>NC_059472.1:13005951-13307402 GCF_018139145.2 Gymnogyps californianus
TGGCAGGGAAAGCCTGTCTACACAGACTCTTGTGGGCAGACATATATCCTCAGTTAGTTAAATAATTGCTACCTTTCTAGCCTAAAGACAATGATCGCTGTAGAATTAGTTCCCTTAAACAGCTGACTTCACATGTACTGGAACACAAATGAGCTTAGCCTGGTTTGCGTTATGTGGCCACAATACAGCTGGCTGTGTATTTAATAAATAAATGCTAAAAGAACTTTAGCCCAGTTATGCTCAGCATGGGTTATAAAAAGTCTATGGCCAAACGGTTTAAAAAGCCAAGTATAAGCAGACACATGCTTCAAAATAAGGGTTAGCTATCTGGATGTCCACTTCTGCTTGCATTCCATTGGATCTGCACATATGCAAGATAGGCACATGTAGCTGTGATTTCTAAACACTTAACTTACTATTTCTAACGAAAACAGACATTACTAAAGCCTTCCATTGGCAGCCTTGCTTTTCAGTCATTTACAATAATTATTTATAATAATTAACTCATATTTAACTTTAAACAGTATTATTGATTAAAACCCTTTATTACTGAATAGTGATTTTTCTGAATTATAAGTCAGTCATTTGAGAAAGGAATGGCACATTCCCCACGAACCATCCATTCCTTTTTGCTTAATAATGTTGTTGGCAATTAGACATTTTTTCATCAACTACATCAATCTGCTATACTGTTCTCTCCAGAAAATGTAGATATATCTGGATATCACAGATGAAAAGGTGGGAGTTTCTGGGATCAGGAATATGTTGTTATAGACTTATCTCTTATTTACATGTTCCTCGCTTCTCTCAACCAGCTGAGCACACAGCTAAACCCTGCAGCAACCAAATGATACCTCTGCACAGGAGAAGAATAAAATGGGGAGGATATGGGTATTTTCTCCCAGAAAAACAGATAACAGTGAGTTCTACTAATGCTTTTATCAACAGAGGGTTTATTCTAAAATAGGTATCATGGGGTGGGGGGGAAGAAAAGGCCCCCTTTTTCCTCACAAAGTCTGGTTGAATGAACACAACTGAATCTGAGAACTACAAAGGAAGAATCATTAAATATAAACATCTACATAGTTCCCTAATAATTACCTGTTCAAAAAGCTGTTTTTGTGATTCAAGTTCCATCCGTCGTACTTCTACATCTTGAACAGTAGCAGCTGCTTCCTGCTCTCTCATGGATGCCTTGAGAGAAGAGAAATACATGAAAATACAGTAAAGGAGAAATTCTTCTCCCTTAAAAAACCGATATCAAGAAGAATGTCCCAAACCCCAAGCCACACCCTACTTCTAAGTTCTAGTTAACTTTCTGTCATACCATGAATAACGGAAAATATTGCAGATCAAAAGTACAGGGCAAGGTGGAGAAGAGGCACAGGAATAGTTTTGCATCCAGCCAAGCACGTTAGGGAAATGTCAGGCTTGATCTAGTGCTAGTAACCTGCCAGATGCAGCTCCGAATCGAATAAGGAGTCTCTGAACCCAGAACGCTGTGGCGGACAGTACACAGATAGGGAAAGCGGCCACTCTGCACCTGGCAGAACCTGTGCTGAGCTGGAGCCAACGAATCTTACAGTGCCCTGACTGCAGAAACACACACACAGCTGCACTGTGCTCTGCAAAGTGTGGTGCTGAGACACAAGGAATGGCCCTGCAAAGACTCGATTCGTGCCCACGAGGTTAAAAGTTTCCATTCTCAGCATCTGCATGCCACGGTGCTTGAGCTAGTAACATGGGAGCAGAGCCAGGCCTGGCCAGAGGCCACTGTGGAGCCCCTCAATCAATGGCAGAGTTAATATGCAATCTGGACATACAGCCCACAGACAGCTGAGAATTCACTAGTCCTTTAAGGACCTCATTACATTTTTCAACACTGCCAATATACAGATGAATCCGGCTTTTCTCAGGAATTTTGCCAGTTAAAGCAAGCCAGTGGAACATAGTGAGTGCCAAATAAAACTGTTAAATTATGCATTTACCACTTAAAGCAGTCCATCTCATGCTAAATACACCTCTGGGCTCACAAATCACAGTATATCAACTGAAATTTTAGTTGTGCGTTTTTTCCTTTTTTATTTTCACTAATAAACGTTCAAGAAAATAATTGCTTGAGCAATACTCAGCCTTTCTCGCAATTTCATCATCAAGACGTTTCAGTTCCATTTGACGCTGATCTTGCTGGTATTTCAGAAAACGCCTTCTGGAAGCATCTAGAAATTGTAGTTCCTTTACTTTCAGTTCTCTTTTCACAGCAGCTAGTCTTCAAAGCCAAAACAAACAGAAACAAGGGAACTTGTATATATATAAGGTCAGTACCAAAGAGCACAAACTTGCACTGCAGTTATCCATTAGTTACTACAAGCTAATCTCTAACTTATAAAGCTTAGAACAGTTGTTTTCATTCTTGTAAATTGTCCAGTTTTCATTTACAAGACAAAATTAAATTCACAGACACACAGACATCCTCTAATGGCAATGTTCCCAATTAAGCTTTGAAGTCCTGTGCTCTGTTTCTGTTCTACTTTAATAAGCACTAGTTTACTATTGCAATGATCCAGAACTGGAAACTATTCCTTAGAATAATTGCCAGTGTCCTCATACCTCTTTTCTGCACAAAATTAGCCCTAAGTTTATTTGGAAAATATCAAACTCTTTCAAGGAACAAAACCACAAACTCAAGAACTAGTTTGCAAAGAAAGGCTCACTGCCCTCTTTTAAAAAAAAAACCCATCAACTTACTCTGCAGGTTACAGAGGTTTAAGAGAAGCGCCTGTAGATGCGGCGCTTAGGGACATGGTTTAGTGGTGGACTTGGTAGCGTTAGGTTAACAGTTGGACTCGATGATCTTAAGGGTCTTTTCCAACCCAAATGATTCTATGATTACTTGTAGTTGATCTAAAAAACTATGGAGATGTTGAAATTCTCTTAAACCTTCACAACTGCAAAATGTACAAACTAACAGTTCAGCGTCAGTACTATCACAACTCTTTGCTCAGCAACTAATATATAAAGCAGTCTTTTTTCTAAATCCACTAGAAATACAAGAATGTGTACAGTCACTGATACTGTGACTCTTACATTTGCAGCGTGAGCCTGCCCACAGTGCAAGTCTGAAGTCCCAGTGTGCAAACACACAGCAATTGACTGCTTAAGAGCATTCACAATCTGAAGAGACCAGACAAAAGGCTGGGAGCTGAGACAAAAATATGAAGTGACTTGGCCTCTAATCTGCTGTATTCCCTCAGGCAAGCCAGTAATACAAGCCAGATCACTTCATTCCCACACCAAAATCTGACCCACCAGACCACACTGTTTTCCCACACTACAATTTATACAAATTAGTGGTTATTTCTCCTTTACTCATGGTTAAAAATGTAATAGCAGGATACAGTAGCCAGGCCCCTAATGTTTCTTACATTATAATACCTCTTTCTCTGTTCTGCCAGCTTCTCTTCTTCTTCCAGTAGCATTTTTCGCTTCTGTTCTTCAGCTTCTCGAAGTAATTCCTGCTTTCGATACCAGGCTTCATCTTCTGCTTTCCGTTCCTGTGCTTTAGCTTCTAATTCATGTGCTAATTGTCTAAATGGAAGGAGAGTACATGTTAATAATTTAAGCCAAGTATCAAGAAATTACTTGATTACTTAGAAATTGATGACTGTACTAGCAAAGACCTGCTGAAATGCAATGTCATGAAAGAGTATGGCATCCCCTTTATGTACTGATAAAGTACATGAGGAAGAGTTACAATACTGTTATCGACAATAGGGCATTTCAGATGAGTGCAGATATTTTCTTCCTCACATTCTTAACAAAAACTAGTTTCTAAAGGTGCCTTGGCATCATGGTACCCACTGATTTCAATAGCAAGCTGAGAACTTCTGGCCCTTCACAAAGTTGGACACTACAAGGTCAATGGAGGTTTAGGCTCTGACTTATAAGCTGTCAAGTTTGAAGACTTGCAGCCCAATATTTTCTGTGAATTAACAAACATTTTTTGTTTTAAGATAAGACTACCAATTTAACTTAAAAATGTGTCAAACCAAATAACTCTTAACCTTTAGCAGCTATTTAAAGTCATCTTCCTGAATTTTCTTAATTGTCTCTCTTCTCAAGCATATACATCACAACAGAAAAAGGCAATTGTGTCCACCTGTCCCTCCCAGTCTGATACTGTCTTCAACTTTCCCATTAATACCTTTCTCGTAAGTATTCAATTTCATCCTGTCTGATCCTCTCCCATTCCTGAGTTTGATAATCCACAATGAACTTGGGATATTTATTAAATAAAGGGTACTGTCCTTTTGTAAGTGGTATGAAGTCATCAAGCATACGTTGTGGATGGATATCTAGTGGTGTAGCTTCCATAAGATGATAAGCTTCCTTAATCACAACGTTAATGTCCAGGTTGTTACGATGATGAAAGAAATACTGTAAGAGACATGCTTTCATTTACATTCTACAAAAGATTAAGCAAGTTTTTAATATACCTATTTGGGAATAATTAGGTCAATCAGCAAGATCTATATTCCAAAAGTTGGAATCCCAAAAGGGATTATTAAGTTAGCTCTACTGATTAGTAAAATATCACCGGCTCAAATGACTTGACCCAAACCTCTTCAAGTTGTAAAAGTATGCTCTGGTTCTTTTCCTTCTCTTCAAATGGCAGTGGTGTAAGGGGTCTGGAAAGCTAGGTGTGAATTTAGAATTGCCCGCACAGACACTCCTACCACTGGATAAACCTCCCTCGACTTCTGGTGTTCAAACATGAAGCTTGGAAGTTCCTCTTCTTGACAGACTATTCTTCCTGTCTTATTCACCAAGAAAATCTTTAAATTGGTTATTATTAAACGTAGCCATAACATTGTCTGTTTGATGTCTGACAAACTGACTGCTCACAAGCACATTTTCAAGGTGGAACCCTTTGTTTGCCTACAGAGATGTTTCATATGAAAAAACCTCCTCCTCCCATGGAAGGCTAAACATAAGGAAATGTTTTCATTTAGCTTCAGAGAATGTCAAATAATACTGCCTAATTTTGCAAATCTGAAAGCAAAATAATGAAACAACGCGACAGAATGACTGCATCTTGTCTCCACAGGCAGAAGTCCATATTAGATCTCCAAAAAAGAGGCAGAATTATTTTGTGATTGATGAACTATTGACAGTTACAAAATGGCTTTTAGTGGCATTAAAAAGCTTATGAAAGCTTTTAAACATCTCGTTGCATGAAACTGCAGGAAATTGCTCAATATTTTACTCATTGTGTATTTGTCAGGTACTAGATGACATTGTTCAGAAACATGTAATAATATATTAGTGTGAAGACGAAACATCTTCTAACCTCTGTAACAACAGATACAATGTTTTATAGACCTCTGTAGGTACACTTTCATATGACTGACTTAAATATGAAGATGTTTTACCTCAAAATCCGCTCTTTGATTACAGTGAAGCAAGGGAGCTCTGGAACATATAATATAGGCAACAACAATCATTAGAAAGTACGAAGGATGGTTGGAGAAGACATTGTCAAAGACTTTCAGCCATTCTTCTCTTGTTAGAACTTCAGAGAACAGTGTTTCTAGAAGAGGCCATGCATAAACCTACATTATTTGAGAAAATTGACAAAATAATCCATTAGTACAATTTTACCATTCCTTTTAAAGAAATAATACGAAATTTTCTTGCCTTATACCAAGAATCTATTGATTTATGAAAGAAACAGGAACTAAATCAGAATATTTGAAGATAAGTTAAGTTTTATCACCCACTATAAACATTCAAAATTAATATGGGGTGATTATAAATAAATTTCTTATTTCACTGGATGTCTAAATCTTCTGTTTAGATTTGTGAAGATAAAATCATCCCTAATGATAAATAGGGATTACAAAATTAATTAATCACACCTATTTCCACTTTAAAAAAAAAAGTACATTTATAATTTGATGAGTAGATTTTCAAGCAATGTGGACTTGAAAGCAAAGGACTTCTAAGAACTACAGTAGCACATATGTGAGATTTATGATCATGGAAAAGGAAAAGCTGCAGGAAAGCAATGATACATTCTTTACACTCCCATATCATTCACTGTTATTTAATGAAAACTCCCTCAAAAAAGAATTATGTCAAAATAAAAGACTAGTGCACTATCATTCACTGCAGTGACATTTTATATACAAAAGTTGGCTAGAGTATTACCTGTGAAGTCACACTGTATTTTATTAAATGCTGAAGTAGTTCTTTGTCATGATGTGCCAAAACATTTTCCATCATACTAAGGACATTAACTGGAGGATTGGGAAAATACTCAAACCAGTGCTGACAAAAATTAACTGAAATAGAAAAAAAAACCCAACAAAATCCACTGTAATCCAGAGTGATAGACTCTTGACAACCTTAAGGTTTGGTTATAAAGGCTATGAATTTAAGAGGTAGTTTTAGGCAGCAAAACCTATTTAAGATATTCCCATCGCTCCTCTTTCCTAGCATTTATCCCTAAACCATTCCCACAGTACACTGCTCCTCCAGCTGCACTGGCATGAGTGTTTGTGTCAGTACACTGTGAACCAGACTGGGGAACCAATCTGGCTCAAAACTAAATGAAAAAAAGTCTGTGTGCTGCAGGACTAAGTGGTTGGAAGCAGATGGGAATACTGAAACCGGTATTTCTGTCTCATGAAACTACAACCTCTATCAAGCAATTTTTAATGTACTAAGAATAATTTCTGTAAACTTGGATACTTATTCACTAACAGCATGTGTTTGCAAAGTGGGTATGCATGCTTGGCAGCACAAGTCTTCTGTAGACTTAGCAGCAGCTGCAACAACTAATAATTTAAGTGTAAAGCACTTCAATTTAGAATGTTTCTTCAGAAGACAGCCATAGCCAGCTTTCAGCCAAATGTCTAATTTTGAGTTACCACATGCTTAGGACAACTAAACACAGTAAAACCTTAAAAGAGATCATTCCCTTTTGACTGGGAGTGGGTGAGGGGGCGGGTGGGTGGGTGTGACTACTTTTCCCGTGTCTCAGAGATCTTAGTTATGATGATATAATTATGCTAGATACATTCGTTTTTGCTGATTAGACTTTACAAATACAGTTAAGCTAACTTTTTGCTAGAAACACTGCAAAAGGAAGTCTAATATCTTGTTTTATTTACAAGGAGGTTTTTGTTTTAAGCATACAGTTGCTACATATTAATTCCTGGCAACACCTTTAGAAGAGAGCCTGGTGACCTCTTCAGAAATACCTCATTCATTTCATCCGGAAAAGCTCTTTTGCATGGGAAAGTTTAAACATGTTGCAGCATATCTGAGTTTTTAAAATCACTGCTTACCTACTACTGTAGCAACAACTTCAAAGCAGATCAGCTGGTTGTTCTGGAACAATTTCACAAATGGGAATGCTAGCAAAGGAATATAAGGCGTCTCAGCGAAGATAGCAGACCAGTGAGCTAGAGCTGATAAGGTCCTATATGCAAAGGCAAACAAAGGTGTAGAAAACATTGATCCAAAACCAAACAAAAATATAATATGCATTTTAGAACCGCAACGTAGAAAGACTGTAAACTTCAAAATAGATGTGGGATTATACGAGTTATAAAAACAAAATTGCATGAGGGCGCTACTATTTCATTTTAGAATTTTCCTTACAGCTCATTCCAGCTATTGGATACATTTCAGATCACTATATGAAAATAAAAATCTGTAATATTTAAATAAATATAAATATATATTTTACCTCTGTAAAACTCTCAGCAGTTTCCTACTTTTGATGGGATACTCATTTTGAATGTTCACAAAGGCACTGTGGGTACCCTTATCTATTAGGCTACTGAATGCTAAGTAGTTTTCAGGAAGTTGTAATAAGGAACGCCAAACAAACATCCTGCAATTAAAATGCAGACTTAGTCAAGCAACTTCTCTTTCATAGGCCAGTAAACACAAGCAATTTTATTTTGTGCAAGCATGAACATGCACACAAATGTACCTGTACTTTGCTGGATATTCTCCAAATCCTTTCAATAAGGCCTGCAGACGTTTCTTGTTTAATCCACCTGGCAATTCGTTCTACAAAATAGGGGATCAACAATAAATGTAAGCATTTCTCTTTCATAATCTCTTTCCTTGCACTCTAATCGATGATAGTAGCTAAATACTGAAGTTCCTAATGTAATATTAAAAAAAATATGCAATGTGTACTGCTATCTGTTACACAATCCTAGGTACTTCAACAACATAAAAGATAATTCAAAAGATCATTCATCTACTAAACTCAAAGAACAGCTGCCATTGATTTCAGTCAGAAGCAAATCAGACCCTCACTGACTAAACTATATATAATTAATTAAATGATGGATATAGCCAAACCACAAAGAATATTGACATAAGGAATAGATCATATTGTGATGAACGTTACAGGAGGATATATATAGAGATACAGATATGTGTGTATATATATGTGTCTGTATATATATGAGAATATATATACATATGAGATGCAAGATAAAGACAGAGAGAGAAGATGGCACAGTGATGACAGAAGGGAAATAAATGTAACAGCAATGCATCTTCTAAATAATTAATAAAAAATGAAATGGCTTCTAGGCAGACATTTTAGAGGTGCCAGTTTGCTAGCCGGGAAGCAGATCAGATCTAGCAATATCCAAATGTGTCACAAGTTGCTTGAACAACTTCAGAGGTACCCCAAACTGACTGGAGGCAGCTCTGGCTGTGTCACATAATACAGGAACATGGGCTAAACAGGGAGAGAAAATGGTACTAAAACTCCCTTAATCTTCTCTCTGCTCAAGCATCCAAGTGAATAAGTGCCTGAACTTATTCTTTAAAGTAAGCGGCTAAATATTTTTTTGCAATGAAATTTAAATGCTGCCGACTGGAGAACAAAATATTTGCAACTTCTTCCTACCTCTTTATTTTCAAGTGATGTGTTCACTTGCAATTTTAGCAATCTGGTTTGAATTTTGCTTCCTTTGGATTTCCAAGGCCACTCTGGCCTTCCTGATGTCACTCTCATTGTCAGTTTATTTGCCTCTGATGTGCACTTGGACCAATCTTCTACTACTTTGAACATGGGTGGTGGAGGCTAATATTAAGTGAAAATACCTCGGTTAAAATCTGGTGAAACAGATTACATAACACTATAATTTGATGTTTACTCTATTTTATATGCCATATTTTTGAGCTTGATGGCCATATCAAGAAGAATAGAGACAGATTTATACCATAAATAAATATATATGGACTGTATACTCCTGAATAAGTAAGCCAGTGAATAAAACTGCTGTAATAAACTAGAAAGACTGTGAGAAGGTTTATGTAGCTTCCAAATCAACTCAAACATCATGTTATTTCCTTGCTTAGCAAACACTAAAATATAATTGGGATAGTATAAATGCGTATCATGTACCATTCAGGTTATTTACTTCAGTGTGTTTCTCAATGTCACAAAATAGTTTGCATTTCTATAGCACCAGTTAAAAAGAATACAAAAGACCTTTGCAAACTTTAATTAGTCTTCAGTGTCAGGGAGGTATTAATTCAATGTTGGAGATTGGGAAAGCAAGCAACAAAGTGGATATCCCAGTTCATGTCAAACCGGCAGCAAAAGTGCAAATGGAATGCATGTCTGACATCTTTACACATCCTTCCTCAGCTCCAACTCCGTCATTATCCGAAGCTGGTTACTGTTTACTTCAAAGACATGGTGATTAAAGATATATGGAATTCTGGATTTAGAAACCTGACTCCCATTAATAAATTACTTTAATAAAACAAGAACTGGTATTTATAATGTTTGTTATTTAGGAAGGATTAGGAGTATGATTGTGCCATAATGATGGATGCTGGTATCCAATAACACAGTAAGAACAAAATCAAATCACAGTAACAAAAACACCATTCATGCCCACAGTTTAAGAGAGCATCAGTTGCAAAACATTTCCTATAGGAAACGCAACAGAAGCAGCACAATTATGCTGTTTCCATCTTCCCCAAAATGTCATGACAAAGATAAACTGGTCCATACAAATTGCTGTAGAAAGAAATACCATCTCCCCCTCCTCCTAACACCAGAAACACAGTGATATATATACTTTAAAAACATCATATTACCAGACAGGCTGGAGTAACTATGAAGGGAACTCTACAAACCACTTTTTCTTTATTTGCAGTGTTAAATATGGCACTCCAACACATGTCTGCAAACTACTGCTGATACAAAAGTCATGTAGACAAGTATCAACTTTAATGGGATTTACTGCTGTTTTAGAAATGTAAAACACTCTACCTTATTTCCTTCTTGAGTCAGAGCTTGGACACTGTATAAATTAAGGCTACCATTTTCCATTACTGATGCAATATACCGTCCATTGGGGCTAATTGCTGCTGTACTAATTCCCTCTTCATGACTCCCAATGTCAAAAAGAAGTTTGCATGTTTCTATATTGATAAATCTCATAATATTATCTTGACTTAACACTCCAAGGACCTATAAGTTAAAAGGATTCATCAATTAATATTGTCAATGTAAAACAAAGAGGAATACCCAATTCAGCAATGACATTCCATTAAGCTAAAAGAGCAATTGAGCAAATATTTATCACAGTAACTTTCCTTTTGTATGGTATGGGCCCATATCCCCAGTGTCCCCCAAAAGCCCTCAAAGTATATCTGTCAAATCAACTAACCAAATACTCCAGTCTTAAGCTTTGTAAAAAAACTGACCTGATTGGAGCCCCCATCAAAACTGTCAGGGAGGAATTCCAGATGACGGACAGCTCGTACTTTTGTAGGCATCTGGATTATTCTTATCAACTGCTTTGATTCTAAACACCATAAGTGAAGATGATTTGATTTCCCACCAGCTACAAAAATCCGGCCATCTCTGGATCACAATGAGGTAAAGTTTCCATCAGAATAGGTAATTTAAGTTAGTATTAGCTAAAAAGAGAGAGAGTACATTTCCTTCTATGCCCTCAAATCACTTTTGTATCTGCCATTATTCCTGTCATACTCTCCTGAAAGAACAGAATAGCTCCTAAGTAATAAAATTTGCTTTTGTCAAGGATAGTTTAAACCTTATTTTAGTGGTCATTAAAAATCAGCTCACTTTATTTCAACTGCTATGGGACTGTAATAAAAACTGCTATTGATCCTTGCTGAAAGTATCAGTCACAGCAGAGTTCAAAAGCTTAGCATAGTATATAGCTCAATACTTCCATAAAACATTACAAATAAGGAAAGAAAACCTGCTTTAAAACTACAATTTTTGTAGTCTGCCTTTAGAATGTTTAAAATAGCAATTTACCTGGTAACTGCAAAGACCTTATAAAGTAATACAGAACCTTCTACAGGAGTTGGCAACTGGTATTTACAGTGAAGAGTATCAAATTCCCATGCAAAAACAGAATTATCTTTGAAACAGCTGAGGATGGTGTTACTCAATGGAAGAAAAAAAACCTGGAAGAATATGGAAAAGAAAAAACACGGAATATGTTGTCAAGGAAGTATCTTTTAAATTGGACGAAAGTGCATGGCAAAATAAAATACAGCAAGAAACCATGACAGTATGGCTATTACTATAACTGTGTAATGCAGCTGCAATGCAAGGCTTAGATCCCACAGGCAGTGGGTCCCCTTCCCCTGTTACAGCCTAGACAGGCCCGCACTCCCTTGCACTCATTCAGAACTTGTTGTACCCTTTGCTAAGCCAGTTTAACTCACTAAAATGACACAAATCTTTATCTGTGTTATTTTTATGACTGTTAAACCCTCCTGTGGAGGTTTCTGATGAGTGCCAGAGAGGATGTAATATAAACGGTGGGAACATGAACCCAGGAGCAGGAGGGTATGGGAGACATGAGCCAGAACTGCTCACTGAGCAACAGCTTGTTGCATCTTCTACAAACTAGCTTCAGCATTCAAATAGTACCAAGAGCCTGCAAATGCATTCTATGAAGCATTCATCTTTAAACTCCTTAGTTTTACGTACAACTATTAGAAGTAAAAAATATTGTAGAAAGTTTAGCAATGTATTCTCCAACTATGAAATGCAGATTTTACTGTGAGGATGAATGAAGATAAAACCAAAAAGCTTGTAAATCGATTTTTTCAATTATTCTGAACATGTTTATTGTTTGTGTGTAATCTCTTTCAGTAAGAAAAAAAATTGGATTATTTACACTTTTGGATGTCATCAGACACATTCTTGCTTAGTGATAAATTATTGGTTTAGATCAGAGGTTCTATTTTGGCAGCAGCACATGCAGCTTCAGCAAATTCCCTGTACCTATAATTTTGAAGGTTAAATTGAAAATGTCTTCTGGTATCTGAACATTGAGGGACTACCTGAAGTATTCACTGGCTGAGATGATTAACAGTCAGTGCTATGAAGTCCAGAGTTTTGGTCTGAATGGCCTCTTGGGGCCTTGAAAATCTGTAAATCTGAATACGTGGGATGGGGTTCATCTCGCTGAACGTTAGTGACTGAAAGTCGGATGTTCAGGCCAAATTAGTCACTTGACAGTGAGCAAAAGTTACGTCGGGGGAAAGAGTCACCTCACCTACCAGAGTCATTTATCTTCAGACAGACTGAGCTGCCTGTCCTCCTTCAGGGACCCTGAGGAAGTCTAGAGAATGAATTGAGAGCAGATGCCTATCATGCAGATGGATGAAGTTTAAATTTTGGTAAACTGGAGTACTGAATAGTTCCTAATTTTCTGCTTTGCCCTAGAAAAATACCACAAGATGGTCACAGGCAGCTGTGATGCTTTGGAAACAGTCATTAGAGATGTCTTCTCTTAGATATTCTTTCTCATTTTTTTTTTCACCCGCTATTCTTACAGTGTGCAGCTCAGTCTCTGTCTTTTTAAATTAGCTTTGCCCCATACCAACTTAACAGAAGCTGTATGTTGGAGTGCAACTGGGCTTAAGTAAAGAGGCACCAAAAAGTACACCGCAGAGATTGGTGTGACACTACTATGATGGCTCAGACAGCAAGCAAGAATCCAACTTTGGACACTGAGAGTCAGGGCTGCGGTCTAATAATAAATCTGATATTTAATAAAGCACTTATCTGTATGTCTTAAATCGTGGCATGGGAGTAAGTATCATTATCTCTAGTCTAAACACAGGAAAATTAAATCCAGATAAATTGGATTATTTGCATAATGTCCTATCAGAAATGGTAGAACCAAACCAAAAGTGCAGGCTCTTGATTCCCAAACAGTGATTTATTCATTCAACCATAGTCACTATTGTTTGGATTTAAAGGTTGTTTCCATACTGTAACATCCTGATCCTACCAAATTCCAAGAGCCGTTTATCAATAAGAAGCCCCTACACATAGCCTACACAAAGAAAGATACTGAGCAGTAGAAAAATCTTGTGCATTAAAGAAATGCAGCCATCTTTGGAGGGAAGACATGATAATTATTTTAGCAACATGCACTACACAACAGTTTTAATAAAACAAACAAACAAACAAAAATTTATGCATGAACTTCCACAGTAATTGCTAGGTGACTATTTCAAGCTGACAAAATTTCTGCCTGACCTACAACGCAGGGAAGACACTCAAATGAATAGCCTTGTTCTCTGCAAAATCAGCACGGCTTTTTAGTGACCAGCCCGATGAGAACTTTGGTTTGAAGTGGTGTTCGTAAGACTATTCACTGCAGGGCAGCACGTGTGTAAGCAATGCTCAGGCACCGCGTCAGTACTTTCTGTAGTACTTATGCCAAAGTTTGACATTGGGTGGCGCAGGCAGACCTGTTTAAAGCAGTGTAACCCTAAGGAAGACCTATTTAAACCATTCCCTGACACAAACATGTCATCCTTCTCATTCCCTATGCTGTTCCAGTATAAGTGTCTGTGCAACAAACCGAAGCAAAGAAACCACTAGGCTGAAAAGCAGCAATTTGTTTTTGCTGAGTTACTTTTTAGCTTTGTTTGTTCCCACATTCAGTGCTTAGCGTGCATAGAAGGAAGAGCGGCTTTGGAATAAGCAGCTGAATGGAGTAGGTGGTGGTGACTGTTTGAAGTTACCATTATGACACCAAAACTGGTTTTTTTAACAACATCCTTAAATCCCAGTATCATTCAGGTTGGAATCAATCCCCGGAGGTCCTCTGAGCCCAACACCAGGTCAAAGCAGGATCAATCTAGAAGACGGCTCCAACTTCCCGGTTATATTGGGCTAGTCAAGGTCATATCCAACCAAGTTTTGAGTATCTCTAAAGATGGAGGTTCCTTAAAAGTTCCCAGCAGATCTCAGCAGCTATTGAGTCATGATTCCAGTGGTCTGGGTGACGTGACAGGATGACAGTTAAGGAAATATGCCAAAAGAACATAGAAAAGATTCAGCTGTATTTTAAAAAATATTTTCATGTACTGTGATTTTAACATGCAGTGTTACTCCTACTGAGGTATGCTTGTTCACCCTTTAGCAATTGCTCTTTACTCACCTTCTGTATACCCACAGACTGACGAACATTCAGCTTTCTTTTTCTTTGAAAGGTGTCCAAGTCCCACAGTTGTGCTGTATCAGTGGATGTAGTAATGGCATACCTGCCTGAGCCATGGACAGAGATGGAAGACACCGAAGAATCATGTCCCCTCATCCAACTAACTAGCTCCTTGGTTTCTGCAGGAGTTGATGAAAAAAATGAAAAGTATACAAAAGTCATCCAAAGTGAAACAACTACTGCTTTACTCTTTATTGCCAACACTATGCTGTGAAAGAGACTTTTAAGCATACCTAGTATACAACCATTTACCATCACTGCCCAACAAACAAGAAACAAAGGTATCAGTCTTCATATAGCTATTATACCTTAGAGAAACATCACTATCTCCTCATCTCCAAGTAACAGATTTCATAAGTTATTCTCAGTTCTGCACAGAAAGCCAACTTGCACAGACTTGTTTAATTTAGCCTAAGAATCAATCTTAAAAAGTCATGAGCACTGTGATCAGGTAAGTTCAGCATGCCTCACAGGCAGATTATCCAATGTGAACACCCGCAGTAATCTCTAGAAGTTGAGACTGAATGTTCTAGTTAGAATTCTCCACTTGTTTTTACTTGTGAACAATATGTATGAATGATTACGCAGCTATTTACAGGTGCAAGGAAGAAGGGTTTAATGACAACGGGCTATGACTATAGAAAGGCACAGTCAGAAAGCAACACCTCATTAATTCTTTTAGAGTCCAAAACATTTTTATGCTGTGTACTGCATACTAAGGAAATGGTTCCTCTGACTACATTGTCTCCCACTTGTGACTGCATGACCACTAATCTGCCCTCAGCAACCAAACTGTATTTGTGGCAATTACACTATTTACATTGGGTAGTTTGCCTGACAGCCCATGGGGTGGTTCCAGCTGACCTACTGCTGCGGCATCAAAGATGGGAAACGGCTATAAAGCAGCTCATAAAGCCTAACAGTCAAACGTTCTGCTGCGCTTACAGACAATTGAGTTCTTAAAGCTATTGTCGCCTCGGAGGATGACATGAGATTACAGAGTATGGCTTCTAAAGAAGGGGATGGAGCCCACCAACTAAGTATTATCTAATATACCTCTAAGTATAGTTCACCCAATACTGACTTATGTGAATAACATTTATATTTTAAAACATTTTTCAGTGTGACTTGGTATCTGGAAACAGCACCATATAAACATGCAGGACTCTGTGGAATAATTAAGAAGATTTCTCTAAGTGCATCCAAAATCTAAGTTTGGTCTTACTGTCGCTGAAAGGAGGAGAAAAAGCACAGAGGATTTCAGACCTTAACTCTGACTCTTCCTCTATTTCGAGAAACAGTGTGTGACATTAAAATCTTCACTGATAACATCAGACTCAAACCCTCAAATTGCAGATGAGTGATTCCCATGGCTTTTAAAAACGATTTAAATCCAGATGATATGAGACACTACAACTGAACTTTTTGATAGGTTAAGATTAATTTATGAAGAATGAATTGTCAATGCCTTTCACCATTTAACTTCTAATCAAGACAGAGACACACAGCTGGCCTGTGAAGTTAATTTTAAATATCGCTTTTGAACAAGGACACGGATCTACTTGCATACTTAGAAGTACTGACAGTTCTTTTAGTGTATATTGTCACTCTGTTCAAATATTTTACTGTAAATATAGTTAATAACTGGTTCAGTTGCAAATTAACATACTGTCAACTGATTTTGGTTTGACTTTACATAAAGCACCTCATTCTAAGCAAACATATACAGAATTGCTTTAAAAAAGGCAACATACGTAATTGCAATCTTGTGCTAGACTTCAGTTAAACAGATGCCTACGTGACTCAGTGGGAACAAGAAACTTTGACAAAGCAAAGGGTTCATTCACCCACAGGACTATAACCCACATGGGTCCAAACTTTTCTTTTTTGGACAGATGGCATGAAACACATAGTAAGATTTCCATCAAGAAAACTTAAACAAATTTGAGATCAAAACTAAAATTATATAGGTTTTCATAGCAATCCAGATAGTAAGCCTTTAAATCTCTCCTTACCTGTATCAAAGCACTTAATGGAATAATCTGCCAAAGCCACTAGGAATTCTGTCTTTCTGCGAAGATTAAATGCCAAAGCAGTGCAAGCCTGCATTGTCCGCTGAACAAGGTTGAACCTATTTAAAAATACACATTCTCATTGTGCTAGGAAACATTGGCTCATAATGTCAAGTGAAGTAATAACTTAATCAGTTTCAATATATTTCACCGAGAGAAAAAATAAATTAACTCAAAAGAAGGGAGCAAATAAATCATATCTAATTAAAATAAATCTAAAAATCAGTGCTAATATTTTAAAACTCAGTAGCACAAAATTAGAGAGACTGATTAATGTATTTCTGCAAATGACAATACTAGGCCTAGTTTATTGTAATTCATGGCTCATACTATTAATTGATGGGTACCGTCCAAAGAATAACTTCTGGTGGTAGTATTTAAGTTCTTTGAAATTGCTGTCTGTTCAGTTTAGAGTTACAAACTCTGATCTTTTGGAGCAGCTAAACTAATAAAATAATATTTAGGGAGCCTACATGAGACGCTTCTAGTTTCAGCTCTGAGCAAACTACTATCTATTTCCACATTCATGGAAAACTGAGGGTTAAAACCAGACCTGTGGCATGCTGTCCAGGCAAGTTCCATACCCCTGAATGTTACAGATGTCAAGACAATTAAAATGTCTTGATAGAAATATTCTTACCTGTTTCCATTCAAGTCAAAAACATATATATTCCCTTGGTGGTCTCCAGCAAGTAGAGAATCTCCGGAACTGTCAAAAGCCACATTCAGAAACCGTATTGTCTTCGAATGGTATCCTTTGACACTATGAATTATGTTTACTATAACTCTGTGAAGAAAGCAAGCAAAACAACCATGCTTAGAGTCATTTTATTATCATGTATTTCTCCAAGACCTAGGATCAAAATGTTCCTAGCTTATGGTTTTACAATTCTAATCATTCATAGTGTTCTTGGAAAAATCTTCTTCTGTGAAAAACACATATTTCTAATACAAAAAATATACTAAACAAAGGAAGTCATTCACTATTTTGGAAGGTAGTTAGGAGACATGTAAAGCAGACATGGGAAAGCCACCATTCACGGTCCTTTTATGCGGCTCCTGGTTACCTGATTTTCATTTATATTATTAATGAATAACACTAACATATATGCTGATGTATCATCTACCAATGTCTCTGAAAGCCCAATTCAGCACTCAGCAAGGAACCTGGCTCTTCATTATCACTGTAAAGAAACATGCTAGAAAACTGAGAAGCTATGAATTACTGTAAGAAACCACTCAGATTAGATGTGGGGGGAAATCAGTTTTAATACCACTTCTTTCCAGAGACTTCAAAGGCATGAAGAAAGCCATTTTTATCATTATTCATCTGAGATATTATGGAATAAAAGTTGCTGTTTTTTCACATTCTATCCTTGTACCGTGCTGTCAGCATAAAATGGAGCCAGATGCAGAACCAAAGCCCATGTGCAGACTAAGCCGTGAGAGGAAGGTTTTTCCAGGAAGCAGGACACTAAGATTTGGGAGATCTGCTATTCCTGGATTTTTTGGCTAACACTGAGCAAAACAATTATTTCCTATCATCACTTGGATGTAAATTCAGAGTCAAACTAAATATCTAAAACTGTACAGGATATTGGCAGGCTGATTAGAGACTGCAGGGCACTTGCAGAAGTCTGTGACTATGGCTATATAAGATGCTAATAGCTATTTGAGACACCAATTTCTAAGAGAGCAGAATATGCAACCCAGCACTTCCATGCAACTGTTGGTGTATGTTACAAAGTGTGAGTGAATATCGGAGGAAGGGCCATGCAGCCATGGTAGACTAGAGACAAAACTGATTGCACCTCATTCTGTTAAGCCCGTTCTTTTCTGCAATAAAAGGGAAGGGCCATAAAAATGAAATTAGAAAGATGTTAAGCTATTTTAAATTACAGTTAAAATTTAGTGATGTTAGGGTCTTTAATGTAATTAAAAAACCCCACAAGCGAAGTATGACTTCTGATTCTAAAAACACCCTGAAATGTGAGTACTTATCAGTGTAGTTACAGCATCTCCCAGGACTTCCTCAACACCGCTCTCTGCCTTTCAAAAGTTCCTTTGCCACTAAACTAACCCAGGAGAATAAAGTTAGGAGTTCACGAGCTGCATCCAGATTCCCCACGTCAAGCACCACACAGGTACCCCAAAGCAGCATTCAGTGCTGCTCTTCAGCTCGGACCAGACAGTATTTTCATAGTATTTCACATTTTAATTCAACTCTGGGAATTCACCCACGGTATTTTGTTCAGTACAATTAAAAACAAAAAACCTAAATTGGGATAACTGCCCAGCCCTTGCCCAGCCAAGCTGCGAGCACCTCTGAGCACGAAGGTTTCACAGCCTCCTTGCGGACCTGCTCCACCTTCAACGGGAACGTTTTTCCCCGTTATCTAAGCGGGCACCCCTGGGCTGTACCTCCAGCCCGCAGAAGCTCAGCCGGGCTCCGGCTGGCCCTTCCCCCTCTGCCCCCTCCCCTCGGGCGCCGCGATGCCCTCGGCCTGCCCACTCCCTCGGCCTCTCCTCCGCGGCGCAGCGCCGGGCACGGCCACGGCTGCCGCCGGCCCGGCACTGAGCCCCGGCTGCGAGCTGAGGCGGCAGCGCTACCCGGGGCGGGGCCGGGCCGGACCTGCCCCGCCGCCGCCGCCGCCCCCCGCCCCGCGGCGGCCGTTACCCCCGCCGCGCCGCCGGGCCGGGCTTGCGGTGCCAGATGGGGCCCTGCTGGCGGCCGCCCAGGTCGGAGCTCTCCATCCTCGGCCCGGCGCCGCCGCTCCTGCCCTCGCCGCCTCCCCTCAGGGCTCCTCCAACGGCCACCGCGGCGGGGGACGCCTCACGCATGGTACAGCCCGCTCCCGCTTCACCAATGGAGGGCAGGAGGGAGGAGGCGGGCGCTCCCCCCCCAAGATGTCGGCCCGCCGGGGAATGGAACGGCCCCGGGGCCTGCCGGGAGTTGTAGTTTCCCTCGCGGGCGTCACGCGGGGGGGCCAGGGCGGGAACAGGGGAGCGGAGCGCGGTCAGCGTCGGGTAATGAATAAAGTGGAGGCCACGTCTTATAAAAAAATATATTTTTATAGTATAACGTCGCGTCCCATCAGGCAAATATTTTTATAACATAGTGCAATGGGAGGTTTAATACGTTTTTTTCAGGCTCTCGCAAGCGCAGGACTTATTGCCGGTTCACTCTTGCTACCAACGCCCTCGCATTACTAAATACAGTAATACTGTATTTCCCGTCATACTGAAATTACTGTAAGTACAGGAATACTTTCCTTCGGGGAAAGGGGCCGATTGCAGGCCCAGCCCCCGGGCACGGTGGCACCGGCGGGAGCAGCGGCACCGCCACCCGGCATCGGCGGGTCGCTCCCCCCGGGGGCGGGACTTCCGGCGCTGCCGTTGCCCCGGCAGCCGAGGGGGCGGGGCCGGCAGTCGCGGCGGCTCGGCCGAATTCGGCGGCGCCACGTCTGGTTCGGGGCTCCCCTCCCTGCCCGGGGCGGCGGCGGGAGCAGCGGGTGGAGCGCGGCCGAACCCTCGCCTCTCCCTCAGCGGCCAGCTCGTAGCGAAGCCTCGGCGGCGGCCGGGCGCGGCGGTGGCGGCGACATGTCGGACCTGGGGGACTGGTTCCGGAGCATCCCGCTGATCACCCGCTACTGGTTCGCCGGCTCCATCGCGGTGCCGCTCATCGGCAAGCTGGGCCTCGTCAGCCCCGTCTACCTCTTCCTCTGGCCCGACGCCTTCATCAACCGCTTCCAGGTACGGGCCGCACTACCAGTCCCGGCGTGCCCTGCGGCGCCCGCGCCATAAGGGAGCCCAGGCCGGGGCGCGCTCGGCATTCTGGGAGTTGTAGTGAGCGGCTGGCCGTGCAGCGGGGCTGGGGGCTGCGGGCGGGGGCTGACCCCCTCCCCCGGCCTCCGCGGCCGCGTTGGGAGGGAATGGCGCGCCGAGGCAGTCCTTAGGAGTGACCCAGATCACCTCCAGCGGGCAGCCGGGCCTACCTTCCTGCTTAACCTATATAAGGCCTGCGAGCTGGGCCTCGGGTTTAGCTAGTGCTCGGCCTCCGCAGGCCCCGGGCTCCCCACCAAGGTGACACAGGCTGCGGTGCCTGGCCCTGCCAGGGCCCCTCGGTGAGGCAAGGAGGGCTGTGGCCCTTGACAGGCCCTGTAGTTCGTATTGCGTCTCATTCTGATGCGTTTTTTTCCTACGTTTTTTTGGGGGAGTTGTTCTGGCTGGCACCGGTTGTTGTGCCAAGGCACTCTGTAATCATAACACCTATGGCTGTGACTGCAGGTGACTTGCCCGGCCTCCGTTGTGCAATTGTGTGGGCATGACTTTAGGAACAGGGGTTACAGGCAGGTGTGCAACCGTCCTAAACCGCAGGTGGCTCGAGATATTAAGGCAGAGCTAAAGTACGTCTTTTTCACCTTCTTGCTTGGAATTTGAAAAAGCTTGTGTTTGGGATTGTCGGCTTCTGTGCCTAGGTATGGTTGACGTAAACTAACAACTGAAGTCCTGAGGTTTCAGATGTACAGTATTTCTGGATGCGTTAGCAATATCAAAAGCGGTCACTGGACGTAGTCTTTTTCTTTGCATTGGGAGGTTACAGGTTCAGTGTTTTGGTATGCAGGTGTGTAGGGGGAGAGTGCCCATTGGATGAACTGAAAATGAAAGTGAAGGAAAAGATCCCAACCTTTAAATTTTTATTATATATGCTCATTATATCTTCAGAGAAAAAGGCTGAGTGCAAAAAAAAGATAAAAAGATAGCTCTATCTGTAGTTTGTTTCATGTATTGTCCCCCAAATTTAGTAGCTTAAATAAGTGTTTTTTCCCCTAGTTCTGTTACTCCTTCTGGAACTGTGATGTTCAGGATCCCAATATTCTATTTGGAAATGTTGCTGGTTAAAGAGCTCATTCATAAATGGCCAGACATTTTCTGTCCTTGCTACATGCTGCCATGCAGTTCGCTGTGCCCGATATTGGTATTTGGGAGACTCTCTAAAGCAGGTGCAAAATGCTCGGAGCAGTGCATGCTGTCTGGAACGGTATGATAAAGGCTGTTGTGTGAATTCTTTGGCCTCTGTACAACAGGTAAGAATGGGTTCTGTATGGATGCTTTTAAAACAGGGTAGCATCCTTGCAAGCATGTCTCTTTGCACTGCAATACTCAATACTGCGAAGATGTGATGGAAGTGATGTGGGAAGTTGTATGTGTTTTCTCTTGTAATCTTAATAGCTTTGCTTATCAGATCTAAAAGAAAAACTGTACAAGCTGCTGAAGCAGCAGTAATTGATACTTGGGCTATTTTTAATCTCCTCCTTGATCTTCCAAGTGATTGATAATGAATGAAAACAAAAAACCTATGCATATGAGTTCATTCTACAGTACATAAATATATCTTTCTCTTTTGATCTGGACAGATCTGGCGGCCGATAACTGCAACTTTTTTCTTCCCAGTGGGACCTGGAACAGGATTTCTCTACTTGGTGAATCTGTATTTCTTGTATCAATATTCATCACGATTAGAAACAGGTATGTTATCCATTAAATTGTATGCACATGGTGAACTCTTCCCAGAGTTGATAGAGACTAAGCATTGTCAGATAGAGCTTCTGTTGGGAATGTTTGTGGTGTGGGGTTGTGGCTGATTCAGACCGAATTGTGAGAAGGATGTCTCATCTCTGTGCCCACTTATGTTGGTCAATGGGAAACTGCTCTGAAAACTGATTTTGTGTGACTGGCTCCTTCCCTTTGGCAGGGAGCCTGCTCATTTAGGATCTGAACTTGATACTTCTTTCAATAGGAGGGCCTGGTGCTTTTAGCTGCTGGATTTCAGGAAATGAGGGATAGAGACTGAAAGATGATGTTACCTCTGCTTTCTTGTGTCTGATGTCCTTTAACATGGAAGGATGATAGAGCGTATGTAATAATGGGTATATCCATCTTGAGAAAATAACAATGTCAGTTTTTCCTTTTTTTAAAAGGCAATGATGCTTACCTGTGTTATTCTATTGGTTATGTTGAATTGAGAGATACCTTGTACAAATGAAGTGTACCCCTCTGTCAAATAGAAATGTGAAAAAGTTAAGGAACTAGTTGGATTTTCAGTTAGGGGGAAAAATTAAGAGTGGAAGAAAGGAGATCAGATAATAGATCATTTCTCTCAAAAAAGAGATTGTTGTTACAAGGTAGCTTCAAAACTGGTTTCATTTTGCATTGCACAGTTCATTAAAGCTAGACAAAAATTGTTTCAATTGAAGTAAATAATTAAAGTATTTGCAAAGCCAAGGTCCTCCTGAAAGCCTTTATGAACGAGAATTTCAGTGTAGTTCTAATGGAGTCTTAGAACTGATGGTGCAAGTGGAAATGCATTGCAAGGTCATGTTTGGGAAGTCCCACGACAGAGAAGAGATCCCTGGTAAACCTGTCGTCCAGAGAGTATTGTGGAATTCCTTTTAAGTCATAAGAAGGGTAGCAGAGAAAGGGAGGAGTGGTGCCAGATTGTATTTGATTGTTTTCTTAGTGAAAGTAAGTAGTAGTTTAATAGCTAGAAATGGTTCCTCCTTCTCTTTGAGCCTTTCTGCAGTAGATTATGAACACATGAGAGTACCGGCAGTTATGACATTCTACTGTGCAAAGCTATGTGTAGTAAGAGTTCCTGATTAATATATGCAAATTATAAGACATCACTGCTTGTACATGTACTTACAAAATGGTCTAGTTGTCTATGCTGTGGCAGAAGTCTCATGGAAGGAAGTCAATTCTTTCAGCAGTAAATTTACATTTCTGCTGTACAACACATCTGGATTTTGAAACTAGGAAAGCAGCTGTGTTGTTGTTTAAATCAATGCATTTCTTTTATAGTCATTTTTCTGGGTATAAATGAAGGTCTTGGTTAGGTCGGTCCTTCCTTTCCACGAAAAAGGCTTGAATCCTGAAAGTGGGAGGTGTAGAAGTTGCTGATAATATGTTTACAGGCAGAAATCAGCATAGGTCTATGCCTCCTTTTGTCTGTGAAACTGAGGAAGTGAAACTTCTATTTTCAGGGTTGTAAGTGGTTTTTGAGCATACACTGGTGTTGCATGCTAACTTCAAATTTAACTGTAAAAAATATACATATGGTTTTGTACTGTGCTTGTGCTTTCCTAACAAGCTGACCTCTAGCTTCCTGAGGAAAAGTAGATCAATGTGTTTTTGTTTTGTTTTGTTTCTGTTGGAGAAGAACATAACAAATATCAACAGAGAAAGCAGAATATGCAGAGTTCACTCCCCAGCAGTACAAATGATGAGATTATGAGTCTGCAGCTCTTCCCTGATGACTGGGTTATACCCGGGGCCCTACTGAAGGACCAGTGGGCTAGAGCTCACCTTGCCCCTGTGCTGAGCTTTTTGGCAGTCTGTAGTTCAGTTTTCTTAGATATTCATTGGGAAGTCAACTTAAATAGTTTGTCTAATATTCTTGTTAGTAATCTCCTAGATAATGAGAAGTGAAAAACTTTAAGGGAATAATACTTGCTTTGATTTCTTCCTATTCTGGAGGAATTCCTGTGCTGGAGTTTCTACAGGGTTAGTCAGCTTCCTCTCTTTATTTGTTTCTATTTGTTGTATGGCAACAGTAAGGAGAAAACTCCAATTTGTGTAGTTCTCCAACTTTAAAACTTTCCAACAGATTTTTCAAAGTTGTTTCCCCCCCCCCCCCCCCCCCCGTGTAACTTGCGTGGCTGAACTTAAATAATAAACTTAAAATGACTAAAATACCGATTTTGTTTTACATAGGCTGAGTTACTCTAGTTATTCTAAAAAGCTAATGCTTAAAAATAGATTCTCTTTCTTTAAATTTTTGAGGACATGTAAAGTAGTTGTAGGAAGCCAAATAGTGCTAACATTAAGCAGTGGCCTTCTTTCTAGGCATTTTGATGTTTAATTATTAGCATGTAGTTCAGCTTGTTCATGGTGCGCTGTGTTTGTCACTGTGAGGTTTGGGTCTGTTTCAGCAGTATTCTCAGGCTTTCCTTGCCTGCATGGAGCTATATGAAAGTTGACAGGAGTCTTGCTTAAATGCCGAGGTCCGTGCCAGCCTTTTGCCACAGTTTGCAAGAGTAGGAGCTTATGATTTTCATGTTTGCAAGGAGTTGTTTAGGGGTTTTGTTTTTTCACCCTTCTCTCTGCTAGGTCCCAAACTCAACTGGGCATCTAAAGATAATTTCATTTAGTATGACCTGCAGGGAATGTTACTCTGTTTTTTTGTTTCCACTGTCCTGAAAAAATTTGACACACGTTTGAAATGGGAAATTAGGCAAGCAGGTCAGCTTAGAAGAAGGAACAGAATGCACTGCACGTGTGTACGCTCCATGTCATGTATGTTAATTTTTCTGGAGTGTAAAACTATTGTATCTCTTGAGTCTGACTAGATGATGCAAAGAGGATGCAATTTGCCTAAGTAAGGACTGGTTTTCACATGACTTGATCATTAAACTTGGTGTCTCTGCTTTTGCTGTGCAAGTGTATTTCCTTATTGTGTGCTTCTGACTGGCAGCTTCTTATGAAGGACAGGGTCCAACTCCATTTTGAAGTCTTACGAAGTTAAAACCACTTATCTGCAGAGTTAAATGTGTTCTTTTTTAAGTAGAGACGCCATTTGTGCACTTAATGCAGTAGGCTGAATGTCTTATTTTTTGGTCTGTAGGTTGTTCTATTATAAGGCTTTTTAAAATTAAAAAAATAAAAATCATAAACAACAGACTGCATGTAAGGCAACTGTTATTAGCTGAGCTTTTCTTAGACTCCCAAAAGTGTAAAAAAAAAAAAAAAAAAAAAAAAAAAAAGTCTTAATTTCTTATCAAGATTTCAGTATCTTTCCTAATAATTCTTTTTATTTACAGGGGCTTTTGATGGAAGGCCAGCAGATTACATGTTCATGCTCCTGTTTAACTGGATATGCATTGTTGTATCCTTCTGCTCATCATCAAACTTTTTGAATATTTTGATTCTCCTGTTTCTTCCTGAAACATGTTCAAAGACCAGGTTTTAGCAACTAACAGTTTTAAAATGTAGCAAATGCTCACAGGTGAGTTTTTAATCTTCCTGGAAAAGTAGCAAGTGGCTTGCAGGGAGAATACTAATAAATGTGCTAATACAAGTATGTAATCTGGGGACTAGAGTTCTGCTTACATAAAGCTCAGCTCATGCTGTGTGAGCTTCTGTGGTGGTTGCTGTATTGCTTTACTTAGCCACTTTTGTGGATTGCTGCGTGGGCTAAGAGTGAATTTAGTGTGTTTAAGCTGCCATGTGCAAATAGGTCTGATCTCTGCCATTCCCTGAGCTGGAAATTCATGTACCTCGTGGAGAGATCCTTTACCTGCTGGGTACAAGTCAGCTGAGTCTGTGAAAGCAGTGTTGCGATATCTGCACCGAGCCAACTTCCTGAAGAAGCTGGGCTTGTTGGTTTGGGAATGTTGGGAAACAGTTTTTCCATGAGCTGTGCTGTTCTACCTGAATTTTCTTTTAGGTCTCGGATACAAAACTGGGAGGAGTTGTTGATAGAGTAGATGGTTGTGCTACCATTCAGAGGGATCTTTAGAGGCTGGAGAAATGTGCTGGTCAGGAATCTCACGAAGCTCAACAAGGGGAAGTGCAGAGTCCTGCCCCTGGGGAGGAACAGCCTCAGGCACCAGGACAGGCTGGGGACTGACAGTCTGCAAAGCATCTTGGCAGAAAAGGCCCTGAGGGCCCTGCTGGACACCAAGTTGACCATGAGCCAGCAATGTGCCTTTGTGGCAAAGGTGGCCACTGGCCTCCTGGGCTGCACTAGGCAGAGCATTGCCAGCAGGTTGAGGGAGGTGATTACTCCTCTCTGCTCAGCCCTTGTGAGAGGTATGCGGGGCTGCATCCAGCTCCAGGTTCCCAAGTACAAGAGAGACATGGACATAATGGAGTGAGTCCAGTGAAGGGTCACAAAGATGATTAAAGGGTTGGAGCATCTGTCACATGAGGAGAAGCTGAGAGAGCTGGGATTGTGCAGCCTGGAGAACAGGAGGCTCAGGGGTGTCTTATCATAGAATCATAGAGTAGTTTGGGTTGGAAGGGACCTTTAAAGGTCGTCTAGTCCAACCCCCCCTGCAATGAGCAGGCACATCTTCAACTAGATCAGGCTGCTCAGAGCCCTGTCCAACCTGACCTTGAAGGTTTCCAGGGATGGGGCATCTACCACCTCTCTGGGCAACCTGTTCCATTGTTTCACCACCCTCATCTTAAAATAATTTCTTACTTATATCTAGTCTAAATCTACCCTCTTTTAGCTTAAAACCATTACCCTTTGTCCTATCACAACAGGCGCTACGAAAAAGTTTGTCCCCATCTTTCTTGTAAGCCGCCTTTAAGTACTGGAAGGCTGCAATAAGGTCTCCCTGGAGCCTTGTCTTCTCCAGGCTGAACAACCCCAACTCTCTCAGCCTTTCCTCATAGGAGAGGTGTTCCATCCCTCTGATCATTTTTGTGGCCGCCTTCTGGACCTGCTCCAACAGGTCCATGTCTTTCCTGTACTGAGGACTCCAGAGCTGGACAGAGTATCCATGTGGATAGGTACCTTATGGGGGAGGGAGTAAAGGAAATGGAGTCAGGCTTCTCTCAGTGCTGCTCAGTGGTGGGACAAGAGAGAACAGGCACAAAATGAAGCACAGAAAATTCCATTTAAATGTAAGAAAGACCATTTTTACTGTAAGGGAAGTCAAACACTGGCACGGGTTGCCAAGAGAGGTTGTGGAACCTCCATCCTTGGAGATGCTCCCATTCTGTCTGTGCTGTTTGTGGTGGCACAGCATGTGGAAAAAAAGGGAGTGGTGACATCCGTGTGAACCAGATACAGCCAGGAGAGCTAGTGTGTAGAAATGCTGTCGCCTTTATCAATAGATTAACTATGTCTAGTCGCATTCCACTGTATGGAGGGAATTGCTATTCCTGCTGGTCCTGCTGAGCCACAGCAGTAACTAGGAAAACAACGTGCGTTTAGTTATGTTGTTAAGAAAACCATCAGCTTCATTGTGGTTGCTGGCTGTTGGCTGTGAGCTATTAGATGAATCTGATTGTGACTTGACTTTCAAACTGGTCATTTAAAAGCTTCCAGTTGCTTGTTCCCTATATGATGTAAGGAGCAACCTGGATGCATGATCTGGGAAAATGCTTGGTGCAATTTTATATGTATTCATGAACTGTTAAAAGCGTTCTGATCATAGCAAAATTCTTCAGCAATTGTTTCTACTCAGCAGTTACTACAGCAAGTAGATCCTTTGGGTTCCAAGGTAGGAGAGTAGTATTAAAAGCCAGCACTGACGCACTTCAAGAAATTATTTATTTTCTATGACTCAGTGGCAATATATTGGTATTTTTTTATGATCTGGTATTTCTTTAGTTAGAACACCAACATTTTAGTCTTTAAAAAGCTAATGAAAAAATCCAGCTGTTAAACTTGTAACATGCTTTTATGAAAGGACTGATTGAGTTTGTAGTTAGCCAGTTTCATCATGGAGGGAAGGCCAGTGACTTGAGGTGGTAGCTTGGAAGGCTATTGAAAAGCAATTATTGAAACCAAGTGTGTAAGTCTCTAGATCATTGGAGGTTTTTCATTTTTTCCAGTGGTTAACTTAATACTACACAGGAACGCTGTTTTAATTTTAAACATTAAAGGCCTTTGCATGTGTATTCAGTGTGTGTGCAGCTTCTTTTTGTCGTTCTAGTCTATCAGGTTTTGCTGCGTTTTCCTTAATGATGCAATGACAGATAACTGGCTTGGCAATGGACATGCAGGTAAGTGCAGTGCAGGTTCTTAAATAATCTTATGGAACTTTCAGACTACTTAATGACTTTATAGAGAGCATTATCGACGTAACTGCAGAACATAGTTAAGCTAGGCTGGTTTAGTTTGTATCAAAATGGACTGCTGTGTGTGTGTTGTTAGTTTTTTATTTTGGGTTAGCCTCAGCTAACGTCACAAACCTGTATCTGACTCTGCCACTCCTAACCTAGTTAGGGAGTCAAGGAGTGAAAATTGGCTCTTTGTGCAGTCAGGAACTGTTCAGCCTTTTACTAAAATGGACACAAGATGTCACCTATGCACTGTTTCTTCTAATGAATGTGGATCTGCATTCTTTCTTTTTTATCTAAAAATGATTCTTGGGTTCATTAGTCCTCTCAAATGTAGTGTGCCTTTTACTTGCCAACAGAAGATCTTTTTGTGAAAAATGCAGCTTCAGATTCAGATCGTAACTGTGAAGTGCAAAATCCTCACAAGAATGATTAAAATAGTGGTCTAAAGAGCCAGTTTCAATGAGGTAGTTCTTATCTCCCCAAATATTAAGGGGGGAAAAGGGGGGGTGTTTCTTGGACGCAACAGAGTATCAGATAACTGCATGTCTTCAGCCTGCCTCTGCTGTTCTCTCCTCATCTTATTCTGACCTGTCACCCAAAGCCTGCACCAATATCTCTAGTATTCTGTGCAATATTATTTTAGCATTTATTAGATCACTTATCTGGTGAGCCTGTCTACCAGGCTCCCCTGGTAGACAAAAATAGCAATCGTGCGTCTGCAGTCAGGACTGAGTTCTGTTAAGGGCTGTCCATAACTTTGCACTTAAACTTTTTTTTGCTGTGGGAAAGATGCCACAAAATTATTCAAAAGCATGCTGAAGTCACCCATACATTGTATGAATTTTAGACTGATTGTGTTGATATGTATCTTTTTACAAAGGTACTTAAAATGGTTTTATATCTGCATACAAGGTATTGCTTAAAAGAGACTCAGTTGTTTGATGTACAAATGTGTTTTTCTTAGAAATAACATTTTTTTGCTTGTGTTCAGTGGCTTGCTTGAAAGTGAGAAGATAGAATATGATAGCTGGGCCTCTATTCCCATGTCAAATACTTTCAGAAATTAGATATTACTTTCTTTTTCCAGTAAAATAAAAATGGTTTTAATAAAGACCCTAAGGTGCTTGTGTGACGAGTCAGACTGCTGGTGCACTGTAGGGCTTGGGGAAGGCTGGGCTGATGCCGGTGTGCCAGCTTTAACAGGGAACCTGTTGAATAGCGGCACCCCCGAAGGGGTGAGTTTTAACCTCTCTTCCAAACACACAAGCTGGTTCATAGCATTAAACCAGTTCATGGAAATGTTGCTGGCACAGTCTGTCTTTAGTTCAGAAATCAGCAGATAGCCAAAATAGTAATTTATATTTGTTTCACTAGAAATAGTCCCATCAGCTAATATACAGTCACAGTAATGAGGTATTTGAAACAGTTTCTTCTCCTGGTATGGAGCATGGGTTAACTCTGAGCTCTACCAAGGTGGCTTTGCCAAGGCTGGCTGCGGTACTCCGAAATGGTGATTTACTGATGCACCTTCCCTCTGCGGTGCTCTGAGGGGGACATAGCTGGCAGTTTGATGGAGTAACACTTCATCTGGTGTATTAGCTTAGCCCCAGATGAGTGTGTTTGGGTTAGTGCCCTGGGTTGTGAATGGAAATGATTGTGGCACAGATGTGTCGCTGACTCTGCTGTAGGTGTGCTACCAAGCAGCTGAGAGCAGAGGAGTTCGCCACAGCTGCTCTTTCACTTGGTGCAAGTTGGAGCCCTTTGCTTTGGCACAGTCTTGCAAAAGAGAATGACCAAGTAGGTTCTCCTGCTTAGCTTTCTCAATAGCTTTTGAACAGATCCATGAGACATGATGGCCAAGGTTCTGGGGCAATCTTTAAAGATTTTGCTGATGTATCATGCTTACAAGCCATTTTTGAAGCTTATAGCTCCTGCTGCCTGTTTAAGTTTCTCTGGCTTCTGTGAAAGTGATGGTAACTTTGCCTTTTTTTTTTTTTTTTTTTTTAACATTGCAGTTGCTGATGATTCCACTCATCATGTCAGTACTTTATGTGTGGGCCCAGCTGAACAGAGAAGTGATTGTATCGTTTTGGTTTGGAACAAGATTTAAGGTATGTCAGACATGATATTGGAAAGGTTTCTGCCCAGAACATGCACGTGAAGGGGGTGAGGGGCAAAATATAAATATTTTCTCTTATTAAAGATGTCCCATGCTTTGACATATCTATATACTCCTTGAGATGCAGCAAAGACAGATTTCTTCGTGGTCATCCATACGGTGTCACTCAGTGTGGCTTTACTGAAAAGATGTCCTGACAACTGAAATCCATCGGTCTGAAAAGAGGAAAAAATTCCTGATAAACATTAACCTGGATAAAAGCTGAATGTAGTGACACCGTAGTGACAAAATGTTGATGTTTTAAATTGTTCTTTGCTGTGCAACCTCGTCTGTTTCTGCCAGATCTTGTAGTGAAAACCCTTTTGGTCATTGTTTCCAGACCTTTTCAAAATCAGAAATATTAGGACTTCATTTCAGATGTGAGTTTGGTGTGGAACATAGAGTGCAAAAGACACATCCACTTATAATGTTTAAATGAGTATGATTAGTCTAAAAATGTTAGTGGTCACTCAGTTTGGAGTATCGTACCTTGTTAGGTAGAATCTGCTTAAGTTAATATATCGGGATTTGTGTAATGCCTAAAACATTGAGATTATAATCATGCTTATTAATGCAGTGGGAAGTTGAGCAGGTTTATGTCCTTAACTTGTACTTACAACTTCTCTGTCTCCATTGTGTTCTTTTTTAGGCCTGTTACCTTCCATGGGTTATTCTGGGATTCAACTACATCATTGGTGGATCGTACGTATTTACTTATATGGCCAATTTGAAGTTATAAAAGCTTTTACAGCTATTGAACTTATTGCTGAATTTAGAAGCAATATTAAAATAAGAGGCTTAAAGCTGTATAATCTGAGTGGTAATGCTCAGTGTCACATGGTGGTCATTTAAGATAAAAGCAAAGAGGAAATGTACATGTGAGAACTAGAGAATGTAGGTGAGGGGAAAGTAGTAAGAATTTGGTTTATTTTCTAGTAAATCTATGCATTAGGCCTTTTCCTTACTAAAGAGTACTGCACAGTAAAGAAAGATGTCATCCCCCATGACCAGCCATCATTACTGGTTTTAGAAACAAATTTAGCTTGACTCTGATAGTGCTGTTACTTCTTTCCCTCACAGTCTTGCCCAACATGATGTGTTTTTTAGCTTGTGAAACAAGGGAAAGTGGCAATAACAAGCCCATGGAGTGCCATATTAGCGCTTGCTGAATTTGTTGGTCTGTCTTGGGTTTCTTTGACTAAACTTTGTGATGCAGAAGTCCCCTCTGCACAGTCTTCCTCATTGGTTGGGACCTCTTGGTGCCGCTGCAACACAATTAGTGACGATAACAAGTTATGTGGTTGATTTATAAAAGGAGGAGATAGTACAGCAAAACCAAATTCCCTTTTCTGGCTGTGCCTCCTACTGACTCATCAGTCACTTGAGAAAACTGCTTGCTGTTAGATACCTGCTGTTTCTATGCATGACAGAAGATACTCAAGGGCCTCCATTCAGCAGTGTTTTTGCAAAATTGGGAACAAGACAGTTCAGTACAGCAGGAGACAGGTTGTCCAGTGAAAACAGCAGTAACTTCTCAAGCTCCACAGACTATTATTTGAGACACTAATAGCTGTACGGTCTAATTCCCTGATGTAAACAAGTATTTAATTGCATTTTCAGTACAGACTATAGAGAAGGCTTGGAAGGGAGGGTGGAACAGCCTGTTGATGTGTTGGCACTGAAGGTTGGCCCTTCTAAAGAAGTGGCTGCAAAATGCTGAGGGAAGGGAAATTCTCTGTGGCTCATGGCCCCAGCAATGCCTGTGGCAGGTGAACAGTAGTAACTGGCAGAAGACGGTCACTCGTTTATTTTCAGAGAAGACAGCATGTGAAAATTCTTTTTCTTTTGCCTTGCAGAGTCATCAATGAGCTGATAGGAAATCTGGTTGGACACCTGTATTTCTTCTTAATGTTTAAATATCCAATGGATTTGGGAGGAAGGAATTTTCTGTCCACACCTCAGTTCCTGTAAGCTGGCTTTATTCTTTAGCTCACTGTTTGTTTGGTCCAATTTTCTGTATTGTTTGTCAGACATACATTTGCTGGGATTGTAAGGTGTAAAATACTTTGCTAAATCAACCTGCTTCAGACCATCCTATTGACTGTGCTGAGTCATCAAAAATGTTGAGTTTCTTGTAAGTGGCCCATGTGAGAGTTCTTTGTTACCCCTACGGATGGCTTGTGTCCTTTACCCACTCTTAAGAGTGAGAGTAAAAGTCATAGTTCTGCTAGTGAATTGAGCTGTAGTAAAGAGTAACAATTATCAGATGGTATCAAAAAAATTGTTTTCTCCTGTAAATGATCTTTTATCTGTATTTCCATGTATCATTACAGTAGCTACCAGTTCAGCAGCCTGTAACAATAATAGGAATCAGTTGTAGACTTGTTCAGAGCTACAATAAGTATTCTGCTTTGCAGTCTGTACCAGTCACCTGGACTGAAACTGCAGGTCTTGGTTTCTGAAGTGCTTTTTCTTGTGATCTGTTCATTGTTTTGGCATTGAAATACTACGATCAGAAGCCAAAGTTTGTAGTTTCAGTTGCCCTTGTCCTCATCCTTTTGGGCTGTAAATTTACTTCTCTACCAAACTTTAGTTAGCTATTCAGTTAACCCTTTTTATAGCATAAACTGTTAATTAGAAGATGCAAAGCTGAATTACAGTTATACTTTCTGTACAAGTTTTAAAGAGTAAGGAAGCTTTATATTCTACTTTTGTGTTTGCAAGCCCTTCTGGTAAACCTAGTTTTCCATAAAGATTAGAAGACAAAATGTTTTTTAAAAATGTCTTTCAAGGTAATAACAGCTCTGAAACTGCCATCAGTCTTGTTGGTTATGTGCAATTCTCTTGATTCCTCATATGTATATTTAATTTTTCTCTATATTTGAGAAGCAGGAACAGGAGTACTGCAAACATCTCTACAAAGGGATAAATTCTGCCTTTGCACTGTAATGTTCTGTTAAAAAAAAAGATGCTGTGATGAATTACAGATACCTTTAATATAATAATGAAGAACTTTTTCTATACAGGATCATTTTTCTTGTAGAAAGGAATCTGGGTTTTATGTCTGGGCCTCAGATTTTAGTGGTCAAATTCATCAAGGGATTTGCAGGAGCTTGGTGTAACTATTGTAGAGCTGAAATGACTCTGCATTGATGGCATCCCTTGCAAAATGCAGCAGCTGTATTTTAGATCACTCTATTTAGATGGTAGCCTAAGCTGGATGATGAAGTCTTACAGCTCTGATTTGCTCTGGCCAGGTCACTTGAGCTTTGATTTCAGACAAGCTAGTTGCTTGAGCCTGTTTCCCTTAGACTCTTTGGTCCTCAGTTCCTCAGGAACGTTTACTTGGAGAGCAGTGAGATGGTTAGATGCTGTGATAACAGGAACTTTGCAACTATTGGAGAGAGAGATGCTCAGAAGTGATTTGGATTTTTTTTATTATTTCCCCTGAAAAAAAGAGAGAGAAGTTAGGGGACTTAAGTTTGTATCACAGCATTTATTCTCAACAGTGAGACTCCCTTATGTGTTGGGGTTTTTTTTCCCCTGTGTTTGGATTATTGTATCTAACCATATCCCAGAGATGGAAGTTCCCCAGAATTCCCATTTCTCAATGTGCTGAGGGCTTAGATTTGGAAAGAATTCTGTGAAGTACTGCTGTGAAAAGCCAGTTTTATTGCGAAGTCTAGCAGCTAAAAGGAAGTGCATGGAAAAGTAGTCTGGCATCTACCCCCAAAGTACAGCTGTTTCTCAGACTCTCTCCTTCTCTTCTTGCTTGCCCTAGATACCGCTGGCTGCCAAATAGGAGAGGAGGAGTGTCGGGGTTTGGTATCCCACCCGCTAGCATGAGAAGAGCTGCAGAAGATCCGCAGGGTGGTGGAAGACACAACTGGGGCCAAGGTTTCCGGCTAGGTGACCAGTGAAGAACCTCCTGCCCTTGGAAAACAGCAACTGTTTGGTTTTAATTGGACGTAGAACCGACCCTTCCTGGCGCAGAGCATGCTTAAGAACTGAGCTCTCTGTAGTACTGTTGGATTTAACTGATTAGAAAGAATGTTTCTGGTTCAAGAGAAAATTAAAAACTCCAGAAGGGAAAAATGTAGATCTTGCTCCAGGTTAGCCAGTAGTGTCCAGTTTGATTCTGCCATTAAAAAAAGCCTTCTTTATACAGTATTGTCTGTCTTTTGCAATGGGCATCCATTATGCCGTCTTGTTCCGTGATGTGATGGAACAAGCTAACGGTGTTCTGTCTTGCCTGGTACATTAAAAGCTTTGTTGACCATGGTAAGGTAAGAATCCAGTGTGAGGCAGATGGTTTAAACTAACCCCAAAGTTTAGGAAGCTGACTTTTTCCATAGCTGTGCTTAAGTCCCAGGGTCTTTGGAAAGAGTATTTAAGTGATCTCTCTCTGCTGCATTCATAAAGCAAAGTGCAAATGTTTCATTTCCATTATTAAGCTGTGTTTTGAGGGGAGCTTTTTCTTGCCGTGCAGCATTTGTCCTACCTGCTACAGCATGGGCTGGGCAAGACTAAGGATAAGAGGGCTTTCGTTTGAAATGGCAATAACAGATATTCACAGAATTGAAATCTCTGAACTCTTCCTGGCATGTTACAAGGCTTGCTGTGTTTAAACTGAAGTTGTCCAGCTTTTTTTTTTTTCCCCCCCGAGATCTGTGAATTCTTGGCTTCAAGGTTTCTATTTTGATTGCAAAATTGGGTAGCACAAATACTACTTAAACTAGAAAATGTAACATATCATTGTGGTTAATGTAAAGGGTACCGACTGCAGCATTATGTTTGTTAACTGAAGCTTCAACTTTCTCTTAAAAGCTTTAAGACATCAAAGAATCAAAGCTGGAAATAAACTTTTCCAGGGTCAAGATACAATAGAACAGATTGCTTTACTACAGGACTCTTTCATTGTCAATAAGAAATTACGTACACTGTTTATTAGTATCTGTACTTTTTTGGTAAAACTTTTTGATATGGAAAAGGGAATGATTCTGTACAGTAGTTTTTCTCATGCTGGGTTCCCATAGGCAGAGCACAGGGTTGAGATCCAGGAAGCTGTAATCCTAGCTTGTTACTGACTCACCGCATGGACTTGAGCAAACTTCTTGCTTATCTCAGTTTTCCCAGCTGTAAGGAGGACTCATGCATGTCTCATAGCATTCTTAAACGGTAGCTGTCCCTGACTCTCCTAGGTGGGAGCTGCTAGTGAGCAAGGTAAGGCTTAGGTTCACATAAATGACAACACTTAAGCTAGGAACGAATTACTCTAGGCTTAACCAAGACTTCTAAGTTGGAATATAGTTGCTCACTTTTTGTTTTGTAATTGGAGGAAGAAGAGCATCATCACTAGGATGAGATTCAAGTCTCTGGCCCAATTTCCCTTTAGCATTTGTCTGGTTTTTTACTGGGTAGGTAGGGCACAGAAAGCTGTTCTGCCCCAACTTAGGTATCTCAGGTATCTATAAGTAGAGGTAGTGAATCTGGGCCAAAACATTTTTATGACTACTTTGTTTCTTCACTAAACCTGGGTTCTGAAGGTTTAAAAACTTATAAATACTACGTGATGTGAAACTGAGTGGAAAATAAGCAGTCAGACTGGAAGTTTTCAGCTGGCTTGCTTGAAAAAAATGCACGCTCCACTTCTTCACTGCAACTCAATTTTGTTGATTCGACTTGTGGAAAAATGTAGAAAACTGGTAATGATCATATTGTGTGCTTAGGTTTTACAGGAACTTGGAATTCAGAAATCACCTGCCATTTTTGTCTCTTCAGTGATGAGTTTTAAAGATGCTCTTGTCTCTTTCTTTGTTTAAAATGGTAGGTAGAAAAGAGGACTGCAGTGTTGTAAATACTAATCTATCGTTGACCGACAGCTGTTATTTGATGCTAACTTGAAAAGTCTGAGAACCATCGTTTTTATAGGAGTCATGATGCAGCTGGTCTTTTTAGTCATAGTAATATCACTGTCTCCAAAGCATTTGTCTTCATTTTGAGTCAGGACCTAACTGTTAAGTGAAGATGCAATAGTTTGTGACTCAGCTAAAACCCTGGCACACTCAAATTGCAGAACATCTTTGTACAGAAGGCCAGAAGGAAGGCTTGAGTGGGAGGAAGCATGGCAAAAGTCATTGTCCTGGCCCAGTGCACTGTGCTGGTCTTGCTTTCTAGTACCTCCTCCTTCTCTAAATTAAGAGGAAAAGGTTTGCAAGGAAAATAGACTTCTGATAAGTCTTAGCCTTTGAGCTGCTTCAGGTCAATTTACTTTGGTTTATGGAAAATTCACTTCAGAATTCCATATTACGAGCTGAGTTTGTTCGTTTCTCACTTGTCACTTGACCTGAAGCACTGTTTGTCCTGCAGCGTACACTGACAATGGCAGTCTCTTGTTAAATGAGTACCTCCTTTCTTATTTTGTACAGATAATTTCCCTTTTTGTAATCAATTTTTGTTGGCAAAGTTTTAAATTAAAGTTTTAATCTCTGTTACTGTCTCTGTTTCACTAAATCATATTTCAGCTTAAGACAAGCTTTGTGATCTGCGCGTCTCTGGGGAAGGTCTGACAGCTGCACTGTGACACCACCTCCTGCTGGTGATAAAAGTACTCAAGAAAATGACCTGCTTGTGGGTGGGAGCCTTGTCTTCTCTGATCGGTTGCAAAATCGTAAAGGCATTTGCTTTGTCTCTGTTTATCACCACGAGTTTTGACAGTCTGTGTCCTTCCTGGGCTGTTATAATTTTATAGCTTTTTTTGTATACTTGATTATTCATCCTTTATTGTCTTCTGGGAGGAAGTATCCTTCTACTCACCCTCAAACTTTGTGGGATTGATAGAGATCACTTACTTTTCCAGGGGTAAGCTTGGTATTCTGCAGTACTCTCTCTCTCCAGCCAGAGGTGCACAGCTGCCAGAATTCCTTTTGAGGCTCTTACCTCAGCTGATTTGGAGACACATTGAGCATCCTCTGAATGACTCTTCTGGTCCTCATCGTTCATCTGACTGCACTTTCCCTGTTGGTTACCATAGAGGCACCAAAGATGATCATGGACTCGGTACATAAGGCACTGTGTGAATTTGTTGTGCTCCTTGAACTGGGAAGTCTTGGTCCATACTAAATACACCAGATAGAACAGCGTGGCAAGTGTGTACCTTTTGATTTTGCTCCAGCTGCATAGAGAGTCAGCGGAACAGCCAGGAATATGAAATCAAATGCTTCTGAAACGCTTCATCTTGCATTCCTATTGCTTTGTCTTGGCAACAGCTCCTCTCTCAACACAGCTCGGTAACGTGGTGTTGCCAGTGAGTTAATGAGAAACTGGACCTGTTTCTTCATTCTGTCACCTAATTGTCACATTAGGAAAACTGAGAGGCTTTAATTTTCAGAATAGCATATTGTTTGCAATACAACATAAGATTCTTTCTGTGTTTATGTATCACTGTGTACCTTATCGGGGAGGAAGACTGCTTTGCCTTGATGGTTAAGGTAGTGAGCTGAAGAGAGACACACTAATTTACAGTCCAAAGCTTCTGATATAACAAGTCACCTAATGGCTTTGTAATCCTGTTCTGCATCCGTAAAATGAAGATGATTCATATTCTCCCATGTTCTGTGCTAGGCTTAGGATGATGGATCAATTTGTACTTGCCATAGTATGGCACAGCACTGATTTTGGTGAAGGTGTTCTTAGCATTGCCATCGCCTGCAGTAGTAAATGGCTTTTCTTGTTTTGTGCGTCCCTAGATTCTTGTTTTGCCATGGATGATAGTAACAGTGTGACTTGAAATTCAGAATTGAGTCCATTGTCATGATTTTATTAAGTTAAATATGTAATATGTGCGTATTAAGCAGAAGTACTTATGTCTAAAAGGTGATGATGTGCTGTTTTCTAGGATTGAAAAGATGAAAACACTTCAGCTGCTTGTATTTTTCAAGCACACTTTTTTGGTGATGAAAGGAGTTCTGTTTGCAGCAGTGGCTCACCCTTTTATCATCTGGAACGTGATCTAGGAGGAGTGATTACAACACTTGTGAGCAAAAGTTGCGTAAAAGGAGCTTTAACTGTAGGATGCTGGCAAGGCCTCTGCAGAATCTTGTTGATGTTGGAGGGGAAAAAAAGTGATGATGAAACCTTAATTCTGGTGCCTGGAGGTGGTTTGGTTTTTTGTTTTGTCCCCACCCCCCGCCAAGGACAAAGCCCTTGCAAAATGCCATTAGAGTTCAATCAGCTCTTAAGGCCAAGTTTCTCTGGACTACTAACCAGCCATAAGTCTCCCGTGATGACGATCATGGCAACTGGAGGCAGTGTTTAAAATCAAAACCACCACAAGCAGTCTTCTTGCATCTGAATGTTTACATTTATTTCTTAAAAGGGATGTGTGTATTTAGTCCCTGGACTGGCCATGGGTTAAAGGACAGTGAGTGGATCCCTATGTTAATGTTTTCATTGACTTGTCATTGTAACCAGAGGTGTGAGGATGCTGCCTGTGCCAACCCTTGCGCTTGCCAAGCTGCTTGGTAAATCTCTTCACACTACAGAGTTCAGGTCACTTTGCAGTAGCTAGTTAAATGTAGAAAGTTTCTTTGCAGTAGTGTTTCCCTTTGCTTTCAAGTTAGCTTATCGGTTAGCCATAGTTAACCCTAACAGACCCCCTCAGCCTGTTTTAAAATCGGAACACCCTCACCTACTCCAACTGGAAAGGCTTTTTGTAGTACTTGTCTTCATTAAGACTTACTTGACTGGCACCGCTCAGTGTTAGTGCTGTAAAAACTCTAGCAGGCCATCGGGTACAAAGTTCATTCACAGTCACAAGAGGGGAGAAGATTAAGGGGTCTTCCTACTGCCCGTCCCTCCCTGTGCAGTGGGGCAGCGTGCTTCTCCTCTTGTATTAGGCTGGAGGGGCTATTGCCCTCTTTTGCAGTCCATATAGTGCCCCTCCTGCATAGTGCCGTTCCTATACATAGGAGAGGGTCTCAGATCCGTGCAATCAAAACTGTTTAGGTTGCCTGACGCTTGGGCAGCGGTGTGTGCTCATAGCCCCAAGCTGTGGGGAGCAAATACTGTGATGGAGGAATGCAACTGAGGTTATGTCGTTGCTTCTTTTTTTTAATGAAAATACAGTTTCTGTATGGTGTTGGCGGATGTATGAGGTAGAGAAGCCTAAGGTACCGATTCTTGGAATAAAAAAAATATTTTAAATCAGTCAGGAAGGGATCTAAATATGCGGAGAAGTTGGTTTTTAACTGGACTTGAGAATGCGAAGAAAAAAAATTTATCAAGGATTGTATTCATTGTCAGATCAAAGAATGTTTTTCAAAGTGCTTTCTTCCCCAAGATGGGCTCAGAAAGTGGCAGTCTCCATTCAGGCTGCAAAGAAAAGCAACGCCTGCCTCTGTCCTCATCTACTGAATCCTTAACCCCACAGCGGGTGGAGGGGCAAGATGAGACACTGGTTAGTATTTGTACCTGCAGCTGGACCCAGCGGATGAGCCTTTCGCTAGAAAGAAGCCTTGGGTGCGTGCCTGTAACACCGCTTTACCTGTCTTTTTAAGCAGTTGTTTGTTGACTCTGAACTGCCTGTGCTTATTGCTGTTACGAATTTAAGCAATTGCAAAAAGAAAATGGCAATGTGTGTGCTTTGCGTTGGCCTTGTTTGTTTTAGGGGCTCAAGCTAAGGAGTTAACTGTAACTGATGTTAACGTTTCAGTATTTTCACTTAGAAGCTTTTACGTACAGATTAATTTTCTTTAAAGCTGGTTCAAAGCCTGGATGCTAGAGGGTTTGGGTTTTTTAATGTATAAATGAGTAGGAAAGTTAGTCTTGTCCTGTTCTCTGTTCTGTCTCGCCCTTCTTCCCCAAAGTATGTAATTTAAGATAAAAATCCAATTAATGTTGAAAAAGTACAGCAAAGATTCTGGGGCAGCATCAAGAAGCTTGAACACCCCAAAGCTTTATGCAACTGATAGCATAAAGAGCTGTTATTGTTCTTTCAGCCCTTGTGTTGTGTAAATTCAGAAAACAGATTAAATCTTGCAGGGACTGATATTCTTAGAAGATCCTGGTCAGGATCTACGATCAGGAGAGCAAAAATTTTGCAAGAGTTCAAACTTTTGCTGAAATTAGAAGTGCTCTGGATCATGCAGTACACCAATATTTACTTTTTTCTACTCTACAGCTCTGTCTTAGCAGTATTCAAACCTAAGCACAGTCTTCACTTGTTCACAGGGATGGATGTGCTCCTTTCTAGTTGTGCAAACGCCTGGTTTGGCTTTAGTAGTCCAAGGTGCACATAGCCAGGGGCAGGGGCTCCCCAGGGAGGCCAGCACACCTAAACACAAAAAAAAATCAGTGGGAACTGAGTTAAGAGGAAGGAGAAGAGTGTCAGGTGTGACCTGACAGTCAGCTTGCTTTATTTAACTCTCCTTAGTTGGCTGTGTTGAGCTGGTAGGGTTGCACAACCCAGAAGGGAGTAGGACAGACAAGGATGAAGATGTGGCCGAATCATTTTGAGGAGCCCTGGTTTGGCACCTCTCGGGTACAGCCTTTCCCAGGGAGTTTCAGAGAAGCTTCTTGGGATGTAAACTGCTGTTCCTGAAGGCTGTAGAGGGGAAGGTAGCTCCTCATCTGAAAATAAAGGGGTACAACCTCGGTGTGTGCGGAGGGAAGGTTCCTAGCTGGAGAGCAGACTTGTGTGTGCTTGCAGTGTGTGCAGGTTTCAGTGGAATAGAATCGGAAAGAAATTTTGTGTGTAGGGGGAGTTTTTGCAACGTGAGAATATTTCATTTGGATGATACTGATGAGGATGAAATGCTTCAGGTTTTTAGTTCTCAAATGACTTTTTAGTTAGGTTAGAAGATACGATGGGTTTTCTGTTTGCTTTTAGAGCCCAAATCAACCCTTAAAAGCTGAAATCAGAGCCTGCTGTTTTGATTGGGGCAAAACACTTCTGCAGCCTTTGTTTCCAGAAGTGTTGTGGTGGTGGCTTTTCACTGCAGTAGGCAAAAAAAATTGGTGTTTGTGACTCTTGCCTGATACGGGACTGGCATGTTGGAAAAAGGCCTAATTTGGATCATTGTCAACACGTTTCTGTCTCCTTTGTTCTGTTAGCAGGGAGTACCTGGAGAGGTTTAAGAACCTATAGCTTCTGGGTGGAGAGTTTCTGCATTCCTGGTGAAAGCTTCCTAGCATGTCTGCTGCTCTCATTGGGGTAGTTACAATCCAATTTTTAGTTTTCCTCTATATTTTAGTTAGAGCAGTATTATTTCATTTAAATCTCCCTTCCCTCTTTTTGATCCGAAACTGCACTCAAAGAGTTAGGGCCAAATTTAATGTTTCACAGTAGCACAGGAGGAAGAAGAGGGATATTCTCAGCTCTACTGCATCATACCTGCACCCGCTGCCTGTGTTCTGCAGAGGCAGGGAAGACTTACAGGAGTCATCAAATGCACCTGCAAAATGTAAATCCTCATCCATTTAGAAAGCCTGAGCAGGCTGTAACAGGGACTCTTCATCCATTGCCTGCCATGACAGCTGTCGTATATAAAGAAGAGCTCGAAACCATTTTCAGAAGTTGAGTCTTGATACTTAAAATCATGTGCCCAGTAGCAATATTGGTTTTATAGCAATTTATAATCTTTTCTTGCCTCCTCTGTTGGCTGTCATGCAGGCAGTAAATTACCAGTCTCTCTCCCCCCCCCCCCCCCCCCCCGCCCCCCGTAGGTGATAACCAGTTTAATACCTCTTCCCTTGCTTACATCCATCTCTGTTTTCCAGATATCAGCTACTTGTTCTCTCAGATGGTCTGATGAATGTAACTAGTTAAACTCAGAGTAACTGTCCTCAAATGCCATACGTGCTTTTGGAGCCTGCTGTGGCTATTTCAGAAGAAGAGCTTTTGTGCTTTCGGTCTTACCCTTTCTTTTTCTAGCTGTGTTAACTGAGTGTCTAATGAATTTTCCAAACCTTCTCCTTGTTTCTGTTCGTCAGAGCCACCCCATGAAGATGTTCGTGGGCTGTTTTGGGAGCAGAGGAGTGTGAAGGGCCACAGCAATGGCATGTCCTTGCAGACATACCACTCTTGCCAAGCAGAGGGGAAGCTATTAACCAAACGGTGAGCTCTGCTTGCTTCTCACCTAGACTGTCTGGCACTGGGAGGTCTCACCAAACTATGGAGTCCTTGGACGGACCATTGCCTTCACACGAAATGGATTTTGGGGGTTCACAGAGCCACCTTTTAAGAAACAGCTTTTCTCATCTCTAACAATGCATTTTCCCCCTCTCTTGCACCCATCACTCTGTCCTTTTCAAATGATGAATCCTTCTGTGTAATGTGTTTTTTAGGAAAAGAAGAAAAAGCAAGAGTAATGATACAAGTTGATGCCATTTAACCTTCCTGGGCAAGGTAATAGTAACATTGAAGGAGAAAAATCCTCTATCATCAGAGGTGTACATGGTGTGGTGATATTGCACTTAAAGGTCTAGTAAATCTCTAAGAACTGTATCAGTCTAATTTCTTGAAAGCAGACAGATAACAATAGGCCCTACAGCTGTATTATTTGGTTGAGTAGCTGAGTGAATAGGGGGACATTTTAGCTGGATACAATCCCTGTGCTGAAGGATCTCAACTCACCGGGACCAAATAATTACTGTATAATTTAATGCCAATACAAACAACCTAAGTTAATGCTTTCACTCCCCTATAGAAACGCTTTGTCCTCTGAATCTGCTCCTGCCAGTTCCTCAAAGTCGTCCTACAGATTTCTGTGTCCCCTCGTGCGTCTTAAATGAGATCAGTAACTTCCTAGGCTGGCTCTAGTGGAGTGGCTCGCTCCACAGAGCTGCTCTCTGAAGCCAAAAGCGATGCAATCCTAAGGAAATCCTGCTGAGTAAGGAGAGTTTCTGTTAATATGTAATCGAGTCGTGATAAGACCAGCTAATAAAGATAAGGTTCTCAGCAAGTGGCACGGGACAATGAGCAGGGAAATGGAGTACGGAAAACTCTGTGATTAATCATGAGCCCTGGCTGCATTGTTCAAAGAAAAAAAACACCCAAAGAGGATGCGTGGGCATGTTACTGAAGGGGAGGGAAAGCAGGAGGAATCTAGGGAAAAGAGTAGCAAGCAGGAAAGCGACTGTACCTCTGTGACCGTGACGGCAGCACCCTGACCCTGGGGAAGGCTATTTAAGAATAGTTTAGTCTTGATGCCTCCATAGCTGAAAGGCCAGAGGGAATTCAATCCCACTCGTATGGGCTGATTTGTTTTTTAACGCGTGGAGATGAGCTTGTTCCTGCTCGCTCTCAGGGGGCTTCGGTGGAACACGAGGGGCCGGGCAGCGGAGGAGCTCAGGAGGAGCACGCTGCCCTGGAAGAGCCCATCGGCAGGGGCTGGAGCAGCGGGGCAGGGCTGTGCATCTCCCTCCAGCCAGAGCGAGGGGCAGGACGGCACACAGCATCTCCTTTATATTTGGTGATCTTTAACTCAGCGCTGTTGCCACTGCCAAGATCACTCACGCTGGATACGTACCACGCTGTTATCGCTGCTATTTTTTTTTGACCCAAGGTGTAAATTAATCTGTGGGCCAAATCACTCGCTATCTGGCCTATAAAGCTTTAATCTTTTCCCCTTTCAGAGGAGTATCTTAAAATTGCAGGCTGTGTTAAAGTAAATGCTAAAAAGTAAGCTTACTTACTCTTAGATGTTCTTTGTTGGGCAGGGAGCAATCGTAAACTGTATGTTGCCCAAATGAGGGCAATTCTGTGGACTTGCATTTATTTTCGAGTATGCCACTGTGTGTCAGGCTTCAGCTTTGCTACGTGTTTGCCAGAAAACAGCCACTGACTGGTACTGCAACCCCAGTAAAGAGCTGGTGAACACGAGTGGAAAGGGTTGGAAGAAAGAAGTATATTGGTACCCTGGATCTGCAAGCCCTCTTTCTGAATAGCAGCTGCAATAAATAGGATGTGGGCATAATTTTTTTTTTTCCCCTACCCCTGTACATCTGTCTTGCAACCTGAATGGTGATGGTTTTAAGAAGCTAGTAGTCTGGGTCGTATTTGAAGCACCGATCTAGTGTTGAACAAGCATAAGTGTCAATTAAGAAATTGCTATCTGCACATGATAATTCAGGAAGAACATCATTCCAAAGAAGTGCTGATCTTTCTTGTCTGTGAGTTTGTTTCTTGGCTTGCTTAGGGTACTGGTGGCTGTGGTTCGGGAGTAGCAAATTAAAATCAGTTATGTAAGGCATGGGAAGTAGGGCAGTTCTAGCTTGCATCAAGAAATGGATGGTAAAAGCCTGATAAGCTCTGAGTAGCTCTTATATTTAGTCTTATGCTTGTTACATTTAAAAAAAAATTATTGATGCTGCGAAGATGAATTAAGAACTTTAATGTGCAGGATGCTGAGGAGACATCGGTTTTGGCTCTGCTATCAGAGAACTGGGATGAGGCTCGCTGAGTATTGCTGAAAGAGCCTGTTAGCAACAGGCCAGCAGGAGCTGTTCATGTAAAAACTGCTCCATGCCTGCATCCTTCAGTTCTTTTGCAACTGTTTAGGTAAATCAGCAGCTTTTGCCAAAAAGTCAGGATTAGGAGGAGAGCTAGGAGTTATGACTCTGGCAGGCTGAGGCTGCAGATGGCCACAAACAGTGGCTCTGGGAGAGGTGGGAATTGCTCTTTTTCAGAAGGGGTGTCGACACTATGGTGAAAATTTAAACACCATGTGATTTTGCTTGTTGAAGGTCAGTGCGGCAGCATCTGCAGCTATCCTGAATTGGTGGGTGGTGCTTTTACTGAGCGAAACCATTTCTCTCCTGCCAAGGGCCACCTGGAAGTTATTTGTGAGCAGAGGAGGAAAGCTTCAGTAACCTGTATGACTTCAGTTCCCAAGTCACTCATATAAAAAAAAAAAAAGAAAAAAAAAATCTCCTTCTAAATGAATAAGGGGGGAGTAAGAGACTCAAGAAAACAATTCAAGCCCCTGAAAGGCCAAACACATCATCAATAAGCCCGTTCTGCGGCATGACTTGCTGCTGCCCAGCTGAGGACAAAGCGCTGAAGACATCCTTCAGTGCCACCACCCCACCGCCTGCTCGCTCGGAGAGAGGCGTACTTCATCTCTGTTCAGATGCTGAAATGCCCTTGAAAGCAAAATCCCCAGAGAGAAGGTGGTTTGGAGATAAATTTGCGTTTGGCAAAACCCTGCCTGTGCCGCAGGGCTGTAATGTGCTGCGGCAACAGTAGCCGGCACTCTGGGACGGTGCTTAACGTAATTACACCGCGGCACTTTGTGGCCAACACTGATGCTCGGTCCACTGTCCTTCCCTCAGACGGCATACAATCGGTGTCTGTGAGTCTGAAAAGAGAATGGTGCTGCCCAGGTTCAAGCGTAGGCCAAGTATGAAGAAAACAAAACAAAAACTCGGAGGCCTCCTGTGACTTAGACGGGCAAAACTCCCGCGCCGGAGGACAAAACTGCGCTCTTTGGATAAGCGCTTATCGTTCTTGAAGCTGGCACAGCAGAGCAGCCCATGCTTCAAAAAGCAAAGTAATTAATTCTCCTTGCTCCCAGCCGCAGCAGTCTCCATTGTGCAATGTTGCACTGCAACCGGGCATGGAGAAACTTTCTTTCCAATCCAAAGAAATATTCATTTTTTTGCTCTGACACAACAGGGTTGGTCTTCCTTTTAATATTACTGAAGACAATGTCTGCCTTGCCTTTCCATGACCTTCAGCCTGTGGCTTCGTGTTAAAATTTCCATCCCCCCACATTCAAACGCTGGCATTAAAAAGAAAAAAAAAAAGATTAAAATTCCTTTTGTTTAAATCCCTAATAGGGAGCCTTAGAGTATGCTGCCCTTCAGACGTGGGGCTAGGGCTTGGCTTGTGCTCCTGGCCCTGGGGTGTTCACCTGGGCTCTGTCAGCATTGTGGAGAGTGCATCAAACCCACAGAGCTCCCACCCCAACCCAGGTGCTCTCTGCCCGCTGTTTGCCCAGCTGTGGTTGAAACCTGGTGGTAGCTGAACTTGGGCTGGAGGAAAGTTTGGAGCTATGCTTCCCACTCTGGGGTACTTCTGCTCTCCCTCTATATAATGGGGCTAACAATGCCAAAACAACTGGTATCCTATTTCTGTCACAGCTGCTCCAGATGTGTCCTTCGTTCTTAGCATGGGCAGTGCCTATTTCTATCTCCAAATGTGTCACAAATAACAATAAATAACAACATCAGTCGATCAAATTTAGTGCTGATTTAAATCCGTGGTTGCAGGGAGCCTCCCTGGCTTTTCAGGGCCAGCTCCCCTGCTCAGCATCCTCCCCTCGCCTGGAGGCAATTTTGGGGGAGAGCATGGGGGGAACATGGCCCTTCAGGTGAGGCAGCAGCCGATGGGGCTCAACGATTGAAGCTATGGCCAACCCAAGTGAAAGTAAATGTTCAAAAGTGCCTTGGGAGAACCTGGAGCAGAGTTGTAGGCAACAGACCATCAGAGAGCAGCCAAATAAGCCTGAATTTGTGTGAAATCCCGGCTACAATGAATAGGCACTGGGGAAGATCCCTTTATGAAGAGGTTTAACAGTCAGGCGGTAAGACATGTCGCTGCTGTTTAATGCGTGGCTTGGGAGCACATCGAGGCAGGAGGCAAAGTCAAGTATTTCCACCTCACCGGAGAACTGCATCATCATTCACCAGCATTAGCTGAGGGCCCCAGCGCTGAGATGAGAGGGACCGCTGGGGTTAGAGGACGACAAAAAAGAAAAATATGTCAGATTCGAACACATAGGTACAGATGTATGTTAAATGCCACCATGTGGCAAAATGCCTTTTGGTATTAGTGACTGCGTGAGCAGTTCGGAGAGGCCAAAGAGGCTGAATGGCTCCGTTGCTCTCAAGCTGAGGAGATAGCGATGCTCTGAATACCGAGAGGGATTTAATCACACATGCATGCTAATGTGTTATAAAGCACCACGGGACACGCCATGAGCTCCCGCTTTAAAGGGAGGAGAAATTCCCCATCCATGGGAATAAAAGAGCCGCTGCAGCAGTGGCCAGAAATGCCAGCTGGGCTGGGGGGAGCACCCGGCACCTTCCACGGGGCCCCCCATAACAAGGGTTGCTGGAAATGGGAGACAGGGAAGATGTCTAGGCAGAGACTTAAAGGTGGAGGGAATTAAGGCAGGAAGGTGAAAGCTTTGCCTGGAGAGCTGCGCCGGGGAAGAGAGATGTCCCGGCGGGATCATGCGGGATGTGGGTCCCTCAGGAGCCCTAGTCCTGGCTCACTCATTTCTGCCCTTAGGTCTTTGCCTCTTGGAAAGGGAAAGGCTTTGGGTGAAAGAGTAAGAAACACAGGCAAAACAGCAATGATTTGATACAAATATAAAATGAAGCTTCCTTGCTGGAAGTCAAGACAAGGCCAAGCTGAACTCCAGCTCTTGCCTTTAGCATTTATTCTGCAGTCTTGTGAATAACTACATATGTCTCAGTTTCTCTGTCCATAAACTTGGGTTTATGGTATTATTCCTTTAACTGTCTCATAGATGTGTTGCAAACCCAATGATTTTTTAGATTAAGATTGCTGCATGCTAAATTTTACATGATATATTGCACTGGGATGATCTTTTAAGAAAGGGAGAAAAAAGAGTAAGAAGAAGAGTTTGCGTGATGAAGAAGCTTCATAGATGTCCCACTTACTGTGCCTGAGCCAATTTGCTGGCTGTGTGGTTCTCACAGTGCACTCAAATTATGAGAATTGTAATATAATTAGAACTACCATTTTGGAGCATCAGGTCTGATGGAAATAAGAAAACATGGGAAAAACCCTGCTTTTGCTTACTGCACTCTAGATGTGTGCCGTGTGATTAGGTCTGACAATTACCCAGTCACTCAGCTCTTACCTCCATCCTTGCTAGAGCTTGCACTAGTCTGATTGGGATATGGTTCAACTGCGTAACACCCGAGAAACCCTGCCTTGGTTTTTTATGCTGCTTTTTCATTCCTTCGCCGTGTATCTCACATTCTCTTGCTCTCGATACATTCACTTTTCCTGCTGTACTATGAATATTTTCAGAATTGTGCTTAAGAGTCATAACAGCTTTCCATTAGTTACTGATCAAATGAGTACAGAAGTCCTCACTTTCGCTGCTCTAAATGGTCTCAGGTCTTTCTTTTTCCTCAGGAGATGATTTTAAAAGTTCCTTTCCATCACTGATGTGCTCTTTCCTTGCTATCAGGATGCCAAATGGACTTCCTACAATGTTGCCTTATGTGCCTTTGTAATTAATTCTTTTCCCCCTTCTGTAAGCTAATAAGATTTCAGGATGTGTCTTTTTGCTACCTAACAATATCTGAGGGCTACAAGAAGATGACAGGGAAAGTTTCAGTGATTAGATTTCTGCTAATGGCGAATATAATGCGTAAGTATTACTTTTAGCTTGGTTGCCGTTTTACCTGTGTATTTCTCTAGATTATGTGGTTATCACCACATAATTATCATTATGGTCATAATCACAAAGATTTCTTGCATAACCCAGCACTTCCCCCCCCGCCTGTGATGGCCCACATGGTGCTGGGACACCCCTTCTTCTGAGAGTGATCCCCGCAACTGCTGGGCTTCACCCTGCAGATGCAGACTCCCTGCACCACTCACTGGCTGACTTTCAAAGCAAGCGATGCATTAAATGAAATTCCCAAAGGTCAACATCAGAGATTTGAGGTTAGAAATAGTGCCACTGCAGCAATGTGGTTGAAAAGAGCTTTTTTTCTTAAAAAAAAAAAAAAAAAAAAAAGAAAATAATCATTTGGACTGCAGAGAGGTTCGTATACGCTGAAGTTTCTGCCCCAAAACTTCCCAAGGTCAGGCTGGATGGGGATTCGAGCAACCTGATCTAGTGAAAGATGTCCCTGCCCATGGCAGTGGTGTTGGATGAGATGATCTTTGAAGGTTCCTTCTGACCCAAACCTTTCTGTGATGCTGTTATTCTCTGCTGTCCGAGTGGTCTCTCACCATGATCACATTCAATAAGGCTTCTGTCTGACCTGTCCTAAATTGTACCTGTGTTATTATATGCTTGGAGTCCCCAGATCTCTGACAGCAGTAAGGAGCTAACAGCAGCTCATTTACTGAGCAGCATCCTTCCCAGCATCTTATGGACCAGGCAGGAGAAGTAATGTGTGTATATAACGAAAACCCATCCTCTCGTCAGCATACAAGCAGACTAAATTAAATAGAGGCCACATAATTCAAGTTGCTCCTGGCTTCCAAGTGATAGATTTTTCTACAAGCCACATTTAAAAAAACCAACTATTGCACAAGTGCAAAAATCTGACTTTTTTGTGTGTTTTTGTGTTAACTAGATTTTATCTGATTAGAACATTTCAAGAGACTTAGGTTAAAACACATTGTGAAAGAGTCAATCAAAACCTGAGCACCAGGGACTGCTGGCCCCGGGGAACCCTGCCCAGGAAAGGCTGTCCTGAGCCGTCCCCTCACTGCGGGACTTTGCCAGGCGCAGGGCCCCGCTCTCAGCCACGCACCGTGGTGCAAACGCCAGGCTCCTGCACCGGGGAGGCAAGGCTGTGCGGGAGGAAACTCGGTGTCAGCAGCCTGTTTTCATCCGTGTGCAACAAAACCCCACGGCCAAGGCCGTCCCTAATGGCTGCCGCGTACAAACAATGTCCCGATTGTGCCTCGCCACTTGGACTCTCCTAGAAACGCAGTCACTGCGTCGGTATTAATTAAAAACAAAGCCTGCTTGCATGCCCAGTTTGTGAACCCGTTCCGGCAGCCACACTGAAGCAGTCTTTTGTGGGGACCTGGGTTGCTTTAAGCTGAAGAAAAGGGGCCACCGGATCGGCTCTCCCTGATGAAACCCGGTGTCTGAAGGTTTGGTATCACACCACAACCTGCCTGCACAAACCTACCCGGTGCTGCTGTTCCGCCGCCGCCAGCAAAGGCCATGCCAGTCTTTTGCAAGCCCATTTGTTTGCTGTGGGAGAGCTTCAGCTTTATTATCTGTGCGATGACAGACTCCAGGGCAGCTGCTATTGTTTTATATGAATTGCACAGATCTTAAAGCGCCCCAGTCCTGGCCCCTAATCCTACTGGGTCTGGAGCTGTACAAAAACAGAAAACCCAGGTGGGTCTTGTTCTTCCTAAACCTCCTGCTGAGCTCCCTGGGAGCGCTGCTGGTTAAGCAAAGTAGGTCAGTGCTCCAGCCACACAGATGTACACGCACGTCAGACGGGAGAGATGCAAACTGGAATATTAAGCCGCCAAGTGGCTGTTAAAAACTGTGCACAAGGGCAATTAAAATATTAGCATCCTTTCATGTAAGCAAAGCAGACAGAAGTGGCAATTAGTTTCAGTTACAACTTCGGAGTCCTGGAGGAGCGTCCTCGGAGGCATCTTCTTTTTGGCCACCTGACGCTTGCATCCATTGATTTGACAACCCGCGCGGGGGGTATGGATGTGACTGCGCGGGCACCCACCTCCACGCACGCCCGAGTACGATGCGCAGCATCGCGTACGATGGGACATGTGCATAGTCACTGTCAGGCTGCCTTTGCTCGTGGACGAGCCGAGGTTGCTTCCCCACTTCTTGCTGTTGGCCCGTGACATGAAAACGCAGCAAGCACAAGCGCTGCCCCATCCAGTCACTCCTCTTCGGCACTGAACTAGACAACTTTATTGTAAGGAAAGTCGCCGAGTGCTTGCTGCCGCCCACTGCAAACCTCCTTCAACACTTAAATGTTGTGCTGATGATTAATAAAAATAACTCCATATGGGTGAGTCATGGGGACAGTTTCATTCATTCATTCATTCATTCATTCATTCAGGTTGTCATTGCAACCAAAATAAAGGTGCCCCCCAAAGCCCCATTCCCAGGCGCTATCTGACCCCCTCGCGCAGGGAAGAGCCATCTAACACTGGGCAAATGAACATCAGTAGTTCACTGAGTTCACTTTAATCTGGTTAGTGCTTGCCAAGCCGATTACTGCAAAACCAGTTACAACCCTAATCACGGCTCTAAAGACACTGAGCTCTTTGCACCAAGGAGAGCTGGTGGGGGCCGAGTTTGGGTTTTAAATGTGTCCTGGTTTCGGCTGGAATAGAGTTAACTCTCTTCTTAGTAGCTGGTACAGTGCTGTGTTTTGGATTTAGTGTGAGAATAATGTTGATAACACTCTGAGGTTTTAGTTGTTGCTAAGTAGCGCTCATCCTGAGTCAAGGAGTTTCCAGTTTCCCATGCTCTGCCAGCAAGCAGGTGTGCAAGAAGCTGGGAGGGAGCAGAGCCGGGGCAGCTGACCCGAACTAGCCAAAGGGGTATTCCATACCATGGAACGTCATGCTTAGTATATAAAATGGGGGGAGTTGACTGGGAGGGGTGGATCGCTGCTCTGGCATTGGTCAGCAGGTGGTGAGCAACTGCATTGTGCATCACTTGTCTTTTTTTTTTGTTGTTGTATTCTTTTTCATTACAATTATTATTATTATTAGTAGTGTATTTTTATTTTTACTTTAGTTATTAAACTGTTCTTATATCAACCCACAAGTTTTACTTTTTTTTCCCTTTCCTCCTCCCCACCCCACTGCGAGGGGGGAGGGGGAAGCGGCTGCGTGGTGCTTAGTTGCTGACTGGGGTTAAACCACAACAAAATGGAATTTAAAAAAAAAAAAGAGACAAGAAAAAGGTTACCAAAATGTTTAGCCTTTGTTTTATTGAGTTACAACAAATGAGCAACAAGTTAGAAAAGTTGGATTTATTCAAACTCCCTAGCATCCTATGTGTGCAGCGTACTGAAAGGTGGGCAAGTTTTCTGAACCCAGCTCATCAGAGGAACGCACCGGACGGCTCTTGCACCCGCTTGCCTACGCACCCACGCTCCCCCTCCTCCTCCTCACACGTGCATGGACAGACACTCCCACACAAATCCAAATTAGTATTTGGAAAAAAGTGCACTCGGGAACCTAGGATTGATCTAAAAATTTAGTGGCAAGGGTTAATCAGAAATTTATGTTGTGCGCTACAACATCTAAAGCTGGAGGGCAGACTGTTGGTTATGGTGTCCATCATTGTACCAGCCGAAGAAACACAAGTTCGGATGATGAAGCATCTTCATTTCCTCGCTCCAACCCCTCTGGGGGTTGTACTGCATGTTTAAACAAAAAGCACTAACCACCCCCCCGCAAAAAAGGCATTCTAGCCACATCTTCAGAGACCCACAGCTGAGGCTGGCTTGTGAAAAGTGAAGTACAGGAGCTGGAGAAGACTTGCCTTGTAGGAGCACGGAAAAGCAGAGATTTAAATACTTCAACCAGTAGCAGGTGGCCATAAAACAAAACAAAAAAGTCAAAACAACAAGAAAAAAAACCAAACTCCAACCACTCCAGAACAGCCTTCCCCAACCCCGTAACATGTTTAAGTGGGCTGAAATGTAAACTGGGGTGGGGATCTGGGCTCAGATGTTGATCTGCACCAACAAGACTCCACAAGATTGCAAATCCGTCTTAAAACGCTTCAGAAAAAAAATCTCCTCTCCCTCCCCCACAAAAGACACTTCCCTCCCCCAAACCAACCCCCAAATTTTGCAATGGCATTATATGCAAGAATAACTTGCACCTATTAAAAAGTTAACAAAATTTCCACGTTGTACAAATCTGTTCCAGTAGAGGAAGAGGCCGGGCAGGAAAGTGGGTGGGAGAGAAGCTAAGGAGAAACCTATGTACAAGGACCCTTTTCTCTTTCTTTCTTTCTTTTCTCTTTTAATGCAGTAGTAGGACTTTGGCACTATAAACGATCCCATGATGATGCTCCACGAGAGTATTTCTCACTGTGCCTCCGCAAGAGCAGTTTGAGACTTGGAGTCGCAACACGCTATCTCACCCCAGGCAGGAAAATAGAGTTTTCTTCTATTTTCAGACAGCATTTCCCCTTCAATGTCAGGACAGTGCAGCTGAGGAGTACCCCTGCAAAAATTATAAAAGCAGCATATTATTTTTGAAGGCACTATGAACAACTATTTGAGCTGTCCACTAACACGGTGTCCAGTTTACATCCCTGCACATGCAGTAGCACTGTATTTTGTATTAACCATATCCTGAAACCTATCCCTATCACAGCCTGATACTGCGGTAGGGTGCTGGATTTTTGCTGTATATAACACCCAGCTAATAACACCCTATAGATTTCTAACAGGGACATACAGCCCAGCCTTGACTCTGCTGATCCCTCAGTACTACACACCCCGGGCAGATCCTCATGCTGGCTCAAAGACGATGTGCACATGGGTTGGGGGCAGCTACTCCGTGACCACAGGATGGATGGTGCTAAAGGCAAGAAGACTTCAGGTTGTTCTTCCCTGGTAAATCCTCTCATTAAATACTTTTTTTTGCATGATTTTAGAAAATAGTTATACAAACTGCAAGACAATGGAAAAAATTGCATGTGCCTGTGCTCTGCAGAGCAGCTCCCTGGCTCCGCTACGACTCCTGCACCTACATAAAGGCTGCACCACGGACCAGAGATTAAAAAATAACCCCCCAAAAAATCAACCTTCAAATACTCACCCACCTACATGTATCCCCAGTTCCCAGCACAGAGCAAGGGCTCTATGACAGGGATTATCTTCAGCATGTTTTTCCCCATTGAAGTGGAAACGTGCAAGAAGTGCAAGCACCCACTCGGACTGGAGCTGCACGCATGAGGCAGTTTTCCTGCACCATCCTCCTCGGCCATCCTGCACCAGTGCTTACCGAAACCTGAACTAACCCATTATTTCATACCTTTTATGAATGTTGCTACGAGGTCTCTTATTTCCCACAAAAGCAGTGAGCTCTGTCTGGCATCTGCAACGCAGAAAGCAATGCGGTCGAGCCCAGTAAAAGGGCACGGGCTTGCACCAACATCAAAGGCAAAAGTCCTCCCCATCCTTGCGACCTTTCCTCAAACATGCCCCTGCTCCTCCTAACTCAGTGGAAAATTTTAATTGCTGCGTTGGGTTTTGCTTCCCCCTCTGAAGTCCTTCACTGCATTACAGCTTGGGTCTCCGACATGCCTCACTGGTTTTAGGGAAAATGGCAAGTCCTCCATACTTCGGTCTCACTCCCTGAAATACTTTAGGGTGACCCGAGTTCTGCAAAAACCACTGGTCAATCCCACACTGACTTCAGGATGGTGCCTTGGAGCCCAACACCCATAACAGGCACTATAGCTAGCTTTATGGATGAAACCCTAAACCACAACAAAAATGAGAACTTGGAACAAAAGGGAGGGAAACTCCAGTAGTGTTCACTTTTACCAGTTTCAGACACCGAGGAATGCACCGGGCCACCAGCAACCGAGTGATCTCAGCTCCCGCAGTGGTGCAAAAGGGTTGGAGACAGCAAGAGGACCCAGACCACCTCTGATGCCCAGTACGATGCATACAGCAGAAGCAAGGGGTGACTTCCTTCGGACTCTTTTTCTCTGGTGTGCAACTCCCAGACGTGGTTTTCCTTTGGCACATCTCCACAGAGCAGTGGTCACAGCCATCAAGAGCCAGGGTACGCATCTTCTGGGGTGTCCACCTACCTCGCTCCCACCGTGAGCCATGGACTTTGGTGCCTACATCTTGCAGGGTTTGGGCTTAAAATGGAGGTCATAAGATAACTCTAAAAAAAGAGTTTACGGCGGGGAAGGTGGTGGTGGGGAAAAAAGTATGCTTCTGAGAAAAAAACAAAAGCTCTAGGCTGAGGAAATACTGATCTTGGGAAAACCCCACAGGGAGACAACGCTGTGAAGAAAGCCAGCGGTAGCTGCCAACCACTCTGGCACGCTATGGTCCCGCTCTCATGTCTGAGCTGCAATTTGCTGTATTTAATTTAGGACCAGTTTCTTTTTGTCAGGCTTGCGCAAATGGGGACAACAGACCTAATTTTGACCCGTGCTGTTGGAAGGCAGGGATATCTCTATTGATGGAAAGGGAGCTAAACCTCTCTCTTGATAGAGCAGTTGGGCCTCATTACAAGAGGGATGCGAGGCTTCATTATGCAGCATCTGGAGCATTTTCAGTGATGGCTTCAGTGCACCCTACAGCAGCTACTCACCAGCTTGAAGGCCTCGGTACCTACGGGGTCAGGTCTCCCAGCCTCACTGTTCAGGAAACCTGACCTGCTTCGTGGAATAAATCCAATTTTGCCAAAAGCTTCAGACACGGAGTTAGTAACAGAGCCTCTTCTTAGTCCGGTGATGGTATTTCAGAGCCTGGCATGGATCCTGCTCTCGCTGAGGCCAGGCGCTCATGAAACTCCCACTAGCTGCAGCAGCAGAATTTGCCAAACACGGATCAGTTTTGAAAAATTTTTATAAGGCATAAGGTCTGCCTAGCCTGTAATGCAAATACTCCCTAATAGTTTCAGAAACTCCTAAAGCTACACACCAGAGCAGAGAGTGACCAAGATGGTCTGGAAGAGCTCAGGTTTTACAGAAGCCGCACACAAATTCAGCCAACAACAGGAGTATGGAGATTGATCACTGAAAAACATTCACTTCAAACTGTACATCAAGCTGAGAAAATAGCAACACCATGAATATCAAAGGAGCATGTTTCTGCGTGATGTAGGGTTCAGCAGTGAAAGTTTCACATGATGACTGTGGCTGTGTGAGAGTCAAGAGGAGAAGTCCCTTGTTCAGCTCTTCAGTCCACCTCTTACGTGCGGCTAGGACAGTGACAAGACCCCTCCAAGGTACCGAGGAGTATGATGTTAGGAAAAATCAGACTTTTATATGACAACACGCAGAAACAAGCTCTCTGTCAGGTCTTACACAGTCTTTGCTTTTGAGTCATACCCTGGATGTCACCTAAGATAACGCCTTGTTACTTTAACACCAAAGTTAAAAAGTGAAAGCTTATCCTGAAGGAAGAAGGAACCAGTAGCTGAGATTTTTCCAGGGGTCCCGTCAGCGTGGGGTATAAAGCTTCCAGCTGTTGTGTCACGACGCCTGTGACAATGCCTCCATGCAGGCACCAGAGAGCAGGCACTTGCATTTCTGGGCTGAGACTTACAGGGAGAATAAAGGAAAATGAAAGAGAAAAAGACTTTGGGCTTTTGTCAAGTCCCCAGGCCAGCATGCTGAGAAATGGGCAAAGAGCAGAGGACAAAATGGTCCTCTGATCTTACTGCATGGTCTTCGCAGCGGAAGCCCTGCTCCAGTGCATCTCTTCTCAGGAGATGCATTTTACAACCAGCCACCGGAAAGCTCCTCATCAAAAGGATAACCCAGCAAAAGTTTAACCGAGATCAAAGTTCTTATTAAAATTCCTCTCTGATAACACTCGAGCACCTCCACAGCCCTGGAGCTTTATGGTCAGCATCTGTGCCAGGGCACAAAGGCAGGAGGTTCACCCCAACGGACCCTACACTGCTCGCAAGCACAAAAATGCAGGCACCAAACCTACGCTGCTGGAAGAGGGTTGTTGCAGACCTTGGTTTCATGGTACAAGAGGTTTGTAAGAAATAGTGGTTTCACGCAAACCCCCTCTCCTGCCTTCCTCCTCATTCCCTCTCCTAGCCCCTGGTGTGCTCCCTTCTCCTCAGTAAGAACGTTTATAGCTGGAAGGGGGAAATGATCTGGAATAACAACCCTAGAGACAAAAATAAAATCCCACACCGCATTTATTCATCACGCATTTGATTTTAAAAGGCAGATTAAATCCTGGCTCTCCTTTCTTATGTGGCTGCACAACAGTGGCACCCCAGCGTGCCTCCGGCTGATGTTCCCATGTCCTTCCTCCTTTAATCTCTGCTTTTGCCACACAGGTAACACAAGCTGCTCCTCACATCCCTAATTACCAACTTCTGCAAGCATAACGCAGGACAGCGCCTTGCATTGCAGTCTGGAGCTTTAAGATACTTTGTGATACAGATGCTGTGATAACATTTCTCAAAATTAGCCGACACAATTCGTAGTTCAAAATAAAACCACTGCAGGGTTTCCCTTTTCAACTCAGAAAAAATGTCCAGGAGACTTTGGACAAGTACTGCACAAGGAGAAAGTGGAGGGCTCTAGGCTAGCCAGCAGGGCTCGCTAAGAAAAACTGCACCTCTGCAACAGATAGTAGTTCAATCCAAGTACTGCCACCTGCAATAGTAAAAGTCTTCAGTGCAAGTGTAGAGAGACTTCTATCAGTCCTGGCTTTTGTATTTCCTTCCCCCCCCCCCCTTTAATTTTTTTTAAAGATTTTATATATTTTTTAAAAGAAAAGCTGAAGTATATTATACTTCTTAGACACCAGAATAGATGTTCTCTCACTGTGGTTGTTGATGCAGGGTGCTGAGCTTTCTCTGGGGTAAGTTCTAGTTTAAGGAGACTCCAATTTGGGAGAGAGAGACTCGGTTATACTGAGCACAAAATGTTACAGGCTCCAGTGAACTCAATTCAACATGCAAGTCAAGAAATGCTGACGGTGCTTGCTGCAGATTTATACCTGTGCAACTGTGATCAGAAACAGGCTTCAGGGCTCCAAATAACATGCCCTTTCACATTGTGAAAGATTGTATAAAACCCCCTTAAAGAAAGGCTCGGCAGCTTGCTTTCAAATTCAAGATCCTGTGAAGAGCTGCTAAAACACCCACACAGCTTAGTCTGGGGCATTTCCTAAGCCTCTAGAGTGAGCAAGCAGAACAAAGCGAGGCTGGAGGCAGTTCTCACCTGCAAGAGGAAGACAGCACATTTGCATGAGCCACTTCAGTCCCCACAACACTTTTTTTTTTTTTTTTTTTTGCTTGCTGTTGCATAAAGAAGCATCTCTGTCCTGGGCCCTTCCCCCAGTGACCTTTTATTCCAAGCAGGGCAGGATGCTGCAAAGGGACCCGAGGTGCAAAAACAGGCACAGCCTCTATTCACGGGAGATCAATGATCTGTTAAGCAAGGGGGATATTGGCAACTGGTGTTACTTACTATTTCTTCACGTGGTTCAGCTGTTACTTTTTGCATCAAGCACTGCAGAGGTTACATAGATCGTTTAAAGCCAGAAAGTTTAAGGTTTAATCACTTATTGCCAAAAAAAAGAATAAAAATTTAAAAAAAATCTCCCTTATCCAGGACTTGACCCACAAGGAGACAAAAAACAAGGCAAACGGCACTAACCCCTCCCCTACCATGCAGTTCCTTTAATTTACAAGCAGGATGGGTCTCCCTTTTGTTCAGGCATCCAGCAGGCACAAGGATCCGGCAGGGATGGGCTCCAGGGATTTACACTGAAGAGGGGCTACAGGATGCTGGAAGCACACCCAGACAGAGGCAGGCTCAGAGAAACAGGGCACCATCAGCATTACCTGTCTATACGTGGGAATTGTCTCCAGATATACTTTCAGAGTCAAAGTCCGCCAGCTCTGCCTGGCCTTCGGGTGCCGTTTGGCTCCAGCTGTCCGTACAGTCCGATGCAGCGTCATCCTCACCCACCGTCACCTCCACCCAGTTGACCTCTGCTGGCTCCTCGTTCTCCTCGCTGCCGTGGCCGTCGTGGCTGTTGCACTCCAACCTATCTGTACTCTCCGCTTGATTCCCCAACAAAGAGTCTTTCAGTGGTTCGCAGTCTCTTTTTGTTCTCACCACTAGTTTCCCCGCATTCTCTTCATTCAGTTTTTTATGCTCCTGGTAATGCTGCCGAGACACCTCGTTACCATTCTTTGGACTCTCGATGTGTTTTGATCCCTTTTTCTGGCTTTGCTCATTATGACCATCAACAACGTACTGCTGCTGGTACTGGTCAATCCATTTAAGCGACCCCGTTCTTAGTGAAGATCGGTTTTCCTTGAACCAGCGAACTATTTCAGTTCTTGTGAGCCCAGTCTGAGATGCTAACTGGTCATACTCCTGGGGTGATGGCCACTGGGTCCTTGCAAATGTGCTTTTCAGTAAATGAATCTGCTCTTGGGTTTTCTTAAATGTGGTGGAGGACCCAGATAAAGCACCAGGGAGCTGAGAGCTACTTAGCAGTTCTGCCTGGCTTATTGCACCGTTGGGAGTTCCTTGTTCTTTAATTTTTTTGTATGATCCCATTGAGTCCAAGACAGCTTGCTCCATGCTGTCCCTTATCTTTCTCCGCTCTGAGAACCATGAATCTATCTCCCTCCTACTCAGCTTAGTCTCCACTCGAAGCCTGTCCAACTCTCCTTGGGTAGGAAAAGAGCATCTTAGGAAACTCTCCTCAAGGGCTCTAAGCTGCTCTTGGGTTTTCTCTTTGAATCTCTGGGGAGTAAAATCTGTGTATGGGTGAAATGAACGGCCGTGTCGACCAGCTGAAGGTGCTATTTGATCTTTCCCTAAAGCATCGCCAGGGATGTGCACAATGCCCCTTTGACTTCTGTACCTGTGGTCACTGAACCACTTCTTGATCTCGCTCCTGGAGAGACCCGTCGCCTCTATCAGCCGGTAGACTTCTGCATCGTCGGGAAACTGGCTTGCCATGAAACTGGCCTTCAGCTCTGCTATCTGCTCCTTCGTCTTTTTTCGCTCACTGGCTGGTGTCAGTGGTACAGCAGTCAACTTGGCAGGAAGCTCAGGCACCTGAACTACGTGAGGACGCTTAGCCTCCGGGGCACTTGATAAGGTCTGTATCGTCCTCTTTTGCCCCTGGTTCGGGGCAACAGCAAGTGTAATTGGTGAACAGGAAACAGTTGAACCGTTTGACACGGGAGTCAAAACCAGACCGGTCTGGCCCAGTATCTGACAGGGCAAAGCTGTCTGGATGATGGGCTGGGGCATTTTTGCAGTTGTCAAAGGAGCTGGCAGGACGGTGATGGTTTGGGGAACTGCCTGGATAGTACCATTGAACATCTTCTTTCTCGCCTCCTCTACTTCTTCAGGAGACCAACTTATACCATGCTTCAAACGTTGCGTAGCAAACCAGATTCGGATTTGTTCTTCCGGATGTTTTGATGCTGCTGTCAACCACGACAACTCTGCTTGCGTTGGGTAAGGAAATTTATTAAAGGAGTTGATCATGGTTGCATTAGTGTCCAGTGCAGAGTTGTATTTGGTGCTATTCAGAGGTACTGGGACCTTGGGGACAAGGTTAATATTTGGTGGCAGCTGTACAGAGGGCATAACATGGGCTAACACATCATGGAGAAGGTCTCCATTTATACAAGCAATAGCTTCAGTGGCTTCAGTTATGATGCGGGGGACAGTGCCATCCACGTGGTTTTCTGTAACTCCCTCTTCTGGCTTTTTGGGACCCTTCTTGGTTTCCCCTTTAGGCTTTCCCAGTTTCATCATTGGCGTTTTACTCGCACTAATTCCCCCATGAAGCGAATCATCACACTCTGCATTTTCTAGCCCACCGCTTGTGACAGTGACATCGTTAGCGGTGGTCTCAATGGACTGCTCTAAAACAGTCTGATTATTGCGTTTAATTAATTTCAGTTTAAAGTTAGTCTCTCCCGGGTGGTATTTTGTGTTGTGGTCAGATAAAGAATCGTATTTTTTGGTTGTGAAGTTGCATTCAGCACAGACATACAGGGGGTTGAGAATGACATTTGGATGCTGAGTGTCAACATGCTCTGTAAATTCATTTAAGTTTTGTGTTGAGTAAGGGCAGTATTTACACTCATAACCACCCTGGGGTTTCTTAGACTGATTTTCAGCTGGGGGCTTTGCCTCAACCACTTCGCAGTCTTTGACTGAGCTTTCGGAAGGCCAATTTTTTTTTGAGTCCTGCTGCGGTGCGCCAGCCCCCTTCTCTTTAGGAGCTTCTACGCCCTCGGCGCCTTCCTGCTCCATGACTTCAGAAGTTCGCACCATACAGGGAGTTGTTGACTTTCTTTTGCTAGCCATGGCAGCCGCTGGCAGCGGGCTGTTGTCCCAAATGATGACTTTTTTTGACAGGGCGAGCAATCAACTCAATAGATCTTGCAAACAGCTCCAACCTTCCTTGATTATTTTACTCTCTTTTGTTTAATGAAGAATTTCCACCCTGGCTGTGACCATCAGCTCCACCAGTAGACCTGTCAGCTGCATGACACCTGTGAAACAAAGTACACATCGTTAGGCACTGATCTATAAAAACACAGATTTAGCAGAAAGCCACAGCTCAAGATATGCGCATTTACAAGGCCATTTTGGACAATGCTGAACTCTTCCTCCCCCCCCCCGTCATCAACCCCACAAAGAATAAAAGCAGTGGGTAATTTGCAACGAAGTGCGCCACGGGAAGACAATGGCTTTGAAACAAGTAAGATGAACAGACAGGAGACTTTAATCTCCACTAGGCTCAATGTGTTTAGCTGGAAAAGAAAGAAGATACTGCTATAAATACTGCATCTTTTTATAGAAGCTGTAGTTTCTATTAATTATTATTTTGAAGCCTGCAGATTTGAAATTGAGTGTGATTTATATTAAACTTAATTACTTCCCACTGTCACTTACCTTGTAAATATGTCTACTAAATGATGGTGGTTACTAATGATGGGGGATTTCTAAATAAAGCTATACGGCCTGCCTTGGGTGTAAAAGTAAGGCAGAAAGAAGAGTTAATGCAAATCAACACTTTCAAAGGGCTGTGTCTTGATGAGAGGTGGGTTCAAAGAAACTGCAGCAGATCTATGGAGGCCTATCAAGTCTTTTCTGGAACAAAAGTTTCCTTAAAACACCACTTTTTACTCAATATTGACAGAGGTAGCTAGCAAAAGTCACAGAAGCCCTTAGATACCTTTTAAATGGGGTCCCTTCCTGTGACCCTGCTGATACTCTCATCAAGCCCTGATTTGTTCACTTCACTCCCTACAGAATTAAAAAAAATCCATTTTTAAGCATGATTCACAAGTCAAAGTGGTTTTGGAAGTTCCCAAATGCAAGAATACTGTAAAACATATTTTTAAAAGGATCTGAGGCTGACATCAGTCAGAACAACCACAAACAAAAACTTCACCAGCTGTTTTAGGATCTACCCGCGCTCATCAGCAGTGCGTGGAGGGAAGGAGGGCAATTTAGTTGTCAAAACAGTTTCATTAATTGGAAAAGGAAAGAAAAAAAAAGGTCACTCTCCTATTTGATAAGATGCTTTTTCTAATCAATCCTTAACTCCAATTTGCTACTTTTCCAGATCAGATGGGCTCTGGATTCACAATACTTCCAGTCCTGATGGAAAACTCATCTTTTGCAATCAAGGAGTGATTGCAGCCCTTGGGATGGGGTGGAGGAGGCACTGGGGTTTACAAACTGGAGGAGGATTGAATGTGGAGATTTGCAGAGTGGGTAAGACCTGCACTGATTTTTGTAGAAGTGTATTAAATTGAGAATCTGAACTAGAGAACCAATGAAAGACATGCCAGCCCATGGCAGGGGGGATGGACTAGATGGTCTTTAAAGGTCCCTTCCAACCCAAACCATTCTGTGATTCTATGATCTCATGTCTAACCAAATGCAGATTTTCTTATTGTGAAGCCTGTAAATGATGAGCTGCATCCAGTACCCAGCAGACATGAAGATCAAATGGGATAAAATTGGACTGCAGTTACATCTGGACACATCCAACATCAGCAGACAGTTTATAACCACCTCAGTACTGTCCCTGAATCTGCTCCTCTCACTTGTGCATTGGCACAAGAGCCAGAAATAGTTGCTGTAAAAGCAGCCGCTAACTTCTCAGTTCTGTTTGCAGCTGATGAATACCTGCCGGTCTCTAGAGCATATTGCTGCTACTCTGCCCGTCACAGATCATACCACTCCTGTATATATGGAAACTCTAAATGATACACTGCCAGAGGAACCAGCTCCAGCTGGGGATAAGAGCAGGAATGGCAGCTTCCAGCTCCATGTACTCAAAACCCAGCGTGAAGCAATTCTCCATACACGAAGCACTTCATACGCGAATTCTCCGTGAAGCAGCTTCACAGATAAGGCTCTCGCAAAACGCAAGCTGTGAAACGCTAAATGCGCACCATGGAGAAGATGCTGTGCAGAGACGCTATTTGTTATATTGCAGATGCCCCAGCATAACCGCATGGTGCTCTGCATTCATAGCCACCGCTGCCTCCGCACCTCCCAGCCCCGACAGAGACCAGGGATGCTCCCGCACACTCCGATTCAGTGAAGCACTGGAGCATCTGGTTGACTTTCAAGGGCGCATTTGAGCTCGGGTGCTTCCCTGGGAAATGGAGCATCTTTCCTCAGCTCTGTGAAATAGGGATGGGGCTGCCTGCAGGCTTACAGCTCTGCCTCGGTCAGGACGACACAGTGCCATTTGCCTCTAACCTGGGATCACCAACGTTGTCATCGTCATTCCTCAAAGCATTAGCACCTCCAAGCCAACATCTCTTCTGTTTCCTTTTTTCCTTCTCCCTTTTAATAATAAACAAGCAGATGAACAGTAGAAGAAATGATGCCTGGTTTTCTACAGATTTGTGCTGACTGACCTTTAAACTAGATTACACAGAATATTCTCTATTATTTCCACATATTCCTTCAAAATTCCCTTCTACTTCCCCTCACAATCATCCTCCCGCACAGTATTTTAGCTGTGATCTGTGGCTTGCTGCATCCCACTGCAGACGAGATCAGAAGCTAGAGACAAACACGCAACTGTCCAAACACCCATCTTCCTGGCCGCCCGTTTTTAATGATGCTTGCAGAAAATTAATTCTCTTTGAGGCTCCTTCCCTTGTACCCAATTTGGCTGAAACAGGCCAAAAGGTGAGAGAAATGGGCAGAATGAGCTCTGTAAGCCTGGCTGCTGCTGGAAACAGGGTGAAGGTGATCAGGTCACTTCACTCTGCCCTGCAGATCCCACTGCGTTCGTGACATTGACATTCACAGACGAGGGAAGGAAGGCGCAAGACAGTGCCCTGGGACAGGGTGGTGGAGATGAGGATGGAGCCACAGCTCCCGGGATGCTCCTCCGCAGCTCGCTCTCCCTCCCAGGCCACACAGCTGCACCTAACGGTCTGCTCCGTTTCTGATGTATGGCCTTCTGCAAAATTCATGTGGCAACATCAGCAAAAGGAAGAAAATTCAAAAGACATCAGAGACAGAGCAAGGCTTATTTATATTTCACTGAATACCCCACCCCCCACCCCCCAAAGGAAGAAAGAGCAAAGAACAAAAAGATAAAGGAATGGGATGGAAGAGAAAGAGTGGAGAACAGGAAACATCTAGGTTACAACTTTGAATCAATCAAAGGTTTCTTAAAAGTCAGACTAAATGTTTTGAATTCCCCAGTCTCTGGAAGCTCAGCGAGCTCTCCGCTGCATTCAGTTGCTGACATACGGATCAGCCCCAAGCAAGGATGCTCTGATACGGAGGAAGGGCCGAGGTCCCTCCAAACATACATAAATGGTTGGACAGATGAAAAATTCTGTCTGCTACAGTTTTACTAGAAAATTGTACAGATTGTTGCTTCTCTTCCATCTTCTATTCCACAGAGTGGTTTTCTGCATGTCTAATTGCTGGTTTGCTAACTCTACACTTCGAATAGTTTTTCTACCACATGAGAATCACTATCCACCATAGAAATCAAGCCCAAGTCACATGCTTCTTTTTGGAGGTTAGTAACAAACACAAATGAGTTTCAGTCCAAGATGTGCAATTCGGGGGTTCACAACCAGCCAGAGACCGTCTTTGTCCCTTCAACCTGTGTCCTGAAAGAGGGGGAGGAATTTAGGCCCAACACCTGCATGAGCAAGGAGAGTTTATTGGGACCTCCAAGCCACAGCCCCTCCAGGACCTTGGTAAGGATGTCATTTGGGATAAATCAATACACAGTTGCTAAGGAGGACGGACACCCCCCCCCCCCCATGGCACATCTCCAGGAGCTGCATCACATACGTTTACACAGGCTGCCACGTCTCCTCCAAGGACGTCAGAGAGCACCAGCACCATCTCACAGCTTTCAAACGTGAGCTGCTCGCTGGAACGTCAAAGCCCCAGCAGACAGGTTTAAATACATGGTGTTGCTCCTGACAAAGCTGCTAAATGATGTCGCTTTAGCTCCTCCGATTCCGGAGCGAGGCGGCTCTCCCGGGCTGTTGCTCCACTGAAGGTCGGCGGGCAGGGGAAAATGCAAACCTGACCCCACAAACCTCTGGATTTCACCTGCAGGTGGCTGTTCCTCCAGCTAGCGAGGACTACCAAGATTTGCAGGGGGGAGAGAAGATACCCCTCAACAACAGCCAAGGCTTAGCAACCAGTGCATCCTGATGGGAACCCAAGCTACACTTCATCACCTGAGCCGTGTCCACGGCACACGCATCACTTCAAGGGGCAAAATTCACATCTGATGCTCGATGAACGGGGCTGCACCATGGACAGGTCAACCTCTATCCCTAAAGCTGGCCTGGTTCACTCTATGTTTTGTTATGGACAGGACCCCGGACAACTGACCTCCTCTTTGGGCTCCTGCCACTGTGGGGTGTCCACAGGCATGCGGTGCTGGGGTGCTGCTGGTGGCTGCCCTGTGAGCAGCCAGTCCTCTGGGAGCTGGAGAGGGAAGGCAGCCCTCACCCCTCCAGCTCACCTGCCACATCTCCTGCTTGTCTTGCCATACTGCGGGGGGTTGAAAAAAATAAAACCATCTAATTTTTTGAAAAAAATTTTTTTTAAATGAGCAAATGTACAAAGCAGCAAAAGGCAACCAGGTGAAAAACAAAAGCACTCAGCTCTGAGCAGGCAGCTGCCGTCACGAATGAGGTCCAAACCAAACCACAGAGAGCCTGTGTGCAGGAACAAGAGCTTTCGATTTGCTTTGCTTCAGCAAAGCCATCCGGGACGGGAGCATACAGGTCAGAAGCAACACGTTCTTTTAAACCTATCTATCTCCCCAAAAGTGCATCACAGCAGTTACAAGTGAGGCCCTAGTCTGGTTTTAGTTTAATTTCTGAAATTTGTTTAATTAATGAAATAACCCAGCCACAGTCCTCTGATCTTTCAAACCCCCGTCAAAATGGCTCCGGAGCATCCGACGTGAGAACAAGTGGGACCTGATTTGGTGACACTGTGCACCACTGAGATAATGCCAGATTTCCTACCTGATTGCCTGGCCCGAGACCGGGCAAACTGTGGAGAACTGCACAAGGAAAATAAACCATGCTTTTAGGCCTGGCTGACTCTGGAAAATGTTTGCCTGTGTAGCAATGCCACCTTCCAGCAGCAACAGATAACTGTACAGTTCAAGCAAAGGGATGGAAAAAATAAATCAAAAAGCTTTCTCTTGCTGAACATTGAAATCCTTTCACTCTCTCCCATCTTTCCCTTGTGCACACAGCTAGTTTTACACCCCCCCCCCCCCCCCCCCCCCCCCCCCCCCCCCCAAAAAAAAGCAAATATTTGGGTAGAGACTGAACTCCTTTTCTGCAGTGCTCTTCCCACACGGGCTCCTCCAAGGTGGTGGCAGAGCAAGGATTTTCCATGGCAGCTGGGACACAGCCCAGTTGCACAAAGCATCGGCCAAACCCCCGCGAGTCACGGCTGGGGAAGTGGTAGGGCAGTGGAGAGACAGGGTGAGATGCTGTCTGTCTTCTCTCGTACCCCAAAACATGAGTGAGTCCGAAAAAGGCTGTCCAAAGACAACCAAATTTGAAGGGATGTCAAATTAAAAAGCAGGGAAAACCTTAACTTTGGCAGAAAGGGAAAAGTGCACCAGAAATATCACCACTTCGTGCTGCATCTTGCTTCCAGCTGAGGGCTGGAAGAAAGTAATACAACAGAGGCTGAAACAGGTTGAACCCCCCACCCAGTGCAAATGGATCTTTACTTTTCACAGAGGTACCTTGCCTTTTTTCTTTTTAAAGAGCCAACCAACCAACCAGAGAGAAAAACACTGTAGTGATTTGCCAATAAAATCTTTCTTATTTTTCATCTCACTGCATCGTCTGCTCTGCCCTGTGCTAGCAGAGAGTTCCCAGCACCTAGCCTCATCCAAAAATGAACAGTGGGAAAACCACCACCATGAGGATACCTGCAAATAAGCACAGAAATATAGGGGGTTTCATTTGCAAGGGCCAGCTGATGTTTAAAGAGGGTGGAAGCATTTTATTGCTTTACTGCTTAGGAGGTTGTTCTCCATGGAGAGCATCCTCTCTGCTACACAGGACAAACAACAGCAAATTACGTCCTTGTAATTTAACTCCTCCCTGCCCTCCCCCAAAGCCTCCCCCATGTCTGAACATGATGTTTAATATCACAAAGGTACAAACTCCTCCTTACAGCTTTCTCATGCTCCTTCCCCAGCTTGGGGACGCAGCAGGAGCAACAGAGGAGGTGCACAGAACAGCACCAACCAGAGCTCACTAGCAAGGACTTGAGGGACACAAGTCTTTCAGTCCCTGGGTTTTTTTGGGATACTATCCCACTTTGTCACACAGTAAGTAGATCTCAGCAAACCTCAACACCCATGCCACGCTCTGCCCTCAGATGCCAGCCAGGCCTGGCTGCCCACCGCCTTGCAAACACTGCAGGTTGCTTTTAAAGCAGAGGCACCACCTGCACCACTGTTTTCCTGACCTGAAGAATTTGCCACCCTTTCCAGGACATGTGACCAACCACACCGCGATGGACCTCAGTGGGTCTGTTCATTTCTGGCTAGCTTCAACAACAGTCCTCTCCCTCTCATAACCTCCCAAGCTTGTGGGTCCCTGGCTCCCCCAGGACTCAAAAGCGTGTCTCCCTGTGAGCATCTCTGCTTTTAACACTTGACTCCAACCTGCGTGGCTGCCCAGAAGTCATACCCATAGAGTTTAGAGCAGAGCAGAAGTTAATTGATATTACTTGACAGCACCATAACCCCCCGCCCACCCCTGACCATCTACTCTTCATCCACGAAGGCTGCAGCAATGCAAACAGACACAGCACAGAGCAGAGCTATCATCCTGCTCCATATCAGAGATGCTGAACTCACATTCATTAATGTTGTGGTAATACTCTCCTACAAATCCAAGCATGAGAGGAGAGATACACATTTCATGGTGCAAAAAAGGAACATGCCTAGGGTGATGTTTTTCCTTCCTTACAACTGTTTTTAGCATGCAGCTGCTACAGTAATATCAAAAAGCACATCAGCTAGCACAGCAAAAAAATGCTGTTGCTCTCCACTGTGATAAAACACTTAAAAACATTGCTTAATTTTATGCACGAGAATAAGCAGAAGCAAACTGGGGCAAATAATTCCTGCATGATGGATCGGGACTGTAATGATTTACAAAAGAAAACCACAGAAAGAAAGGCAGGTTTTGTGAACTAGAGCAGAACTTTAAAAACAGCATTTAAGTCAGAGCAGCCTAGAGCTCCGACACTTCTGCAGTTCTTTGTAAGCTGAATAAAACACAATTAATGGGGAGGTATACAGATCGTTACAGCAATAATTTTTGCAGACGTGAAAAAATAAATTTGAAAGTGCTATACATTTTCAATTCGCATATGTCGGTGTAGACATTTCTAATTACAAAAAACCCCCACATAGGTGTTTGTAGCAGGGTGCCGCGGCCATGAATTTTTGTCTACAGAGAAGCAGCAATTGATAATTTTTCTTTAAGGACCAGAGGCTCACACCTTTCAAAGGTGATCAGCAAACCAAACTGCCTTCAGGACTCCTGACTCCCCCAGCAACGCGTCCTGTGAAACTGGATGTCAACACGTCTGTGAACAGGGGCAGAAGCAAACCCAGCGCACATCCCGCCTCTGTCTTGCACCCCTACCACCTCTTTTGAACTAAAATGTTCTCATTCATGTTGCTGCAAAGCCATAAGACATGGGAAAAATGGTGGGTTTTCTGTGCTGCACGTTGTATGACCACAAGTGGCCAACCCCTTCCCAGAAAAAGGAAAGTTGAATGTCCTGTGCTGTGAATTTTCCACCATACTCATCTGCAATCACTGGCTTGTATTTTTTTTTTCCTTTTTTAAATGCAGGCTTAAGTTTAGTTGCTAAAATCTGGATTAGGCCCGACTTTAGCTTTTTTGCTCTCTGGAAAAATGATAGACTAATCTACCCAGGATGAAAAACAGCACCTTACAGACTGGTTCATGCCCTGAAACAATATTTATATTGTAGCAACGGTCACTTGTCCAATCCAAGACAGCGGCCTTAATCTCAGGCTAGGCAGGAGATGGTCCCTCTCCATGAGGGCAGACACCAGAGCAGATGGGGCAAGCAACAGGCAGGAGGGAGAGCACCAGAGTTCCGAGGTGGGCACAAAACCCAGTTTTCTTCACTTCCCAGCCACTGCTTTCTCCTTCGGACAAAGGGCTGGCCACCCACACCTTGCACACAAAATGGGGTGTGTCAGCAACCGCGACTGGCACGCAAGGGCTGCAGCTCCCACCAGTTTCTGAAGTTGGCGCAGTTCAGGAAAAGCTTTTTTCCTTGTAGTGTGGTCTTCTGCCAGAGGCACCTGCTTTGGGGTCCTGCTGAACACATGGCTCTGCTGGTGCTCTCCATCGGAGTCGCAGATGCTCAGGGGCAGAAAGGGACCCAAAATCCCAGTGCCACCTATGACTGTGCATGCTCAACCCCAAAAGGTGCTAGTGAGTGCACTCCTGGAGCCTCGCTCTCTCCTTTGGGAAGGAAAAATATGAACTGACCTCTTCCAAGCAAGAAGATGTATGAACCACCCATGCAAGATGCAGCCAGCTACATCAGCAGATGTTCTCAACAGCTGCAGGGGGGCTGAAACTCTGTCTAACGCCCTCCATCGGTGGCTTCCAGGGGCAGCAAGCTCCGAAGATTAGTCATATACCCTGTCAAAATTATCTCCTTTAATCAGTGGTGTGTCTACTCCTAGGGTGGGTACTTGCATGTTCATAAGAGAGAAATAAAACCCAACAGATTTCTTGAGAGAAACAGAGACACTATAAAAACATTCATTCTAATTAGTTTAATTACTTGTCTGTGCAGCTTATCGTTGGACTGGATTAAAGTCACTGGATTTAAGCAATTCTTCATATTGAGTTTTTATCCAGCACCATGTGGTGGGAGGACAAGAGACTCACAGACACAAAACAAAAATTATCTGTAGACACTATCTCCAGCTACGTGGGTAAAACCTGTATATATCCATCTTTGATTTTACGCAGGAAAAAAATAGTTTATTCTGTTTGAATGTTCAGCTTCATTCCTTTTCAGGTATACTTTTAAATAGTGAATTTTTTTCTGGGAAAGGAGGGGGTGTTAAAAGAAGTATTCTTTGCTTAAACAACTTTTAGTAATCATTTCCCATTTGTTAAGATCAAACATCTTAACAGCAACATCTGGTCCCCTTTCTCCTTCGTGTCATCCATCATTCCATGACACTGCCACCTAGACAGGCTACAGCTGTATACACTTCCTATATTACTATGTATTTTATATATTATTACATATCCTCTCTCTTCAGACTTATTGTTATTATAGGGACACTATCCGTTAAATGCCTCCAAAGCAGAAAGAAGATGGGCTCTGACAGAATCAAGACATTTGATTTCTTTACTCCACATGCTTACAAAACTTAAGCAACAGTACAGAAGTTTTCCTGCTTTTAGTACTTCTCATACCACTTGTCTTCCTCGGCAGTTTTTTCTGCTCTGGGAACGACAGCACCCTGCCTTTAGTCAGCTGAGTGTCAATTTTTTTCAAGTAAAATTATCAAGGCACTCACAAACGCTTTTGCAGGTGAACTGCAAAGAGGAAAACAAAATAAAAATCACATGCACATTCTGGGCGTCCCTCTTACACGGCTGCAGGGTAAAAATAAGCTCTAAATTTCTCAAAAAAAAAGCTTTTACTTCTCAAGAAGTAGCCCCTAAAGCCCCGCATCTCTTGGCTCAGGCAGCACACGGCACACATCACAGCAGGAAACAGAGAGAAAAGCGCCCAGAGGACCTGACGGAGGGGAAGGAGTGAGGGCTGAGGTCAGGAGACGGTTTGGTGACCGCTTCTTAGAAGGGTTTAGATTTGAGGGAAAGAGAAAAAAGAAGCAATCTATGTCACCAGGATGTCATGTCTGAACAAGACAGGCAATACACGCAGACTTATGGGATGCCTGGCCAACTCTATTTGTCCAGTATGGGGAACAGCCTTTGCATCAGCCTCATCCAACAAAACAGCAGCACTGAAGGAGTCTACAGAGCTCCCAAAAGACAGGAAGGAGCTCAATAATTAACACAAAACATTAGTAACCTGCGTGTGTCTATAGCTGCACACCTCCCCCTTTGACTCATTCATGATGTGTTAGAAAAACGCAGATGGTTTGTGATTTATAAAGCTGATGAGTCACTGCACCTCTTTCCTTTCCCCTCCCAAGGGCTTCTCTGTGTATCTTCATGTTCCCCGATGAGGAGTACAGATGAGAGGATAAAACACTACAAGCAGACTAGCCTAATGTCTCCCTCCCACAGGATAGTTTTAACTGTGCCCCCCAAACACTGCTATTCTCTCCTGCCCCCAATTTCCCTCTCTACTCATCTACGCTCCAGTGAACTCAATGGCTATCGCTTCAAGTCATCCAGATTGACACCACTTATGCAGTCTGAACCTTTGCACCAGTGGGAAAAGCTTCAGTACACACTAATTTCCCCTTTTAAAACATTAGGTCTGGCTTATAATTGTAACAACTAAAAATAATCACTTCCTGAATGGAAAGTCTTGATCTACGGTGCCAGATGCTATCAAAGGAAACCCAAAAGCTGGATTTGGGGTACGAAGCAGCACCTTGGAGCCCACCACACTGAATACTTGCACAGTGATGCAACGGAAAGATTCACCTCGACATTTCCAGAAGCAGGAATTTCAACACATCTCCTTCGAAACCAAACCATCCCTGGAAACTGCCAGACAGATTTTCACAGGACCTGAACACCCGGTGTCCTCCAAACTCAGCCAGAGGGTACCAAACAAATCTGATGTCCAAGGCACTTCAGGACAGCTCCAATTTTAAGCACATGAACAGTCAGCCATTGGCCTAACTCACATGGTTCAATACCCTGATGAACCGAGGAGGCAAATCTCAGGTGTCCCATGTCAAAATGCCACGTTTCTGTCTGGGGGTGCAAACAGACCCCCCATGCATGTACCGCTGCTGGCTTGGGGGAGCACACTGCAGACACCCATGCTGCCTGTGCCCATTGCCAGGTCGGGTCTCCCACTCACTAGCCAAAAACTTAAACTGCTGGCAGATGATGCACATGTGTTTCCCAACCTGGATCTCTATTTAGGAGACTCCTGTGATACAGATGAACCTCTATTGCTGGGAAAATACATCTCCTTCCTCAAACCTGACACAATTTCTTCCCAACTATAGCTGGTGCCCACTGTCCTAACCAAGACAGAGACAAAAAGCAGGGGTGTAAGGTCAGCAGGCCACATCTCAGCTGTCCCAGCATGTAGGAAAGGTGGCTGCTGCTGCTGGTTAAGAGGAACGAGGTGCTTGAAAGAGTACTTGCCTATGCAGTGCTTTGCATCAGTCTGACCCCCTTGGCTCCCGCCGGCCCTGGTGACAAGCAGATTTGGTTCTGCCGAGGGGCTTTGCAAGTATCTTGGTGTAAGTAACACTCACTCTCATCTTGTCACATTGTATATTAAATTTTGTTGTGCTCTGCTTGCTTAAAGGAAAGACTGTTTCAAAAGTGGCCTTGTATCAGACCATGAAAAACACAGTTCTACATTTGGAGGCTTTTCTTCTCTAAAAGCAATAACATGACTTCCAGTGACTATGTAAAATAGGTACCTTTTCTGGGTCCTTTCCCCTCATGTAGGAGTCTGCCTTAGATAGTTAATGACCTGTGGTGATCAGAGGACCCCACTGGCCCAGTATTTGGAGGCTTTACAGCTGTTAAGAGACCTATCTTCACAGCAGGCCTGTGAATTAAGGCACTGCTATTATCCCCATTGCTCAGATGGGCAATTAAGGCATGACGAGAGTGTGGCCAAGGCTTCGTTAAATGGCCAAGTCAATTTACAGCTTGCTACCACCAAAAGGGATGGGGTAGCGACAGTGCAAAAATCATGCCTTACCCAAGGTCTTCAGCAGGGCTGGAAACTGCATCCAGGTTTTCTGTGCTACAGGCTACTGCTCCATCCTCCAGTAAATTCAGGTTATCCTCCTGGCTTGCAAGTTGAAAATATTTAACAGCCCCTGCAAAAGGAGCTGGTACTCTTAGATTAGGTCCCAGCAAACAAGCACCAAAGTCACAAAACCACCACAACCCTCACCAGCAGGCTCATGGGAGGAAGCAAAAGTCTGAAGATCAAAGGTCTGAACTATCTGCCTTCCCTCAGAAATCACTCATCAGGCCAGGTGCATGTACACGGCAGAGAAGCCCGTCTGCTTCTGACAATACCAAACCTCCCTCTGTCCTTACACAAGCTAAGAGTTACCTTCCTCTTCAGGAACACACATTGCTAGCAAAGCTGCACTGATTCCTCCTGGTCTTCCTTTGCTTGAATGCTACAGTTCAAGAACTCTTCCCCTTTCCATTTTTTTGCCTAAATTCTGGAAAAATCTAGTATTTTAGGGAGGGTTCCCATGTGATGAAGACCTCATGACAACCCCATCTCACCCAGTCTTTGGGCACCATCAATATACTTGTTCTCTTCTCTCTCTCTGGCTCTGGAGACCCTGAAAGAGTTGACCCATGCCTCTTTCAGTCAAGGGCATATTTTTTTCCTGCTGTTGGCAATACAAACTGAGCGTTCCTAGCATGCATCACATTATCCCTTCATCAGTTACTCGGTCAGCTCCGAGGCCAAATACTGAAAAAGTGACCCTCTAAAAGGTGCTTAGCTACTCTGTTTTCCATCATCCTAATCACATGCTGTGCCTGTTGAAGTTGTTTTATTACATCTGCTGTACTTCATCTCCTGCAATTCCCACTTAGATCACCTCTGCACATCATTTTCCCCTTACTGGCTTCAAATTTTATTCCAACACTTTGTTTTCAAAGCATATTTAATTCTCTCTCCTTCTCTTAGTAAGCACCCAGACCTCATACCCACACAAAACACTTTGCTTTAGTATAATCCTATAAATTGTGTGACAGAGGACCTACCACACGTTCAGCAGAAGAGGCAGAGAGACAATATATAGCAAGTCCAGCAAGACCCTTTGAAACATCTGCATGCCTTCCCTTCACTGCAGGTCACAAGACACTTCCCCCAGCTTACTGGGCATTTAAGGCATCTAATACAAGACCAAAAGTTACCAACTATTGTCCATCATTGGAAACAAGAAGCCAGCTGAAGCATCACTGATGTTCCAGATGTCTACAGCATCTGAAGCTCGAAATTAATAATTGTTTGGTGCTGAAGTTATTCACAAAGTAACACTGTTCTAATTGCTTCTGTTGTCCAACAAATGTGCTCCCAATCAAATATTTATCTTCCTTAGGAAAATCACAGATTACACATACAATTTTTAAACTAAGAAAAAAAAAAAAAAAGAGAAAGGATCAGAGTTAGAAAGCCTTTCAAAACTGTTCTTGCTTATGGGGAAAAGGCCTGCCTTGCCATGCGGTATGCTGAGATTTCAGGTGGGTGTGTACAGTTTATTAAGCGTCCCTACAGGCGCCTATTAGGCAGGCAAACAAATGCATTTTGCCCCTGGTGATCACGGGACCAAACGAGCTTCCTCTTCCTCCCTGCAGCACCCGTTGCTGCTGCGATTTGTGACAGGGCAGAGCCACTGCCCTCTGTGCACAGTAACAGTTTTGCTGTTCTGAGAATTTGGCACGGCCACAAAGGACCTTTGTTCGTGCCAGAAGTTGGGCACACAATGCAATCCTTCGCCCTTGTCACACAGAGTTGGGTTTCCATAGCAGGGTTAGAAACACTCCCTGACGACTGCAACCCACAAGCCCAAACACCGTCTCCCTCCCCAACACAAGATCGTTCTTCCCATGTCAAGTACTGCAGGACAGAGGAGACAGAAGGGAGCAGTTGCCGCTTTTTGGGGCATTAATTCCTGCAAACTCTAACCAGACTTGCAGCAAAGATGGGTCTGAAGGACTGCCGGAGCTCTGCCCTCAGTCTCTTTGCATGACTTTTGCTACCTGGATCCTACAAGACCACCTGAATGTAAGGCTCTCCAATTTCCAGGTATATTCTTGTCCTCAAGAGGCCAGAAACTTGGCAGATAGATCTGATCTAACGACATGCGATTCCTTTGTGCCACATTTCCCCATTTGTGTTTAATCTGCCTGCGTGTGTGTGTATGTATATATATTTATTTATTTCAGTGCAGCAGCTCTGGGGCACTGCTCTGAATCCAGCCTTTCCCACCTTTCCCTCAACTGGCCCTTGCAACGAGGGTCCCCGGGCCAGGATAGGAGCTGCCAGCACCCAGGAGCTCCAGGAAAGGATGCCAATATGGGGGGGAGGGGACAGAAGGTGAGCACACCCTGACACGACGCTGCTGGAAAAGAGTGGAATTTAGCAGGATGCAAATGTCTCTGCATTTTCATTTCACCCAGTAAATACAAAGAGGAGATGACTATTGGATCATTCACAAATTATTTAATATCCCAGTTCAAAAGAAGCAGTGCTTCTTTTGGAAATATGCAGTGGAAGAGAGTGAAAAGGATCTTTGGAAGTAAACAAAGTTTCATAAGATCTGATTATGTATTAAAAATAATAATTGACACACTCGTAAATACGATCAGACTAGCACAATTCACGCCTTTGCAGGCTTTTGCCACAGAGCGCGCCACAAAGGAGGACACAGTTTGTTTCTTTCACTTCTCATTTTAAACATCAAGGGATGCAGAACAAACCAGTTCCTACTTCCGAAACTGAGTTTGATCTGGACCATCCAAAGCTTGGTGCTTTGGCATCCGCCTGGAACACCCCTTATGCTCCCAAACCACAAAGGGACCATGTTTCACCCAGACAGATTATTACTATGCTGAAGAATAAACTGCCAAGGAGAAAAAAAAAAAAAAAAAAAAAAGAATTGGCAAAACCTCCCATTCATTTATTTCTTACCAGCGGAAGCGTTTGCCATCAGAACACCTTAAAGCGTGACAAAGTATGCTTGGCAGTTGCCTCCTCCCGTCTCCTCCCACGCGTTTTAATCCGGGCGTACTCACTATTCCCTGTGCGCAAGAGTCATCGCAGGCATCGGCCACTTTGTCTCCCTGGTGCCTGGATTCCCCCTGCGGCTACTTCATAGCGGGTCCAGATGAACAAACTGTAACAATGATGCTTGAGCAATACTTGAGAAATGCAGAAAAGGAGGAAAACTGCTCCTTAAAACAATTTCTCACTGAAGGGTATTTGTCTAAATCCCCCCCCCCCCCTTTTTTTTTTTTAAAACTGGGTTTCTTCTCCTCCTGTTTCTGGGAGGCCAGGACCAGGTCTGCAGCAGCGCGCCCAGGGCTTACGCTCGCTCCCACCCGCTCCAGCAAACCCTCCTCCTTCCTACTCTCTCCTCTGCGCTGCAAAACAGGCTCCAACCAACCAGTCATCAAAATCCAGCGTGACACTAATATTCAGTATTTGTTTGCCAAAACACATGTGTGCTCCTTCCAAGGGAAGGGAAAAAAAAAATCCTTAATGATATAATTCCAAGAGCCACTGATTTTGTGACCAGCTTGCGTTAATTTAGTTCATCTCCCGGTTTTATAACATTTGTGAAAATTTCTCTCTCGAAAAGAAAAAACCACCAAACACCCCACTACGAACTCAGTGCGATGTGGCAGCTCTTTCCATGGCAACCCACCAGCACTGAGCCTGCTTTTCTGCACGGACTTCGCTGCACAGCGAAGGACGGCAGGGAAAGAGCCTGCTGAAAAGCTCCGGCTGTCGACTCCAGCCTGGCAATCCTGCCACCCCAGGGAACCGAATACATTGGGGAAAGGCAGCACTTCTACAGCCTCACTGCTGAAACATGTCTTAGCTCCAACTGTTAACCAGCTGCTTGGTCATTTGTTTCCTAAACAGCATGGAAAATTACCTTTGTAGGCCCAAAATCGTTCTCCACACCAGAAGGGAGTGGAATTAAGGCAACTGGGCCATGCTCTCAGATGGTCTCCACATGCAACAGCAGGATGCTCACTGCGGGTATCTCCTTTCGGAGGACAGGCAGAAGCCTGTGTCACTCCCAGCACTGGCAGGACAACCACACTGGGCTCACCACTGCCACAGGCAGCCCGGCCGGTGTGGAGGGCAGGCAGGCAGGGCACTCGCGAGCTCCCTCGCTGCCTCCAACAGCCATCCCTGGATGTTGTACCTCATGTTCTGCTAGGATCAACCTGCCATTGCTGCAGCACCAACTAAACACGGGCTAGGCTCTCAAGCTTGTCTCTGCAACCACAACGTTTCCTCCAAAACACCCCCCCTGCCCCAAGCTCTTTAATGAATACTTTAGAAATTCAGCATCCTCAGATGTGTGGGAGCCAAGACCTCCAGGCACATCTCGTATTTGGCTATTCTTCAACCTAGCCATGTAGCCAAACCCTTTGTGTAACTACTCGGGATCCAAAGCTGACGCACAAGCCAGCTCCTCTGGATTCCCTGTTCCCCCGCCTCCACCGCTTCCCAGCAGCATTCCCTGCCTGTCTTATCACCTGCAAGACTCTGCCTTAAGCACTACGATTACCCAGACTGGAGCGGTCCAGGGTTATTTCTCCTGAGGCTTCATGTGAAAGTTTAGTTGCACAATAGTTTCTGAGGTTTAGGAAAAACCACGTTCCACAGCAAGAGCTGATGCTATTATTTGATGTCACCTGACCCCAAAATCCAAATAAGAATGGGGGAAGGGGAGAGACAATAGTCCCATCGATAAGGCTGGAGATGGCAGAGACCTGAAACCACATCTCAGAGGAGCATTCATCAGCCACCACCTCTCTCAAATCCAGCCTGGGCTTCAGGCCTCTTTCCTGACAAAAGCATTGTCAAAACACACATTTATGTGAAGAGCTTCAGTTCCAGCAGATCAGCTGCCTTCTGACAGGGAAATGCTTGCTCATGAACATTTCCTGAAGCAAATCCTGTCTCAAGACTTTTGCAATATTCAGGGAACTAGATCAAGACTTACTGCATGCTCCTCACCTGAAAAAGGAACCTAAGAAAAAAAAAAACCCCGAATTCTTGAATTACTTTTGTCTTTTCTCCACAAAGTTCCTCTTCTCTTCATGATTTCTTTGTCTCGTGGAGGTGATCTGCTTCTCCTCCAATGCCTTTTGCCTTCTCCACACCCACCAAAACGTTCAGGGGGGTAAAGGAAGCTTGGGCAGAAGAAACTCGGGCAGAAGAAACTAGACAAACTGCTCACATAGCTCCTGATTTGTGTGGCCTCTAGAAATGCTCCTGAGAGGCGGTCCCTGCGGAAGAGGGCTGCTTCTGGCTTGGAGAGGAATCAGGCCTGATATGACTCATTGCACTCAATTCCCCTGGTATCTCCTGTGGCCTCACAACAGTAAATTAAAGGGTAAAAATCAGAGGGGAGAGAGAGGAAACAAACAAGAAACCCTTAAAATCCCATCCTGCTCATGCAAGCCATGGGCCTCTGCTCTCCTCTTGAAAAAATTCATTTCTAAAGCAAAGTTATCCTGTGCGCAGTACTGCAAGAGGAGGAAAGACAGCCAGGGAGCGTGAAAAGGCTGCAGAGCCTGTAATGGAAAATCCTCACTCAGTCACTGAGCAGTCCTCTTGTAACACTTATTAAAATAAAGCGAATATGATGAAACACAGCCCAATTGCACACAACGTTGCTGAGAAATTGGATCCGGCTGCTGAAATCTGCTCCCAAACCCCTCCTCTCCAAATACTGGCGGTTCACATCAGTTAACTGCATCCAAACCACTCCTGGGCAAGAAGGGACGGGAGAGACGAGACGGGACGGGTCACCTCATGTTTGATTCATCTTCAGAGCAGGGCCTGTGTCTAAGTCTTCGCTGGTCTCTTTTGTCCCTTGCCAAGGTTCAAATGCGGCATCTCTAGCTGTTTCCTGATGAGAGGAGGCACTAAATAAAAGAGTTCAAGGGCAACATCCATGTGACTTGGTCTTAGCTGTTGCATGAGCAAGTGAGAAAAGGAGCCTTAATATTAGGTCTAGGAAAGCAAGTTAAAAAAGGGCCTCTCTTTTCTTCTCATTATTTGCTTTTAATTCTAGATCTTATTCTTTCAAAACTGAATTCAAACAAGAATAGACAGATTTTACTCCTTTTTGTGGAATAAATCAGCCTAACTGCTGAGGTCAGTGTTTTCAGACCAACGCATAAAAGCAGAAGACCCAGCTGAGGAAATTCAGCGCTAGCTGATTCATCTTCTAGAAAGGATGAAGAACAGCCATCCTGGCATGTCAAGTTTGTTCCTTTGAAGGCAAAACAATTTAGTGTTGGTATCAGATGGCAGGAACTGGGGAAAAAAAACAAAACCCAACCCTTTCCAGACTGCCCTGAGATATCTTTTCAGGGCTTCAAATGCTGAACAAGGGGATAGCCCCCGTGGACCATCAAGCTTGCAGTGAACCGAAGTGATGTGAAAGGCATCCTTCCCCATTCGCTTCTTGGCATGGTGGCTCAGCACCACTGCTCGCCCCAGACATGCAAAGAGAGACCAGGGCAGCCAAGTGGGAGGAGAACCACAAATTATTTAACCCACTGAAATGGGCTTTGGATGGGATTCATACCTCACGTTTCAGAGGAACGAAAGCACTGCCTGAGGCTTGCGAAAACAGAAACACCATCACGACCCCCCAAAACCACACAGCAAAAACCCACCAAAAGCACACTATGAGGGAAAGAGCGGGGGGAAAAAAGTGCAATGAGATTTCATTCAGATCTGAAGCAAGAAATCAAGAGGGTGTTAGTGAAAAAGCAAAAAGTCTTGCCTCCTTGCACAACTCCATTTCAAGATGCAGGCACGTACACACACAACGTATATCGAGCTATACAAAAACAGCACACCACATCGCTGTTTCCTTAGGGTGTAAATAGCACCAGGAAAGAAACACCTTTCAACCCGGCCCTCTGTTTGCTTCCAGTCCCGAGCGACTCAAAAGAAGGGCTGTCTGAAGATGCTCAGTAGCAGGTCAATCTTTCCCAGCAGGTAGGAGAGCTATAAATCAATCGCTTTAAAATAAAAAAAACAACAAAAAACCCTGAGGCTTGCTGGGAAGAAGTAAAATTGGGGGGAAAAAAAAAGGTAAAGATGAAAAGCATCTGTAATCTCTTTAATGCAGCACTGAAGTTCTTCTGAAGAGAAAGCACAGAAATGATAAGAAAAGGAAAGAAAGGAAAAGAAGAAAGCAGCCCATTGACACCAGCTACAGATATACTTTTTCTAATGGGCATTAGGTCAGCAGGGCATTTTCCATCTGCCCTGCTTAAACCAGAGCTTTGATGATGTTACATGTGTGATTTTAATACAGCATTTATCCTGGTGGGACCGTAAGTTTATTTTGTGTGCGTGTGGATGATAGCGCAGGGTTCTCCTGAGGGGAAGAAGGGAAGAAGGGTGACTTGTAGGCAGATGATGAAAACAGCAGGTGTTGGGTTGCACCTCAACTGTTTTTTGGGTTGCTGATGAGGGGAAGTGGGAGAGAAAGGAAGAGGCAGCAGCAAAGGGCTACAAGGGCTTGGAGAGGAGGGAAGAGGAGAATAAATAAGAAACAGCTTTGCCCTCAGCCTGCTACAGTCCTCCTGAATTCAGCTCAAATGGCCAAAAGGCCAGCTTTGCTGCTGCCGAATCCCACCTGGCAGGGGCACCTTCCCTCTACCAGCAGAGCCCTGGTCAGGGGCTCCAGGCTTTCCTCTCCCACGCCAAATGCACAGGAGCTGCAACATCCCCTCGCTCTTGCCCAATTTTTAGCCCAACCTACAGGCATGCCCATCTCAAGTCAGCATGTTGGCGAAGGCAGCAATGATAAAACACATTTTTTGCTATATTTTTGCTAGTGATTTGTATCTACACATAGATGAAGACACCCCAGGCTTCCTCCTTCAAAAACACTACAAAAAAGGAAAGATCACAAATCTGCATTCTGCTTTTCTTTCAAATTCCACAGTGCTTTTCCAATCTAATTCAGTAAGGACTGTGTAAACTGGAGCCCATAAGAGTTCCCAGTGAATTAGCCACTTGACTAACACAGTGGAAGTTAAAGAAGATTAGCTAGAAGCTGAAGTCAACATTTAAAACACAGACTAGGGACAGATTGAGCAGGTTCGGAAGCTAGCTTTTAGAAAACCCTACCCTACAACCTTAGCAATCTCTTAACTACACAGTTTTAGGATAGGTTACCATAATTAGACTAGATTATACTTTCTCTTAAGGTGTAAAAGATCCCTAGAGAACAACACCGTTTGTGCCAGCACCAATTTGCTATACACTTAACTGCATGCAATACGCTTAACTACACACAATGCCTTTTACTTGAATATATCCTATGAACCCGAAATAAGCCCAGAGAATCTTTTTCTGCCCATTACATTACATGCAGCAGTGGTATTACCCAAAACGGTCACCGTTTCAGGAAACCTGAAGACTTGAAGAACAGCTGGCAGACATGAAGAACAAAACAGAAGACATGCATATCTCTATGGGGAACCTCCGCCACAGGCAGCACGAGTGTAGCTATGCTACAGATGGATGGTGCATGGATTCAATTTGCCCTTGGGCAGGTGAAGTTGGGGTAGGAAAAAGGCACTCAAGACCCAACAAGAAGCTTAACGTTCATAAGTTGCTGTAAGAACAACCTACGGGTTAACAATTTTCAGCAGTTTTACTTTACAAGGGGCAAGATAGAAATGGGGATACATTTTCAAATTTAATTTTACATTCCCTGAGGATTATGTTCCAGGAAATTACTCTGTTATGTGAATATTGTTACTGCATAACATTTTGGTCCCATTATCTCAGACTCTTTTTGGCATGTATGTCAGATGTGATTCACCATATGTTTAATGACATGCAACACACTGGTTCAAATATATCCTACTAATGCACAAGCCAAGAGAACCTTTATTTTCTTATGCTTCAAGTTACAACTTAACTCAGAAATGCCTCAGTCACACAGTCCTCATCCAATTTTAAGATCTCTCATGTAGATTTATGGAACTTTAAACAACAAAAGAAAACCTCCCGAGACAGATAAAACTGCTTTTCATACATTTGAGAAAGACAGGATACGGTTTAACTGTTAACACTAGAAACGTCCCAATCCCAATACCTTCTCCAGCATTTTTGAGCTATTCATGTAAAGTGGTTTCTCTGTATGATTACTAGGCAGGATTTTTATAGTAAGAAGGTTTTCCCAGATCAAGTTTTTCCCCAATCACGACTTCAGTGCCACAAAACCAAACAAGCCCCAATCCCTGTCCCAAAGAGTCTACACACTACTTCCCTGCTCAAAGGGGAGTTATGAGGATTATTAGCTGTAAATTGCTTTGAAGGTAAAAAAAAAAACCTAAATATTGCTGTCTCCATGAGTCAACACATACTCTTCAAAACTCTCTACTAACCATTTATACTATGATAAAAATAGCAATTTTGAGCAATAAGCTAGATGCTCTACAATCGGTGGCTCAGGAACAACAAGCAACACCAAGCGTTACTGTCTCTGACAATAGCCCCTTGCAGGCAAATCTGTTTTAAGGCTAAACCAAACAAATTTCAACTCATGCAGTCAGACAAATTTTGTTCAGTCCCTTCAGGCGAAGAGCTGAGCGTGCTTCTACCCTGCAGAGGGCAAAGAGCAAGCAGTGTCCACCAGAATGACGTCAACCTTTGCGAAGGGGGGACCACCCTCCTGGACTTCCTACGAAACACGGCTCACCTCGGGTTAACGCTGCTGTGCTGAAGGTGCACAGAGCAATGTGGCACCCAGCCTCTGCCGAAGAGGGTCTCGGATAAGGAGCAGCAGAGGAACACCAGTCACCTCCAGTAACCCACACGGGAAAGGATGCACAGGCTGGCAGTGTGCATGGATCTAGCCATGCTATCAGTCATTCTTTTGACCAAATAAGAAAAAAAAAATCCACCAAATTCACTCACAGGAATACAAAGCCCACCCCCCCCCCCGCCCCGAGCTTCCCATTGCCTGGAATAAAAGCCAGCCTTTGTAAAACAGCCACAGACTAATTTTCAGATGTGTCTAGTACCCAGATCTCCAAACAATTTAATGGGACCCCCAGGAGTTTGTGTCCTCAAAAAAAATGGAAGTCCTACTTATTTCATACAGGTGTCTGACACAGCACTGGCGCTTAAACCCCAGCAAATACGCCAGCTATGACGTTATCTGGGTCTGCGCTGCCATCCCAGCCAAGGCTCCCACCCGTGGGAAGAGCCAGGGAAAGCACCAGGACACACACTGAGGTCTTTACATAATGTCCCGGTTAGTCTTGCTGAAGCAAATGGGATGGCTGGCTCCTTCGCTCAAGTAGATTAGGTGGTTATCTAAAAAGGAAAGCACAGCTAATTACATGAACTCTTTAAACGGTAGGGTTTCCCGAGAGGTGACACGGGGGACTGTCCCTTCTTTTAGAGATTTCAAGGCTGAATGAGGAAGAGCAGAGGCACAGAGCAGTGTCAGACAGTGCCAGCAAGATTAATCCTGCTCAAGCCTCCTGAAAAGCAAAGCGAGTTGATTGATAGCAACTGATGGGGCTGCACAAAAGAGGGTGGTTTCTCCCCCAAAACAGAGCTGGTGCTGGACAGTTGTGGCAATGACACAAAACGTGAGCACGCTGTAATGCTCAACGCGCCCCAGGAGCCTCCACCTGAGCGGACACTACACTGGGACCAGGCGAGGCCACAGATACGCATTGCGGGGGGGCAAGAACCGATGCATTTTGAAATCATCATTTATTGCAAAATTCTGGGGTTTGAAAGCAGCACAGAAGCAGCATGTTTTAAGAGAGGCTTTCAAAAACCAGCTGGTGGTTGGTATGGCATCACCTCAGTGCTCAGGGTGCTGGGAAGGGGTCTTGGAAAAGGCCTCTGCAATTTTGCAGCAGCTGTCGTGCTATCAATACCGTACATCGCTCAGAGCTCATTATGTTGATGTTACCACCCCTAAATTTACAGGCATATGTTTCAGGCAGCCACGGAAGAGGACATGACACCTGAGCCCAGTGCTCCATCCTGCTGACTTATCCCAGAGCTCAGTAAATAGACTGAGGTTTTTAGGAGGAGAAGCAACAGTTTCAACACGTACCTATGACTGGCCAGAGACCTGATGGCACGGCTGTATATTCGCTGGGAGACAAGCGACCTTGCAGAAGCCAGGTGTCAGAAGGAGGGACTGTGATTTGCAAGGGAAATCACCAGCTAAACCTACTAGTTGTTTTTTTAATATTTGCTAAGTGGGAAGCCCCAGCCGCTGCCGGTGGCACAGTAAGCCCCCTCCTGCAGACCTGGTGCCTCTGGGCAAGGAGAGCACGGATGGATGAGCAGAGAGAGGTGCTAGGCAGGTATGGACTTGAGCCTCCATGAGCCTGAGGCAAACCAACATACTGGAACGATCACACGGCTCCATCGCCTGCAAGTGCTGTGCTACACAGCGCTCCTAACCTGGGGATGCTGCTCGGACCTGCAGCCTAGAAACTCCCCATCCTTATAAATGAGGTTTTTTTTTACATGTTTATTCCTTTTGCAACTAGCTTATGAAACCCTCAAAATACCTTGCTACTTGTTTTGCTATTCAAATGCTCTTTTGGAGTCACCTACCCCTGTACCAAAACCAAGAGCAGCTAAAACACTGTTTCCTTCCCCGCTGCCACCACAGCAGCTGTTTGGGGGTCACCATCTCCCTCCTCTCCACTTATTGTGTCCCTGAGCACACAGCTGTGCGCGGACCAGACACACCACGACTGCAGAGCGGTGCTGGCGCCAGCTCAGGGGCTGAGCACAGGGCTTTTTTTTTGCCTGGTCAGCCTCAAGCTTAAGGACACATTAGAGCCGTTCTCTGCTGGGAAGGGAGATGTGCACCACCGTCCCCTTGTGCCTGCCTGTGCCACTACCGTGGGCACACATCACATGCCAGGGGATGCAAACCTGACCCCCAGCCTGCCCTGTCTGCTTCCTACACTCAAAAACCCTCTCTGGGATCCCCAAAGGTGATGTACATTATGGCAGGCTCTGGAAGCTTTACACCACTTAACACACAGGGCATACCTCTGATTTCACCGCCACCTCCAGCAGTCCGGGCTAGTGCGAGGCTAACGTACGCAGTCAGGAGTTCATCCAAATGACACAATTACGCAGCCAGACTTGGCTGGAAAGAGACGCTCAGAGATCCTCGTGACACACATGAAATGCGCCCTTCAGGTTTTCACAGACAGTAAAGTGCTTTTGGATCTTCTCTTATAAAAAGTGGCACAATTTCTATAGTAACAGACCAAAACTTAGTGCTCCAACAGGCAGCACTACCCGTTACGCTACCGCTGCAGAAGTTTCTTTCCTTTTGATAACATGCACCAAATGGAACGTGTTCATGATGAAGCAACACCTATTAAGGGTGTGCTCCCTTCCCCCCTGCAGGCACGAACGGGCTGCTTCTCACCTATTTGCAACTGCTTTCTTCAAGTGCCTTGGGAGTATTTTTAGAGGGGCTGATCCTGGCTCATTGAAGTCCTCTGAAATTTTGCTACTGACTCCGGCAGAAGCAAGATCAAAGAAGAAAGCTGCTCCTTCTCTGCACTCCTCCAGTATCAGAGGGATGGCCTGTCCATGGCCACTCAGTGGGCTCTTTTTACTTAAGAGAAAACCATCGGAGAGCAAGGTCACATCAAGATGGGGATCCACTGAATGCTTTACAACAGAGCTAAAAAAAAAAAGCAGTTTCTCTTTGTATCTGTATAGTATATAATAATTAATACATAATCATTAGGTACAATTATATATTATATATAAATAACACAAAATATATTAGTATGTAATATTAATAACAAATAATAACAATAAATGCAAGACCATTCCCCATCCTACTGGAGCTCGAGTCTCCTCCTGTAGCAGGTCCTGAGCACTGCACTTGCTTCTCGCCCTTCCTACACACACTCATGGCAGCATCCGAAACCCAGCCGCCCCGAGCGCTGCGGGGTCTGATTCATCCGTAGCAAGCCTGGCTGGATTTCAGAGCGCAGCAAACGCAGTTACAGTCTGGTTTGAGGCGTGCAAGCAGAAAACTGTGCTGGGAGAATTGCAGACAGGAAACATGCCAGATTGTTTATACCTGAGTCATGACTAATGTTGACAGTGAAAACTGAGACAACTCAGAGACCACTGCGCTCAGCGCGTACGTGATGCTCTCCCCTGACTCCACCAACAGCAAAATTGGGACTAAGCACACATTACCCGTGCAAATATCACGGTTGCACTGTGTGAAACTATTCGAGATGCAAACCATGTGATACTCACCCCCCATTGCATTTGCTGGGTTAGGAGACAGGAGCATGTTCTCCAATACATGAGCAGACTCACAGGTTCAAGTGCTCCTGCTTTCAGGGTATCAGCCTCCTGATTTCCAACAGACACCCTAGCGAGTGAGCAGCCACCGAGAAGACAATATTACCAAAAACTACTGATGGCAGCAGAAGATAAAGGAAAGGTCTGGGGTAAGTGGAGATGGGAAGCTCCAGGAAAGTTCATTGCAATTTTCATCACTTCCAGGATCTCTCCTTTCAATTCACCTGACTCTATTCCATCCCTTCGCGTTCTTGCTTACCAGGCAGACACGGAAGTAGCAGCATGTGTTTTAAATCAACTAGGACCAGTGAACAGGAAAGCTAGCAAAGCATGGGTTAGCTTCAAGTGTAGGGAGTGAGGGTTTCGGTGAGGGGAAAAGACCCCATGCTCAGTTGCACAGGGATTTGGCACAGATCACTGACTTGCAATAGAAGGGGTGTGCACGGATCCAAACCACCACAAAAAAAAAGAAAAGCCCTCGAGCTTCATTTTGGGGAGTCCTTGTTACTGCAATATCTCTGAGCACTCGCTCAGGAGAGATATGCCCTTCGCTCCCACGCAGGGCTTTTTGCCAGCTTGGATTCACCTTTATCCTCAGGGGTAGGAAAGTCAGACCTGCCAGAGTGCATGTCATGCCTCTCCAGACAATGTGCCAGTCCCAAATTACTGCAAATTGAAAATCTATATAGCACATTACACCCACATGGAGAGGCTGAGTAGCTGAGGCTGAGCTGGGGACCCAGCAGGTAAACTCTTTTACACCAGTCTGTGTTTGCAGTGGAGCTTTTATTTCCCCTTGCAAATCACAGTTCAGCTTTTCCAGTATGACTCCAGTGCACATCTACCCAAACAAAAATACAGCCTCTCATCTGCTACTTTTTTCCCCTCCTGACTAACCTGATTGTCCTCCTTGGGAACCGTTTTCCAGGGCAGATCTGACCATCCAGACCTGCCACCCATCACGGCACTTGGGAGCAATACACATCAGGGATTCCCCAGATTGCTCACTGCTGGGTCTGCTCCACCACACAGGCTCCTGGCACGGCCATCCCGCCCCAACAGCCCACTGCTCACCTCCATGCCACCTCCATTCAGGGACAGTGGTGCTCCTGACCTTCCCTGTTCTCCCATCTGCTCTACTGTCCATATTTTGGCTATCGGCCACATCTCTCTCACCCGTAAGCTGGGGGCACTTCTCTTACACCCCAGCATGTAGCCCAAGCAGGATCACTATCCTGAAGCATTTTTCTCCATATCCTTCCTGAAATTTGGCCGCATGGTGAAAATTCCAGGTAGAAACATTATTTCTCTGCCTTCTCACCACAATTCCTATTTCAGCTACTTAACCCTCCACCCTATGACATTCAAAAGCATCACTGCTCAGACCCCTACCTGTGCTAGTCACCATCACCAAACCCTTCCCACCTCCTCCCAGGGAATGGCTCCGCAGGCTCCCCTTGGTCAGGGTGTTCAGTTCAAACCTCTCAGCCCCCCTTGCCCCTCTGTGGTTGCCTGATCGCGTTCGTTAACGTAGCAGCGCTCGCCGCCTCCGCTCCACTGGCAATGCCAGCTTCATCCATCTGCTTGTCAGCTTCCCCCACAACAGTCACCGCCTGTCCCTCCACACTGCCCCTTCGGCACAGCAGGACCTCCCGCCATCCTGTCTTTGCATCCGTCTGCAAAGCCTGTCCCAGCTGCTGCCTTGCAAGCCTCACTGAGACCCATGTTTGCTACGAAACCAGGCAAATTTGATTTTTTGCAATACGTTTCAGTTCCTTGCTGGTAGGAAGTAGAAAGGATTCCTTCCCAGACCTCTCGGGAACCAGCAGCTGACACAGGTGGCTGTGAGCATGTGCTGCTCTGTGGTTGTCACTATCCACCCAGAGACCCTGCTCCCATCACAGCTCCCACCACATCTTGGGATCGCCTTTGGACTCCTTGAGGTTGCCATCATCTAGCAGAAGGGTTTAAACAGAGATCAAAAAAACTTATCATACCAAGAAGTATGGGATGCAACTCAGAAGGATGCTTTAAAGAACTGCCTAATACACCCATACTGTTTGCAATATTACTGCAGCAATAATATTATCACTGTAATTTTGGTTGCAACAGCACACCTTCAGCATAAATAGGAAAGAAAGCCTTAGTTCTCTTCCTGGCTCGCTAGAAAAGTTTAGGCAGATCTTTTGCACCTTAGTTTACATGCCTGGGGACTGGGTTTGCATCTCCTTCTGAGCTGTTTAATGCTGGATGCCCACCCATGAGCAACATGTGGCAGAGATTAGCTGTGCTGCTTTGGAAGGGGGACCTGACACTGCGTGACCAGAGCAGTGTAATGAGCGAGGACATCCTCCAGCCTGGGACGTCGTTACGGACCACCTAGAGAAATGGTATAGAAGATCTTTGCTGCAGGATGGCACTTCTCTTGCCTAATTTTCCCCATCTAGCTTATGGCTTGGAGTGACTAGAGAGACGGACAACTCCGAGGGTTATGCCCGCAACCTGCCTCAAACATCTGTCCTAAAGCAGGGTGAAACATCTCTGCAAATAGTGCAGTCTCTCAACTGATGCCAGAAGTGGTTAGACAGCTACTACAGAATAATTGCTAAACTTATAGACAGCTGGGGTGAAACGCATCCCAGTCCGTCTCTCCAGGTCTATCTTCCCCCATTTATAAGATGGGATAACAGCACCATCTCAGCCTCTGGGGGAGAGAGAGGCCAAGCGCATCAATCCCAGGGACCTGGCGAGACACCGTGGCGGTACGTGATGGAGGTACATATAGACTCAGACTCCTCTGCATAAGTCAAAACACTCAACAACCTTCCCCTCCCCTCAGGAAACAGAGGTGTTACCTTCCAAATAAGGTTTCAGTACAATATTAAGGAATGCAGTGTGAATAGAGACAAAGTGTGCAATACTGAAGTTAATCACAGAAAACAGGGGCTGGGAGGGAATCCCATGAGAGCGACGCATTTATTTCATTATTATATCACAGATGACATTAAGTATCCACCAAGTCCCTCAAGGCAGAATTCTTGCATAAAAAGCATCCCCATTTACCAAGCATGATAGAACCTGCAACTGTTCTATAAATAAAGGGTATTTACAAAGAGAGCTGTTAAATATTTATTTTTCTCTGGAGACCGAGTTCTCTGTTTATTTGTCTCCATTGCAGAACCGTTTGGTATCAGGGAGCAGAGGAGCTCACCTAAAAAAAGACTAGGAACCAGTCCAGAGCCTGATCCGGACACAGCACCAGCCTCCTCTACAAGCTGGCGAGGGAAAAGCATCCAACCTGACACAGAGAACATGAAGCAAACGAAATGGGAATGATCTCATCCGGCAGTCAAAGGTAGAATGAACGCCAGCGACAAAGCAGCAATTAATAAACGCTATCATACCGCTGCATCCTTACGGTGCTGGCCTGGCACTATACATTAAAGAATTGACAACCTTCAATTGTGAAGAGTAACTGCAGATTTGCATTACATTTGCTTTGTGTCTTGGGAACAAGCATACATTTCTCACAACTAATGAGTTAGTGATTTTTTTTTTTTTTTTTTGGGAACTGACAGTTGGGGGGGGAAGGAAAAAACCCAACCAAAAAAACGTGGCTCTGAAATACACTTCACTGCTAACCCTTTGTAGTAGTAATTGTAATAGTTCTTACTCCAGCTTGCCAAAAGCTGAGTTTTAATTAAATATTAAAAAGCTATTTGTTAAAATAATGTTGCCATAGCAACTAGAGAAAGCTAAAATACCCTGGCGTTTCTGACTCACAGCATATTAATCAACCACCAGCTATTATATAATGAGCACCCCCCTGCAAGCGCCTGTGGGAGCTGCGGCACCGAATGCCTGAACCTGCAGCCCCCGAGCCAGGCAGCGCTCGCTGCCGGACTCTGCCCTCCGCACGCTCGCTGCCTGCCCCCGGCTCAGGCAGGGCTGGGTAGTTATCCAGGCTCAGCCCAGGAATCACGTGCCCAAATATTTTGGGGAAGCCATGCTGGAGCACTCGGCATTGGTATGTCCCAGTGGGGGCACGAAGGGGGACAGCGCTAGGCAAGGGGAAGTTTTGGTGAGGGGCGCGAGGACGGCAGCTCCCTGCGCGCCCGCGGCAGCGAGGGGCTTAGGCGGCTCCTTCCCAGTGAGCCCCGACCACCCACCTCCAGCGCTCGTCTTGCAAATGCGGTGCTCACACCAGATCTACTTCTGCAAAAATTTTTTTTAAAAATTATTGGAATTATTTCTTGCAGCAGGTGTCTTCCTACCATCAGGCCAACTGTGCAAAACTTCAAAGGAGTGGAGATTAAACCTTGCAAGGGCAAACCAGCTCTGCCACTCACCCAGAATAGCTTATTTTACAGATTTAAAAAAAAACACAAAACACCCCACCCCCCCCATCACACCTCATCCCCAACCAAGCTGAAAAAACCCTTCTACACTCTCTGTCCACACACTGCGAGGATGGCAACCTCAGCCATCCCGCACTCAAAGCTGGCTGACCCATGGCTGCTGCCGGCACTTGCTGCCAGCCCTTGGGAGGCTTTTCCCTGGGACACAGATTGTGTTAGAGGTGGTGGGACTTCTCCCATTGCCTTCGTCCACGCCGTGGCATCACCACGTGGTCTGCAATGATGGGAACGGCTGCAGGAGGGAGTCAAGCGGTTGAGGTCCAGAGCAATGTTGGCTTGGGGGAAGAAGACTGGGAGGGAGAAGTGCAGCTGCGTTGGCTTAGATGGAGCTGGGGACAATCTTCCTCCTCCTCAACGACTCGATTTTGTGCTTTCAACCCCCCTTCCTTTTTTTTTTTTCCATTGAAAAAAAAACACCCCTAACCACGTAGTTATTAACCGAAAGGAATGTGATGAATATTACAGCATTTGTATGCCAGCTTCGGTTTCCTGCTGCTTTGTTTGGGTGTCACAGGCTGTGACTATGACAACCACAAGCAGTTATTGGACTGATGTCATTTGTGACATCATGCTTAATGGAAAAGAAAAGGAAGAAGAGACACTACCAAAAATAAGAAGAATGGAACAAAACCTGGTTTTGCCTCTTCAAGCACCAGCAACTCCTGTCTACGGAGTAAGGTCCCGAAGAACCACCATGCTGGAGCTGCTGGAGAGCCAAGCAGCAGCAAGCCCGTCCTTACCAAAGCCCAGGCAGTGCTGAGCACTTGGGAAAACCTGCCCTCTTCCCTCCCCTCGGCTGCAGGGCGAACTGTGAGTGTGCAGTCACATGGAAGAAATCTCCTCACCTCTTCCCGGCTGGGAGCCACCGGCATGATCCAAAGCCTAAGCCTGGCTTCCAGGTCCGAGATGAAGGGAGCAATGGAGGCTTTTGGCTAAGCCTCATCTCTCCTGACTAAGCTTCTCCTGCTCTCCAACCAACTTCTCCTCCCTATCTCTATTTTTCAGTTATAGCAATATTTCCCCCTCCTTTTTAAAAATAAAACGCAGTCTGTCCAACACTTCCAGACAGTCACCTGACCGAGCATGGGGGAAATGTGCATTGATTTTGTGAGGAGTGCACTGTTTAGAGAGGTGGCTTTTCTGGTGGCATGTACAAGTGATGGTTTCAGCCTTTGAGGGCTGCCTCAGCTGAAGCCCAATCTCTTGCCCTGCGTAAGAGCAAGGAGGCAGCACCACTGCTGTGTTTCGCAAATCCATTACCATACGTAGTGCTGGCACTCATCGGACACACAGAGCCTTTTTCTGCTTTGACAGAAAGCGTTTGCAAATTCATTGCTCAAGCTCCAAGCAACAACAACAAAAAAAACCCGAAACCGAACCCTGGAGACCCCAAACCCATCTAAATCTTATCTGGAAGAGAACAGTCCACTGCAACAAGCATCAGCTTTATAGTTACACATCCAGAAGCCTTGACATAAACCAGTTAATTTTTCCAAGTTACTTTTCCCCAAGTTTTTCCAAACACATGAAAAGTGCTTCTCTGCCCTCTGTGCTCTCCTGCTGGACCTGCTGTGCTTCTGCAGCCCAATGCTGCAGCCTGTCCTGGGCACCCCCGAGGCCCCATCTGATCTGCAGCCAACCCACCAACCTGTCCTCGCACACAGCGTCCTGGGGTGGGAGAGCAGCCATACCACGATACAGCTGAAGATGCTTCTCCTCGAGCGCATACAACCTGAAGGAAACCCTCCCCCTGCATCCTCCCAGGGCTTGGTCCCCCCCCCAAGAAGAGATGGCTCTGCCTTGCACTGCCCAGAGAACAAAACTCCATCAGAGGGATCTTGCCCATAAAAAAAGTGGGTATTGCTTTCAAATAGCAGAACAGAGATGCTGTCTTACAAAGGGGAGGTGGATTAAAGCCTAACACATGAAGCAACTGCCGGTCACAGCTCCCTGCCCTGCCTCTTTTCGCTCATCAGTGTCCTCAAGCCCACTGGAAGTGGCAGGAGCTCCCCAAACCAACACCATCGCTGACCGCTCATAACACAGCGCATCAGCACTTGGTCTAGGTTCCCTCTATGTGGGCATCAGGTGGAGCCACCCCGAACCACTGCTGCATCCCACGCTGCCACCCCTCACAGGGGACAGCACCTCTGGCAGCAGCCGCAGGCAAGTTTCACCTCTGGGTGCTGGGGGGCAAATGGGAAAAGGCAAAGAAGCCTCCTTTCCCCTCTCCATCAAATCTCTTGCTGAACACCTGATCCTGAAACATTTTGCAGGACAATACTGGAAGGGGATGCAGAGAGCAGACATACAGGAATTGAGCTCTTCCAGCTCCGGTTTCTGCCTGAGCTTCTGAGCAGGACAGTTTCTCAGTCAGGATCGCTCTGCTGCAGCCATCTCACGGCTCCCCAGTTCCTCACTTGGGCTTCTGTCACGCAGCCAGAGCGGAAGGAGACAGGTAAATAGGAATTTACAGTCTCCTTTCACTGCTGAGCAACGACTACATCTCACTGCAATAATTTCAGAGCCATCTGAGACCACAGACAAGTTACCTGGGCAGCTTCCAAGCAGCCTGCTCTTGTTTTCTCTCTCACCCTCTTAACACAGCTATGATATATCAGAGGCACCCACAGACTGCACACCACTCTCGGCATCACTGCTTTGCTTTGACTTAACAACACAGACAACATCTACCTGGGACTAGCTGTCCACCTTTGAAGAGCAGGAGCAGGTCCCCTTGTTTATTCCTTTTGTGGAAGCAACCACCACGGGGGTGCCTTAGGACACAGATTCATTAGGACCTCAGAAACACTTCCCAAATTTCAACACTGCCTACTTAACAGAAAAACAAGTAAACTTTGCTTTTGAGATGAGCAAAGAGCATTTCTAGCGTATGGATATACTTTGAGAGACACAGTATGTACACGTGGCATCTTTCTGCTGAATTTTCTTCACCTAAATCAGTATCTACTCTTCTCATCGCTCCATAGCCAACACAGCTGTAAAAAAAGAAGCCAGAGCCCATCCTGCACAATGCTTTGTAAGTGACTGAAAAAAAAATAAGCCCCACAGCTCGATTAGCAGGTCTCATGTGACACTTTAAACACCAAGGAGTTAGGAGAGCACGTTTGTGATTCAAAGGGAGAATATGAACTATGGACCTTACTGAGAGAGAATCAATACAAAACATCATCATAATTTCACATCCCTTTTCTCCCAGTAACTGCACTCATTGCCAGTATCCTTCACAAAAGGCTGAAAGTAGGATTCCCTATTCAGTTTTTTTGCTTACCAGTTTCTGAATGCTTGTTAGGTATTTCTTAAGGAATTTTTACCACATCTTTACAAAACACTGATGGACTCAGTTTCTCTCCTGTTAAAAAACATAGCCCTTTCTTTTTTCAGGCTGATTTCAATTTGGGGTTTTATTCTGCTCTAGCCCAAATAGATTTGTGTTGCTGTAACAGAAAACAGGCTGTAAGCCACTGAAATAAAAATGGAAACAAAACTCTGCTGATTTCCAAGTAACCATAGATTTCCATCACCGCAGAACAGGGTAAAAATGGGACAGGAGTCAGGGCTGATTTTAAAAACCTCAAAAAAGCCCCCTTATTCAACCCCTCTGCTAAGAAAATTTACTTACCAAAAAACAGTGAAGCCCAGAGCAATGGCATCTAAACACCCAATCCAAGTTTTAGCCCTGTTATTCAGCCTTGCACCAGCCCAGAGGAGCTGCCCCAGGAGCCCACACCGCCCCAGGAGCCCACACCACACCAGGCACACAGCCAGGGGCTCCAGCCAGTGCTTGCGGAGGTCGGTTTAGTGCAGCCCTGGCTGGTCCACCTGGAGAGCTGCAAACCAGCCACAGCTGCTGGGAAATCACAGCACAGACCCCTTAGCAATGCATAGGAAAAGGCCATAGTGCAGCTGCTCCTTAAATATATACTTTTACATAGATTTTTTTACATATATATTAAAAAAAAGCTCCTGGCCGAGCTGCTTTGGAGCAAGGGAGGGAGCAAAGCATGCAGGTGTCTCCTGCGGTGTAAAAGTTCCTCTGAAGTTATTTTATCACATCAGGGAAGAGCTAAATATTGGATAGTCTTCTGTTTTGATGACAGGGCTGGGGTGCTGTGCACACACACACACAAAAACAACCTCACAGCCAATCTGTGCTCTTCTCTCCTTTCAAAAGATGCAGACTTTCTTCCCAAGGAACGCCTTGCCTCAACTCTCCAGTAAGATTCTGTCTTTCAATGGCTGGTAAAGCTTGGAAACAACAAACAAGCTTCAGATGGTGCTAATGATCCATTCTACTGACCATATTCTCAGTTAAATGCATTCATGTGGTTCATATCTGCAGAGAGATAATTATTCAGCCTATGTGGTAATACAATGCTGACTTTATTTTGTGGGTTGCAAAGAGGTGCCAAAGGCACACAACTGGTTCCAAAAGACTGGATTTGCTTGCTGTAAACATTTCTTAAAGTGTCTTTTTAAAAAAAAAAATTAAAAAAATCTTCCTTCTGTTTGAGCAAGCTTGGGTTTCTCATTTAAAGGAAAATAGGAAAAAAAAAAAGCTACTCACAGCACTGTATTTCTTACATCCTGGGAATCTCAGTACTTATACCTCCCTGAAGGCGAGCAGAACTTCTGATACCTACAAAAGACGGAAAAGCTATGTAAGTCAGGGGGAAAAAAAAAAAAAGAGGAAAAAATAGCAGCCATCCCTTCCACTCTTTGACTGGCAATTTAGTTTTTTCGCCAGCACCCGGGAATGCTGACTGACAGGAATTGCAGCAATTCCCTTTTCCACTGACCACCACTGACAGAAGCAGAATTTGAAAGATTCGGTCCTCCAGTCCTGTTACAGTAACATGACAAACCTTGGGGGCCTCTTGGGGAAAAAAAAAATTCCACATTTCTTAGGCCAAGCAGACAGTGGAGAGCACTCACACACTGATGTCCTAAGACACTGCCGCTGCGGTTCGGACTGGAAATACCCACAAAACATCTGCTGCAGCAGACATGTACCAGAACAAGCTCTTTTTGGCTACTGGGAACTTCAACAAAATGCCATCAAAATTGCCTTTCTCCTCCTTAACGGGACTCACCTGCTGTGTCCCAAAGCTAAAGTTGGCTCTCCTCATTTTTGCCTTTTTTTTCCCCCCTAAAGAAATGGGAGAGGAAGGTTTAGCTTCAGCAGCTGCAAGAGCAGAACTGATATAAAAAATTTCCCCTTTGGCAGTGGCTGTACGCACACCTGAGAAACACCGTGCCTGTAGGTCTGCAAAGAGTAGGCAAAGAGAAAATAAATGGTCATGGGACCGCTCTGAGGAAAAGAAATACATGCAGCAAAACACCCTGCTAGTACCTCAAGAAAAGAGGCAGAAGCTTATCGATTGCTTCAGCAGCACCAAGAGCACAACCTGCATTTTCAGCTCAAGCTGAAGTATTTGGGTTTGGAACTTCAGGCTCTTGTTATCTGGCCAGAGGAAGGTCAGCTGGTAAACCCGAAAGAAATCACTCGGAGTCTTCTGCTCCTTCCCAGCAAGTAAGGAAGATATTTTTTTGGCTCTTTTCAAAGGAAGATATGACTTGATTTCCTGAAAGAGCATCATGGCTACTGGAGGAGCTAGGAGGCCAGGAGCTGTTACACAACCAAACCGATTTTTTAAGAGCTTAGAATAGAAAAAGCTGCATGTTTATTCATAGATAAAAGGGAAGCTGCTTCCCGCTTTGCTCCGTCTCAAAGTAAGGCAAAAAAATGCTAGTTTCACTGAATTGTAAAAGAGAAATAAACATACGGGATAGCTGCAGATTTTGTGCTATTTACACCTCCATCCCTTTTTGGACTCAGCAAGCCACCTTCTGCTGCCCTTCCTCCCTCTTTTGGGTCAAATCCTCCATTCTCCCATCGTAGGCTGCAAGCCTGGGGCCAAGCTGTTTCTGTATTTAATGGGCTTAGTCCAGTTATACCGAAGCGGCTATCTGAAATCCTGCCTTTTCAGTGCTGTGTCCAACACGCAAAAGTGACCCTACATCTTGCCAACAGGACCAAAACCACCCCTATGAATAAAACACTTCTGAAGAACAACAAGATCGCCTACAGTGCAACACAGCCCTGTCTTTCCCCTGATCTCTAACCTCTGCTTAGAAAGTTAATTAAAAAAAATACATATGTATGGTGCTGTCACTTCTTAGGACTGTATAATGAGCCTCATAATTTTTGGTGCTTTTCCTAAAGGCCCAGGTGGTGAAGTTTCTGCAAGGATCTCTGCTTTCGGAAACGTAAAGCAGGAAGAAATCTCCAGGGTTATTAAATCCAGTCCCTTGCTGTTGTACTTGTACCGCACAATCCTCTTCAGAAAGCATGCAAAAAGTTTCTACCCCTTGTGGCTACAAGAATATGATTTGGGTTTAATGTAACAGCTCAGAAACAAGTTGGTAATATATGTATATACATATATATACATATATATATACATACATATTTCAGATCTTTTAAACAATTTCATGGTTCTTAGAGATCTGCTACTGCTTTTGAAAGCCTGGAGTTAGGCAACAGTGAAACGAAGGAGTCACAACCACGCTTCATACAGAAATGTCAAAATTTTTGCAACAGGTAGGTAATTACTAATGAGAAGAAAACTCTTGCCCGAGTTTGTTCGTCCTGAGCATCCCTGCGTGGGCAGCTCTTGAGTAGCCTCCCGTGGGGGCACGCTTACTCCAAGTCACCTCAAGGCAGGGGAAGCAGCTCTCCTTGGCATGAAAGCATCACTTCCCTGAAACGCATCACAACTCTGGGATCAGGCGAATTCAGACCAAATCTCCCCACTCCACAGGAGGGCACTCATGCAGGCATCATGTCCTCACCTACATGAGCCGTGTCACACAAACACCCGCACAGTCACGGACAAGAGCCAGGGAGATCGGTATCTGCTGGCTCCCGTGCGGTGTCCCGGTGAGTACACGTACGAAACAGACGACGGTGGTTTATGAGTTACCACACACCGCCTGGTTCACAGGAATTGCCTCTGTGTGTGCGTACATAGCCTGCAGCACACAGAGGGCAACTCCAGCTACCCCAGCCATCCTTCATTCTCTGCACACTGAGCAGGAGACTCAGCCACCAGCTGCTTCATTATTCTAGATGCTTTCCAAAAAAAGTAACATCTCATGGCAAAACAAAACAAAATAAACAAAAAGATTTTCAAAATACTTTTTTAAAGCATGTAACTTGACAGCTCTCCGACCAAGAGCTTACAGGTCAGGATTAAAGTGAGGGCAGGGACAGGTGACATTACAGTGGGTGTCTGCTACAGGCTACCTGACCAGGGAGACCGAGCAGATGAGGCTCTCTATAGACAGACAGGAGCAGCCTCACGTTCACAAGCCCTGGTCCTCATGGGGGACTTCAACCACCCCGATATCTGTTGGAGGGACAACACAGCAGGGGATGAGCAATCCAGGAGGTTCCTGGAATGCATTGATAACTTCCTTCTCCAAGTGACAGAGGAGCCAATGAGGAGAGAGGCTATGCTGGATCTTTTTCTCACCAACAAGAAGGGGCTGGTGGCAAATGTGAAGCTCAACGGCAGCCTTGGCTGCAGTGACCATGAAATGGTGGAGTTCAAGATCCTTAGGGCAGTGAGGAGGGTGCACAGCAAGCTTGCTACCCTGGACTTCAGGAGAGCAGACTTCGGCCTCTTCAGGGATCTGCTTGGTAGAGTGCCATGAGATAAAGCCCTGGAGGCAAGAGGGGCCCAAGAAAGCTGACTAATATTCAAGGATCACCTCCTCCAAGCTCTGGAGCAATGCATCCCAACAAAGAGGAAGTCAGGCAAAAACGCCAGGAGGCCTGTGTGGATGAACAAGGAGCCCCTGGACAAACTCAAACACAAAAAGGAAGCCTACAGAGGGCGGAAGCAAGGACAGGTAGCCTGGGAGGAATACAGAGAAATTGTCCGAGCAGCCAGGGATCAGGTTGGGAACGCTAAAGCCCTGACAGAATTATATATGGCCAGGGACGTCAAGGGTAACAAGAAAAGCTTCTATAGGTACATTGGTGATAAAAGAAAGACTAGGGAAAACGTGGGCCCTCTCCGGAAGGAAATGGGAGTCCTGGTTACCTGGGACATGGAGAAGGCTGAGGTACTCAACGCCTTTTTTGCCTCAGTCTTCACTGGCAAGTGCTCCAGCCACCCTGCCCAAGTCGCAGAAGGCAAAGGCAGGGACTGGAGAATGAAGAACCGCCCACTGTAGGAGAAGATCAGATTCAAGACCACCTAAGGAACCTGAAGGTGCACAAGTCCATGGGACCTGATGAGCTCCTGCATCTGCAGGTCCTGAGGGAACTGGCGGATGAAGTGGCTAAGCCACTGTCCATCATATTTAAGAAGTCATGGCAATCCAGTGAAGTTCTCATTGACTGGAAAAGGGGAAATATAACCCCCATTTTTAAAAAGGGTATAAAGGAAGACCCGGGGAACTACAGGCCAGTCACTCTCACCTCTGTGCCTGGCAAGATCATGGAGCAGAATCCTCCTGGAAACTATGCTAGGGTACACGGAAAATAAGGTGATAGGTGAGAGCCAACATGGCTTCACTAAGGGCAAATTGTGCCTGACAAATTTGCTGGCCTTTTATGATGGGGTTACAGCGTTGGTGGATAAGGGAAGAGCAGCTGACATCATCTACCTGGACTTGTGCAAAGCATTTGACACTGTCCCGCACGACATCCTTGCCTCTAAATTGGAGAGACATGGATTTGACAGATGGACCACTCAGTGGATAAGGAGCTGGCTGGCTGGTCGCACTCAAAGAGTTGTGGTCAACAGCTCCATGTCCAAGTAGAGACCAGTGATGAGTGGTGTTCCTCAGGGGCTGGTATTGGGACTGACGCTGTTTAATGTCTTTGTCGGTGACATGGACAGTGGGATTGAGTGCACCCTCAGCAAGTTTGCTGATGACACCAAGCTGTGTGGTGTGGTCAACATGCTGGAGGGAAGGGATGCCATCCAGAGGGACCTTGACAGGCTTGAGAGGTGGGCTCCTGCGAACCTCATGAAGTTCAACAAGGCCAAGTGCAAGGTCCTGCACCCGGGGCGGGGCAATCCCAAGCACAAATACAGGCTGGGCAGAGAATGGATTGAGAGCAGCCCTGCCGAGAAGGACTTGGGGGTGTTGGTTGATGAGAAGCTCAACGTGACCCGGCAATGTGTGTCTGCAGCCCAGAAAGCCAACCATATCCTGGGCTGCCTCAAAAGAAGCATGGCCAGCAGGTCGAGGGTGGTGATTCTGCCCCTCTGCTCTGCTCTCGTGAGACCCCACCTGGAGTACTGCATCCAGCTCTGGGGCCCCCAACATAAGAAGGACATGGACCTGTTGGAGCGGGTCCAGAGGAGGGCCACAAAGATGATCAGAGGGCTGGAGCACCTCTCCTATGAAGACAGGCTGAGCGAGTTGGGGTTCTTCAGCCTGGAGAAGAGAAGGCTCCGGGGAGACCTTATAGCAGGCTTCCAGTACCTAAAGGGGGCCTACAAGAAAGCTGGAGAGGGACTTTTTACAAGGGCATGTAGTGACAGGACAAGGGGTGATGGCTTTAAACTGAAAGAGGGTAGATTTAGATTAGATGTAAGGAAGAAGTTCTTCACTATGAGGGTGGTGAGGCAGTGGAACAGGCTGCCCAGAGAGGCTGTGGATGCCCCATCCCTGGCAGTGTTCAAGGCCAGGCTGGATGGGGCTTTGAGCAACCTGGTCTAGTGGAAGGTGTCCCTGCCCATGGCAGGAGGGTTGGAACTAGATGATCTTTAAGGTCCCTTCCAACCCAAACCATTCTATGATTCTATGATAAACACCAGCACTCCGCACAGTTTCTGCAACCCAAACACTACAGCACTAACCATCTGAAAATGGGATTAGTTTGTTTTGTTCACCATGAAATTTCTTGCAAAAACCAGATTGTCGAGATATCTTTAGTGAGCTAAAATGTAAATCTCGAGCTGCTGTTAGGGCAGGGAAGAGAAGTAACGGTAGTTTTCAGATGCTTGACAGAAAAGTTCCTTTGAGACTCTCTCAACCTACGGAAATGATCAATTTTGCAAAAGAACATTTTACAGAGAGAAATGGAGTTGGGAGCCCTGAAAGCACTGGCTTTCCCCAACTGTGCTCAAGATGAAGAAAAATAAAACTCAAACTCTTCCTGACCTCTTTTCCTGAAAGATGCCAACTCGTGGTTTAAACCGTGCGATCAGCTGAAAGCATCGCCATGGAGCAAGTCGTGCCAACCCTCTGCAGCCCCACGAGGCTTCGGTGCTTCCCCCTCGGCATTGCCAGTGACCCATCCCCATGGCCCACCTACCTCAATGCCCAAAATCTGGTGGCACAGGCAACAGGTCAGGGCAAACTTTCTCCATCAGGCTAATAAACCCTGGGATGCTGCTTTCCTCTGCTGCTGGCTCAGTGAGGCAGGAATACAGCGAGGCTGGGGTGCTGGCTGGGGCACTGGCAGCCGCTTGCCATGTCCCAGCTCCTCACCCCCTGGCATTTGTATCGTACTAGGCATTTATTAGCTTTTCAGTCTAGCTTATACCTAGATTTCCCTAAAAACTACCATGATCAAAATTACCACCTTAGCGATCTGAATTACTTCTAACACTAGACTAGACATGCCTTCTATCGAATTAAATATGCACAGCTGTGTCAGAAATGGGGGGTTTGCAGCCCGTAGATTGCAGACTGTTATTACAGCATGATTAGCAGATACAAGTGTTCCTGAAAGTCTGTCTCCACACACTGAAAATCCCAGTTATCCCAACAGATCCCAAGCACCCCAACAGCTCCCAGCTGCCGGGCCGGTCCTCGTTCAACATTCACCAAACCTGGCAGACTTCAGCGCAAGGAAGTAATGTGCTCATGAGCATCCTTCACTTCAACATCTTTTTATAAAGCTAATAAAATTAACCAATCCCTGCCCCCATCCCTAAGACAAACGCATAAAACACAATCCAGAGTTTCCATCAAATACCTAAATATGCAGTGAAAAAGCCATTAAAAAACCCCGAAGTGCTCTGAGGTCTCTGTGTACACACACACCCCCAGTGTGGACACTGATGCTTGGAGAGGCCCGGGGATATCCCCCACACCCCTCCATCCCCAGCGGTCTTACCTCTACCCCACTCAGCACTCAGCCACCTTTCTCCAGCCTTTTGAACGAAGCTGAAACAGAGACGGGTATTTCCACCCTACAGCAGCTGCTGCCAGCAGCCCCGGCCCTCCCCGGGAAAACCACCAGCACCGACCTGGAAAACACAGAGTAGGAGGCTCCTGCCAAGGGTCATCTTCTCCACCTCAGCAGTGTGACAACCACTCGCACGAGGTCTTAATCCTTGCTGCACCATTTGCAGGTACCTGTGAGGAGAAGCTGTCCCCAGGAGTCACTCCAAGGCCACAGCATGCTGTGGCTCTCCAGCCTTTGCTTTCCCCAGGAAAACTTCTATAAACTACAGGAATGGACCAAACCCCTCCTTGCAATGCCCTCTTAATGTTACCAGCTGCTTTTGGAAATATTCGGAAGCATAAAAATAAGCAAAGAGCAAATAACAGCAAAATAAGAGTAAATAAGAGCAAAAAGCAAATAAGCTGTCTTGAAAAAAAAATTAAAGGAAAAGTTTCGCAGGTTTAGGCAGATTTACACTGTTACTGCAGCACTGTCACAGAAACTATTCTCCCTCTCTTAGAGCTTTAGAACACTTTAGAAAACATTCTATCAGGATGAAACTGATCTTCTTATATCCCGCCAGGGAGAAGCACGAGAGTGATGCTCCAGGGCAGCGGATGGCGGAGCCAGGCAGCCCAGGCAGCCACGGAGGCCACCTTCGCCTCACTGCCACCCCCAAGGGACTGCTCCGACCCCTCGGCCGCAGGCTGCTTGGGGCCAAGACATGCCCGTCCATAGTTTTACTTGAAGCTGGTAAGAAGACATGGTTTGACTGCTGGCAGCAGCTGTGGTTGGCCTCAGCTGCAAGGTGAGGCAGGGGCTGGCAAGTGTCCTGGCCTGGCTTCCCTGGCACCGGACAGACAGACGGACAGCAACTCTCTGCCACTTCTCATCCCAGCGCTTTCGTAAAAAATTTGCAAACAAACAACATTAACCCCCACCGCCTCAGTGCAGGGGGATGATCCCCTGCGTCTTTGCTGAAGTCGTACAGGCTTTCTGCACCTCGCTTTCTGTCGTTAAGTCTAGTTCCTTGGGAACCAGAGCACTGAACCAAAATGAAAGAGAATGGGAAAGCATTGCTCAAAGTGGATTATATTTACTTTTCAACACTTCCCCCAGCTGCGCATGTCAGCACAGAGAAAGGTACGCTACTTTCTTTCCTATCTCCTTAACCGTTCCTAGCTTCCTTCAACAAATCAAAGTGTTTTCTTGAAAGGTGAGAAATCTCAGTCTTGTATACTCTTTTAAATTGGCAGCAACGGCTTTAAAGCAAGGAGAAGAATGTTTGATCGCCTAAGAAAATTCAACCAGAGAGAGCGCGATGTCCTGTAGGGTTCTGGCCAACAGAAAGTTCATCATTAATTTATTTGGCTTTTAGTAGAGTTTAAGTATTTCACATTATTCCTCTTAAACCTTGCCTTTCAGACTGTCACCCTCTGGTTAGTTACCTACTTGCCCACAGTAATAAACATGTTGGAAAATGGTTGTCAGACCCTCCTCTGCCAGAATCATGATTGATAACTGTTTTCCAACACAGTGGTTGCTACAGTAGCACTGTTGTAGGACGCTTTTGCTGCCCAACATACGTGCAGCAATAACTTTTATTTTAAACAACCAAGCTGCGGACTGTGCATCTGCTAATTAATTTTCAACACCACGGATGTCCAGTCATAGAATCATAGAATCATTTAGGTTGGAAAAGATCTTTAAGACCATCGAGTCCAACCGTTAACCTAACACTGACAAGTCCACCACTAAACCATGTCCCTAAGCGCCACGTCTACACGTCTTTTAACTACCTCCAGGGGTGGTGACTCCACCACTTCCCTGGGCAGCCTGTTCCAATGCTTGACAACCCTTTCGGTGAAGACATTTTTCCTAATATCCAATCTAAACCTCCCCTGGCACAACTTGAGGCTGTTTCCTCTTGTCCTATCACTCGTTACTTGGAAGAAGAGACCAACACCCACCTCGCTACAACCTCCTTTCAGGTAGTTGTAGAGCGTGACAAGGTCTCCACTCAGCCTCCTTTTCTCCAGACTAAACAACTCCAGTTCCTGCAGCTGCTCCTCATAAGACTTGTGCTCTAGACCCTTCACCAGCTTCATTGCCCTTCTTTGGACATGCTCCAGCACCTCAATGTCTTTCTTGTAGTGAGGGGCCCAAAACTGAACACAGTATTCAAGGTATGGCCTCACCACCACAAGGTATGGCCGAGTACGGGGGGACGATCACTTCCCTAGTCCTGCTGGCCACACTCTTTCTGATACAAGCCAGAACGCTATTGCCTCTTGGACACCCGGGCACACTGCTGGCTCATATTCAGCTGGCTGTCGACCAACATCTCCAGGTCCTTTTCCTCCAGCCAGGCTTCCAGTCACTCTTCCCCAAGCCTGTAGCATTGCAGTCCCTGTGTTCAGATCCATCCAGGTGTCATCATACAAGTTCGCTGAAGAGACGTTGTGTACATTGTACACAGGGGACACAGCCAAGAATCACACGCTCCTTCCTCTCCCCCCCAAATACCCAAGCTCATAACAACAGCAGTACTATAGAGGAAAAGACCAACAGAGAGAGACAGAACTGAAGCGAACACAATACAAAAACACGCTAACCCACATCAGTCCCCACGGTCTAAACACATGTGCCAATTTGGAAAGGACTGGGGTCATCATTTGAGACTGCCTATAAGAGGTGTCACGCAGGCAGGTAGGGCAAGTGATGCGAGCAACAGCTTATCAGCACAACTTCACATGTGCACAATGCTATTTAACATAGACTGCAGCCAGAAACATCACTAGCTATTTTCACCGCTTAGATCCGATGTCAGAGTGACACAATTTAAAGCCTCCCAGTACCGCTGTTAGGTTTGGCCCGGTCTCTCCAGTTTCAGCCTGATTTCCTCACCACATGACACAGCCCAACAGCAGACACTCTTTTCTCCTGCTCTTAAATCATTCCCTCTTTTGTCTCCTTCAACGCCCAAGCTGAAAAGAAAAAAAACCAACTTAAAAGGAAAAAAAAAAACCAAAAAAACTGATCAAGGTCAGCCAGTGACTACATTTTGCTGTGATAAAAATAAATACAAGAGGAAGGGGTTTCCCTTTTCCGGCTGTTTAGACCATTCCTACTTTTGGCTGTAAGCACCGACGTGTTTGCAAATTCCTGCCAAACACAGCAGCCGTCAGTGCAAAAAGTGGTACAAGAAACGAAATGAGCACAGGGTGTAAATATAAAGCAAGAAATCACTCCTTTCAAATAACTGTGTTTGTGCTTCATTTGCTTGTGAAGACCGGCATCATTAGGTGTTATTGAGTCTCTTATTTTCAGTAAGATCATCCATGTGTCTGTATCTGGAAAGTAAAGTGAGATGCACCTGGGTCAGCAGCCCCTACATTTGTGCCAGGTGACCCATTTTCAGCTACAAGTAACCAAGGAGCCACAAAGAGACTGCAGGAAAGGTTGCCCAGAGTCCCCTACATGTTGCTATATGGTCCCGCTCAGTGCTGAGCTTCAGCTGCTCTCCTCACTGCAAACTCCCGGAGCAGCCCATTTGAGGCAAGCATCACCCGGGGCTCCCCGGCCACACAGCCCCAGTGCCGGCACTTTGGTCTCCCCTGCGTTCCAGAGCCGACAGCTCACACAAATGCAGCTGAAAAGGGAAAGTCTGCGTACACCGAGCACTGAAAAACAGCATCCGACCCCGAGGACTGGAAAGGCTTGTGGAAATCCCCATGAAGCAGTTGCTTTTGTGGCCTTTTCTCCCTATCCTGGGGACAGCCAGCACAGCCTAGGCACTGTGTCTGCTTATTCTGTTAAGAACCAGTAACTCTGGGCCCATCCTTCCCCTCTGGCTAGATTTTAACTTTTTTTTTTTTAAGGCAGAGAATACAAAGGGATGGAACTAAACTTTCTCCTTACAGCCTGCCAGTCTCGCAGTCCCACAAATCTGTCCTGTCATTTTATCACCTTCACTGCAGCGATGCCTGCACTGAACGCTGATTTGTTACGCTTCCGGGTCCAGAGCCCTGAACAGCCTGGGATGTTTTTGGAAGCCAAAGCAATACAGGTTCAGACACTGAATGTCTGATTCCCGCAGATCAAAGTGCTGTATTTGAATCAAATTAAGATTTGGATTCTAGTTATATTGGAATGCATCTGTAGCAGCAGATGCTTTTTACAGCTTTCTACCTGATTCAAGAACCAGGGTATAATTACATTCCTGAGAGCAAATCCTGCTACTATTTGGATACACCTTTGCCACTCACTCCAGTAGGAGCAGGTTTGAACCAAGGAAGATAAAGTGCAATTCACATCCTACAGTGAAGAGCTGTTCAGGAGAAATGCACTTTCACCCCTTTAAAAATCAGACAAAACCAGATTTCATATAAAATTTATCCTATCCTTCCACATAACCAGCAACATGACATTAATTTCTTCCGTCTCATGATATATTTAACGAGGGGAAAAAAAAAAGGTACATGTGCACACCTCTTTCTCCAGTGCTCGTTGTTATTCTCCCAGAACAATTCTTCAAAGCTGCTGAGATCACTGTATGTTACCTCCTTTTTGAAGGATCAGATACATTGCATCAAAAAGCATGCAGGAAAAGTTCTAGGGCATGAAACCAATTTTTGCGCACTTTTATCTGGGTCAGCTTTTCTATTGATTCTGCAAATACCACATCATTTTTTTAAAGCTAAGGTTTTTTTAGTTTAAAAAGAAGAAAAAGAGAACATCAGAACTTAAGTCAAACATCCATCTGAGCCAAGAATTAGTTTTGTTGGGTGACTCCAAATCAAAAAGGTAGATTTTTTTTATAATAAAGTCTAACTAACAGTGAAAGAGCATATAGATTGATTTCTAAATTCAGTAAATGCCCCCTTTCCATACTGCTTTTGTTTTTATTAAACACTATTTAACATCTTTGCTGTTAGATGTACAAAACTTAGACAGCTGACAACATCTAGGAAAGCTAACGTGAGACAAACACATTAAAAACAATCACACACACATTTTACCATTAATTCATCTCTCCCTTTCTTTGCCCCTCTGCCAGGTTTTCCCCCATGGTTATGAACTATTTGGCACAGCCTCCAGCTTTGCTTTATGTCATTTCATCAACCCCAATGTGTGTCTTGAGGTGCTCTGACACAGAAATAGTAAGTAAGAACTGGCCTTGGGTGACAGAAGGCTGGATCCTGTTTTGGGAGGAGGTGACTTGCTGCAGACATCTTGAAGGTCTCATATCAACTTCATCTGTACACACAGGTGGGAAATGGAGAAAGGACACTTCTAGGAGGATGCCTACCAACAGGTGACAGTTTGTAGTAGGAGTGACTCAGAAAATTTGCTTGCAACTCCAGATGACAGCACAAAAAAATACACAAAGTAGCTGGGAATTCTAATTAACTTTTGGTGAAAACGAAGAGCTAATGTGCTCTCAAGTGCTTTGTCAGGATGGAGTCCTTTTCCTTCTGACAGATGCTTTTTGCATATTTTGGTGGTGGTGTGATGCTGGGAATAACAACACGTTGCCCAAGAGCGGTGCCTGCTTTGGCAACACCTCATTTTGCAGGGACCCGGGCACACGGTGAGCGGGGCCGTTTGCATGCGTGCTTCCAAGTCAGAGCTTGAGAGGGGTCTGACTAAGCCCAGCATTTCTTTCCTGGCTCTGGGACGCCCGTCTGGCATGCTCAAGATCCAGAGGATTGTAAAGATGGATCCCTCAGCCTCTTTATATTCCATTTTCCCAGTCTGGAGAGCTGGGATGGAAAGATGAGTAATCGGTTACACCACACCAGTTGCGTAACATAAACAAAACCCCCAGCCTAACAGCTTAACGATTTCTGATACACAAATGATCAAACTCCAACATTTTCTTGCCACAATTTTACCCAATTAAGCCTTGTCTTCATTGGGGACACCATGCCAGTCCTGCACTAGGCTGCTGGATGCTGCCTCCAGCGTTGCAAATCTATAACCAAAGAGCCGCAGGCAAGTGAGCTGCCCTCACCGTGGCAGGGCTGGAGGTTCCCTCGCCCAAGGGTGACCCTCCTTCCAGCACCCCACCACACCGTACTCCATCCACAGCTGAAGTGCAGTTCTTAATATACTTCTAATTGCAAGAATTATTGCTATATTACACCTCGACTTCTCTCTTCCCCCATGCATTAACTGGTTGCTTGGAGCTTTGCAACCTTTCGAAGAAAATGCCTTGAAAAATAAGACTGGGGAGGCTCATGTTAAATAGGGAAATGAAAACGCATTGCCAGCTACCCCGAAAAACTAGGCCAGGCTTCTCTCGACCAAATCTCCAGGTATCTCTGAGGCAGTAACAGTTGGCACAATTCTTAAAATACGCACAGGCTGATTAAAGGCTGGCTTACAGCACTCGCTACACTTAAGGCATTGGCGGTGAATTTTAAAATCAAACAGACATGATGATTTTTGAAAGAAACCTTCTCCAAATGCAGAGCTGCTCGCTGAACCCCCTCCCTGGCTTGCTCTCCCACCTCAAAACACACCAAGAGGTCACCTTGGGAAAGCCAGAGGTGCCAAACTTGGTACCAACAGAGGTACCACCACCTTGGATGTCGGTCCAAATTCAAACCAGTGCCTGTTTCAGCATTGAAGCGGGGCTGCAAACCCCAACTTCCCGGGGCTCCTGCCCACCAGCCGCCATACTGCTCCTTCCCCAGGGGCTGGGCTGCGGCGCCGGCCTTGCTGGGAGACAGCAGAGGGGAAAGCGGACGACTGAGCAAGGACAACCGGCCGATGGACCTCCCTGCCAGAGGAGGCAACTGCAGAGCGGATTTTAACACAAGCACGTATCCCACCCTAACAGGACGCTTTCCCTGGGGGAATGTGTTTTTCCCTGTGTGCCACATTCCAGGCCCTCTCCTTCATCTGCTCCCCTCACGTTGAAAAAGCTTCGTTAGCAGAGAGGAGCCGAGCTCTGCCTGCCCTCCTCGCTCTGGTTAGTGACCATAAAAAGCAGGACTGAGTAACCAGCAAGTACCTTCCCCTCCTCTCCCTCACACCAGGGGGAAATGAGGGCTGCTTTCCTTCAGCTGCCTTCCCCACCTTCCTATCAAGTATCAGAGCACTCCCCCATCATAATTAATTTAATATGGGAAGTGTTTTCATCCTCTTATTATGGAAGACGTAAAGCAAGACTAATAGTTTGGATTTATTTGTGTTATTTCAGTTTAAGTTAAGGCTGCAGCTTCGCAAGATTGCAAATCTGGCTTTGTTGTGCCCATTACTCAACTGAGACCACCATGTCCCAGCAGTGCAAAGTGCTGCCTGGCTACGACCCCCCGGCAGACCCCAGCTGCTGGGCGGATGGTGCCCCTGGCAGCGTATCACCCCTGCAATCGCCGGTGGGTGCCACTTCTGTACCGGGCTGAGGGCTGCGCTGCTGCAATGCTTGTGGGAGTGGGGTGGGCTCCAGCTCCCATCGCCACTGGGTCACCCTGTACTGCCACTCACCCCACACCCCCAGACGTGCACTTCAGCCTGCTTACTAACACCTCCTAATTTAAATATTTAGGTCACTTTGCAAGAAACGTAGATGCTTTTGTGTCTGTGCTCTTGCACGTGGACTTCAATAAACAGGTTTTGGCCATCTGTCCCATGGCAGGTCGTAATACATGGGGCAGTTTATCCTCTTCGACAGAGCTATCAGGCAAACGGGTTAATGCTGAACCTGAATGGACTCTCTCAAACTCGATTCAGAAATGACTACGGGCAAATATAGTCAGAGGTCACCAGAGAAAGCGGCTAGTAATGCTCAAATTTATATAGAATCATAGAATAGTTTGGGTTGGAAGGGACCTTTAAAGGTCATCTAGTCCAACCCCCAACATATATACAACCTCTCAGTGAAGTAAACAGCAGCTCTGAAGTATCTCGTATAGAGCAACTTAAGTAAACACCTTTAAATAAAGCTCAGCAACCCTCCAAATCCAGGCAGGGTAGTTACGGCTCTCTTCAGCCTGTCCTTCATGTATCTTCAAAGCGGTCTGTGAAATTGGTCGTAACTTTGCCACTCGATTTCTCTCCTTTGTGACACTTTATGACAACTTCCGAATAACTGGGAAGCAGCAAAGCAACATCAACCAGAACATCCTCCACTGTCCAAGGGCAAGGTGCACAGCTTGGATTTAATTTGTATTTATATGCTTGCATTTTCCAGATTAAATGTGTGGTCTAAGCAAAAACCTCAGCCAGAGTCTCTACTGCCTTCATCCAAACTCAGCCATGAGCTCTCACATGTCCCACTGAAACAACCAGGACCCCACCTGGGCCCTAAAATCCCTTTTATTTAGAGCAGTTTGCCCTACAAGGAGCTCTGTAACGCTCCGTTCAAAGATGAACAGTGCTCAGAAATTTTATTCTTGATGGAAGCTGTATTTAAAATGTTTTTCTACTGTCCCCAGTGAGGTTTCACATTTTGCATGTGTGACAAAGCAGCCATGGTCTGCAAGAAGCTATAAATCCTGACTGCACAAAACTACCCTACATCTAGAGCATCCATGGACCAAATTTGACCCCTATGAGCATCCTGAGAATCAAGATGCTCAAATCTCCTCTGCTGCTAAAATAAAGGCAGAATTTGGTCCTGGAAACTTAAGGTCGCTCCTCAGTTTGCAGCAGAGCCTAACTAGAAACCTGTCAAGTTTCTAGTCCGCACCTCAAATAGCCTTGTCAAGTTGTACAATCAGCAAGAAGCAGCCAAGGCAGGGTTTTATTGTCAAGGAATGTAAACAAATAGCAGGCAGTGCTGCTCATCTATCTCAGGTTGATGCATATAATTTTAATTAAAACATTTATGTAAATACAGATGCAAATTAGGTTCAGTATAGCATCTGGCAAATCACTATCAGAGCCCTGAGGCTACTGGCAAATTATCAGCATGAGCTTTCATGATGTGAAGGTACCAAATTCACTCTTGGTCCAGACGCTGTATATTTTACTTGGCTTAAATTGGCAGTAAAACACCATATTGGTACATACATAAGAAGTTAAATAGTCTTCCATTTGAAAAAGAGTTCTTAGGAGGTAAACCAACATCATTAAAATCCGTCCTTCAGACAGCCTATATCTAGCAAGAAAAAAAACCCTTTTGCATTTCTGCAACACCTATCAAAGGAACTCAAAGCGCCTCTGAAATGTTAATTAATCCATACTCTCCCCAAGGGAGATCTATTTTAAAGATGGTTATATGGAGTCTGCATTCATCTCTCATTTGCCAAAGGCTTGCAGGAGGGAAAGCCACAGAGATCGAATCTGGACCGAGGAGCCTTGATTCCCTGCTCCTCCACATTCTCATCACAAGACCTCCCTCCCCAAAAATCACAAGAACTCGCTCACACCAAAGAGGTGTGAACCTCTTTGGCCTAGATATCACTGCCTCAAAGTAGTGTTAACTTCAAAACCTTGTTAAAACTGCAAAGGCGATTACATGACAAGAAAAATAAGGGAAAACAAATCACAAGGGGAGAAAAAAAAACCCCAACTTTTGAAAATTGAAGGAATCTTTAGATCATGCTGAAAAGATCTTATCTTTGGAAAATGAAAAGGTATGACCAAGATAATGTTCACAGCAATATCAGCGTCAACTTCTGCTGATTATTCCTTCCCTTAAGGTGCACTTCCATCTTTACATCTCCACTTTTCCATTTCCTTGCAAGTGGAGATCAGTTCCCCTTCTTTCAGAACCCTCCATTAAGACCAACGCTTGGAAAGAGGCAATAGCTCCTAAGGCTTAAGAGCACACTTAACTTGATCAACATCAATGATGCTTAAGCACATGCTTAACATTTTCCCTGCAACACCCTTGCAAATTTCCCAGCCAGCACTGAATGAAGTGAAATCACATTTCCAATTTATTCAGAATGGATGCAGAAGTTGACTGGAAACAATTGTTATTACTGGTGACGAAGAACAGGAGAAGGAAACGCAGTTAAGGTTTGGAGTCACACAGGTACATTCACAGCACGACAAAACGTGACATGTAACATGACATATCATTACTATGAGGACGTTGTTTGGAAGACATGTGTAACCAGCATTTTGTAAGCATATGGTCATATACTGGCCCCTTCCTGTGCTCAAAATTAAAAACAAAACAGACGGACAGGAGCTAAAGGCATCAAGCCACAGATTGGCCTGTTTGCATTCCTTTGCCCTGATATCAGTTATAATGACTGCACATTCATTTAAATGCTTTCCTTATTGACTTGTTTATTTTATTTGTCTTTAGCATTTTGCTTCCAAACCCCCCCCAATAAACGGGTAAAAATAGCAAGTGTTGTTTTTGAACGTTGGGACGCTGGTGTGAACTCCTACAGTAACGGTGAGTTCCCAGCTGCAGGGAGAGCCCGGAAGAGGGGGAACGGGGAATGAAGATGTAATTAAGGACATTACGCTGAGGTCCCGTCTCCTGTGATCTACTGGAACAGGCTAAACATGAGAGCTTCATGCCCCGGGAAGCGAGGCATCCCTGCTCTCCACGGCTATGAAGAGAACTGGCATATATATATATAGGAAACTTGCCGGAGAGAAGTAACATTTCAGGCTCAGCTCCTCCATAGTGTTTTTGCATCTCGACTGGACCCTGCTCTAGCAAGCTGGGTCCCCTTAGCAGGAAGAAAAAATGCCAAGTTTCACTGGCGGGGGGGTAAAGACTGTTACAAAAGATGAGACACTTCCCATTCTTATTTTGGGAGAAAACCAAGCCAAAATCACAGCCTTGCCATGTATTTATTTCAAGTCAGAACCCACATTCCTCATGGAGGCCAAGCTGGCAATCTTGATGCTTTCTTGTTGATAATCACATCTCAATAGACTTTTATCTGATCTGAGACTTAACTGGGCAATTCCAGTAGACCGAATGATTGCACTAGTTTTGCCAAAGGCAGTAAGTAACTTCAAACATACAAGCAAGCAGATAAATAAAGAGACTTGCAGGTCTGACGTGGCCTTTGCCATCTGTGGCACTAAGCTGGCACATCCTTAGGGACCTGTTTGGAAATCAGTGCGTCCTATACTGTACTGAGAAGCTGAGCTATTCAGGTAGCAACTCATAACCCAGGGACATGGGTGCACCAGAGGAAAAGGAGAGGCAAGAGGGTATGGTCCCAGCCAGGCTATGGGAGAGGAGGTTTTAATTCTCCACCTGACCTTGTGTAAACCATTTTTATTCCTCAATGCTTCTACACCTAATTCTTGTAACAAAACTTTTCTGTATCACAAATACTGGGATGGAAAATATGCCAGCAGTTACCAGGTGCTTGTATTTTAAGAGAGATGGGATTAAATAAGCACCGATAAACTGCTCTCTTCTCTGCTTCTCCAACGAGGCTGGGGATGACCTTGAGGTGTTTTTCTCGAGCAAAGAAATGTGTAACTCTAAAAGGCTGGGGAGGAAGAGATGAGCAGTATTTCACCAAAGGACCTGTAGTAGCAGCGTAACAACATAAGCTCTTGAAGGGAGCGAAGGATTAAAACTCGGTGTGGAAAGACAGAGTAGGTGGTAAAAACCCAACAGTTATCTGTCTTTTGAGACTTGGGGAGTGAAGCTGTGCTAGGAAAAGGGAAGGGGGTTGCTCTGCCCAAGAGGTAAAGTTGTGCCTTGTTCCTCTGTCTGCATATTTTTCCACTTTTTATTTTTGGATCTTGCAACATTATCCAGCATTAGATGGCACATAGCTAGAATAACAGCCGCCGTGCCCCGCTCCAGAGCGCGGCAGGAACACCAGAACCACCCTGCAAAGAAGGACGATGAGAGAGGACCTGCAACATTAAAATGTGCCTTTCACCTCTGTTTCACTGAGGAGGATCTGAAAACACCTCTTTAAAAATTTACAGGAACTAAGACCCCAGAAGCACTCCAGCAGCAGACAAACACGCACGTAACCTTGTCAAAATGCTACACGGCAGATAGGGCTATCGCAGCAAAGCCCTGGTCTACAAGAGCCCAGCACAAGTCCCTCGCAGGCCGGAGAATGGGCGGCTTCCTCAGCATACGCACGCCGTGCCTTGGGGCTGTGCCAGCATGGCCATGTCACTTGGGAATCACACCTCTCCACGTTTTTTGGCCAGTACAGCTTTGCTGGCAGAAGTCTGTAGCGTAGGCATGGCTTAACCCCAAGCTATTATCAGAAGAAGGCGAGATGCGAGCTAACTTCCCAGCATACGTTACAACCCGTGTTGTAATACAAAATTCAGCCTTTGTGCCTTTCCACACAGAGCTGCTCAGTCCGCTGGAGGTGGGGACTATCGGATGCTGTCAAGTAATAGTCAAGATGCCGACGCCATGAAATCAATGGTTTTATAAAAAGCCTGACAGGACAGTTTTCATTGATACGCAAACTCTAAATGAGCGCTGGTTTGGGCCCTGTCGTGTCACATTAGTGCAGAAGGACCCAACTACGTGAGCATGGCAGTCACAAGGCGAATCTGCACTCCTTAAGCCATGGCAAGCACAATACATAAACAGCATCAGTGGCAAAAATGAGAAACTAACACATCTCAAAGGATGACTAAACTCTTCTGAGAAGGCCAAGTTTAGCAGGTCTTGCAGGACAACTTCATCCCAGACTCAACCAAGGACCCATTTTATTTGGCTGGCTGACCTGTTCCCCCATTTCCACCCATGAACTGTAAGGCTGACTTTGCCCTTTCTTCGTCTTAATTTTCGGCATAGGTAACATTTTCTTAAGTCAGAATTTACCACGAACCGAAGAGGCTGCTCGCTGGAGTACCCACCAATCTAAATGCACATGAAAATTTAAGCTAACACTTCCAAACCTGGGTACCCCGCCCCGAGGACACAAGGCAAACACGGATATAGCTAATGAACAGCTGGTTTCTACCAAAAATGCTGGAGACCCACAAGTCCCAATGAACTACTGATACCCCACTGATCACTTAGATGCCAAGACATCACTTTAAAGGCTAGACTTTAGGAACCACTGTTCATAAATGTGAGCAATCATTTTTCTCTTGACAAGACATGAGTACACTGGCAGAAAAGGAAAATGAATAATGAGTTGCAGCATTCACTGAAGCACGGTCCAGTCCTCAGTCCTAAAGTGTTGAAATCAGGAATCTGCCCAAGAGTACGAACAGACACGCTTTTTCCTTGGAAACGTAACCCACAGCTGAGCAGCATGCAGAAGACACATCTGGAATTTCTCTGCTGCCAGCAGCTCTTTTAGTTCATGTTATGACACCAAGAACCAAAAGCTGATGTCTTCCAGTTATTTCGTAGGATAGAGCAAGTTTCTACTTACTGAAAATTTAATTATCGCTGTATTTTCTCACATCATTGATACTTGATCATTGATGCCTTTGGCAGCAATAAGACACAGCCGCCAACATTTTGAATTACACTGGTCTTCCCTCTGCTCAGGAACAGGGATTTTGCAACATCCCTCACCTGTGATTCAACCCCAAACTCAGAGAGGAGGAACAGGGTCTGTTTTGGGCAGACCCCGCCTAACTACCAAGGAAGAAGCGAGGAAAGGGCTCCCAAAACTTAGGTGGAGCTTCATGCCCTTGCTGGGATGAGGGGGCAGATCTTCCATGACGAAGAGAGCAGCTCTACAGATGGAGAGGTAATGGCACCATTGGTAACTAAAAACATAACGATGATCGGCTCTGCAGCCTCCACTGCAGCTGTCTCTGGAAGAGCTGCACCAGCCAAGGGACAGGGACTCAATTCCTACATCTACCCATTTTCTAGCTTTTGGGGGAATTGCTTCAATAAAGAGTGACAAGAGTCGCTCAAGATCTGCATGCTATTCTTGCAGCAGCAGAGTCCCAGAAGTCTTCCCCAGAGACACTTATGCTAGTTCTGAGGGCAAAACCAGACGGCCTTCAGCACGCTGCCGGGATATTCCTGGAGGTCATTGTGACAATGGAGTCCACCAGGGCCTGCTGCAGTTGTACAGAGCACAGTATCACCATGTTCTACCACTAAATTGTGGCTACCACCAGGCTGCCTGAGCAGGTTCTTCACCTTGTCCTAGCAGTATGAAATTAAGCTGTTAAGATAAATCCTTAAACACTGCTTCAGTGAAGGACAGGACTTTGAAATTCTACCCTGGATCCACTGTAACTTTGCTCCATCCACTAAAAGGAACGGCTCCAGGAGAAAAACCAAGCATCCCTTGTAATTTGATATAATGTGGGATAAAATATTCACACTCTGTAAGAAATAATAATGAGAAAGTTGTACCAGGGAATGCTTCTGATACGGATCTATTTTGCCGCCTGGCTCCACTCCGGCGCTACCCGCAAGCCCAGAAGCTCAAACAGTCTTAAAGGCTGGTCATTCCTGACACACCCTGCATCTTCCAAACACACAGGAGCCTTTTTACTCTAAAGGCCAGCTGCATATGGAGAAGACATTAAACTCTGTACAGACCGGTCCTCACTCCTGGAGTCATACCTGTTCTCTTTAAAGCATATCTCCCTACTTTACCAAAAAAAGCCTCCCACATGTATTTACACTAGTGTTTGCTCTGCAGATGGCTGTGGGAAAGAAATATAGATTTTAATCTGCCTGGTGCACCACCAGCCGAGCTGCAGTTGGGATTTAGTGGACAGACCCTTTATTGCTGGTAGATGTAAGCGATGGGAAGAACACAGTTTTATCTCCAAAATCTGGATGGAGGGGAAAAATAGTTTCCCTGCTGCTTCTTGGTACCAGAGGCAGCTAAAACAACTGGCACCTTCCCAGGGAAAGCACTACTCAGTGCTCCTCTCTGCGATCATGTAGGAGCTCTGTTTGGGATGGGATGAGAACAACTTGTAGCAATGGCTTCAGATGAGGCTTGGTGAGTGTTCCCCTCTTTCACACTAACCAGTAGCATAATCAAAAGTAGCATTACAGTTTGGGGCAAAACTATTTCCATCCTCTGCTGGCTTCCCATTGCTTGGCTCCAGGCAAATTGTTCAACTTTTGTGCCTCAGCTTCCCCGTCTATTAAACAAGAGTAATAAAACCTTCCCTGTAGGTATCATTTACACCTTGGTGCTTCTAGAGCACCATGCAAAGGAAAGCACTACAGGAACTATAGATCGTCAGTAAAGCAGCCAACACTCTGCTAAGAAGGCAGAAGACCAGACACTAGACTAGGTTAGTCTGGTTATGAATCTGATGTGTTACACGGGGTTGCCTGGAGTAACAGCTCACCAAGGGACCAACTGAGCCACTGAGGCTTCAGCAAACCACCAGCCCACTCGACCCCTACAGCCAGACGTGCAGTGCAAGCTCGGAAAGCCAAAAGAAAGAGAGAAGCTGCCAGCTTCTTCATATTCATGAGCTCTTTAATAATGCTCAACAAAACTTGGAAGCATGTTCTCTGCTGTTGCTCTTGCCCTTTTGCACAGCGAGCAAGTCATAAATATTTCAGAGGAAGAGTCCAGAAAATTTGCAAGATTGGTCCTAGCCTTTTACAGCATTAATGAGCAGGTCATTAATAGTTAATGAAGCAGCTGCTGGTGATCTCAGAGGTAAAGGCAAGACGAGAACAGCAGTGTTTGCCCATTCACTACAATGTGATAATGCGAAGGAATGGCTTGATCCTTTTATCAAATCCTCCCCATCACGGCAAGACCCAGGAGCTGATCACAGGACCTCCAGCAGAACCGCACCCGATCCCCCTGCCCCACTGCTGTCACGCAGCAGGGATGGAGACTGCTGCAAAGGGTCTGAACTGATTGTCCTGATGCTCTGGGCACATCCGTGGGAGTTAGAAGGCCTCAGTGCTGCATCTTATCTAAACACAAGTGCAATGTCCCAAACACTTAACCAGGTAGGACCACACAATGCACGTGTGCAGGCACGTGTGTGCACCCTGTAGTCATACCTATGTACAAATGCCAAAAAAAGAGTTGGGGTTTGGGCCTTTTACAGGTCTCAGCTGCTTGTTCAAAACTGCACCTTGAAAGCCAAATTCTCAATACGATTAGGTAGCCAACTTCAAAGAACAGCTCCTGTGATTTCAGCCTCGCATGCAGCGAGGACTCTGGTGAAAAGGTATTTTTGCTGTACTTACTCTTTCATACCTCTGAACTGACATTGCCTTGTCTGTACGTTTGCAGCCAGGAAAGCATGTTTCCTTTTGGTAACTCCACTTGCTGGGAGCTTCACCAAGGAAGGGCACCATGCGGCTGCCGCCTGCCAGCCAGGCTGCTGGGAGCAACTCCAGCCCTACAGCCCGGGCAGGGGCAAAACAAAAGGGGGATGGCAAGAAGAATTGGGCAAAAGTTTGGACATGGCCAAACTCCATTTCCTTCTTTTTATCCCTGCTGGTATCACTGATTTTTAAGGGATTTGTGAGGTTGGTTTCCAGCTGCCTCCACGTTTGTGTGTATGTGGGTCTATCAATCCCAGCACTACATTTTTTTTAATTTGCTGGCTAACGTCTGTCACATTTGACAGTAATGAAAATCTTGAAGACACTAACTTCCTACCGGTCTCATGAAAACAGACAGGGTTTGTCTCTCTGTCTGTAGGTACTCACTGAAGAGACAAAAAACTTCTCTATCAACACCCTTCTCTCACCTAAACAGTGGGCTTCCAACAAGCACCTCCTGGGATGATCATCTTCTAGTTTTTAACAAAACTAGTCCTTGGCTTTGCTTGCTTTCCAACAAGACTCTGCCTGCCTACTTTCAATGCAGATCAAAGGTGACCTTAATAGATCCTCACTGTATTAAGACCTATAAAATAAGTTTATTATGTTAAATTTCAAGTAATTATTTTATTCTGTAATTTGATTAAAAATTATCATTTGCCAAACATGCCTTGGGAAAAAAACATTACTACTTGGACTTAATAATAAAGTACATAATTAGCAGTGAATGTATAGTGCTTCCTTTTAAAACCCATAGCATGTAACATTCCTTCATGCTTTAAGCAGGTAGCATCTTAAAGTCATTATAAATCTTGATTTAAAGACTTTAATACCTTGAACTATTTAAATCACATTAAAGATGAAACTTCACGTATGAAGAACCCTGCCAAACCCAGATGCGCATTGGGCTGTTCCTCACCCATCTATTTTACATAATTTAAGAACAGGTATTTTAAAACCGCAGACAAGTCAAAAAAAAGTTTAATGACCAAAAAAACCTACCCAACTTCAAATGTTTCTCAATCAGCTTTGGATTAGCTGCCTGTTTCATTTTTACAAGAAGAAAAAAATAGTAGTAAGATTCTTGGTATTTTTCCTCCTCCTCTAGCCACATTGTAAAAGTTTCAGTACTAAGTGTGTGTTAAACTTGCTGTTTCCAACTTTTTGAGTACTTATTTTTTACTGATTTTAAAACACAGCAAAGGGACAAGGGCCATTCACATGCTAGCCAAAAATTAATCAAGCTGCAACCCCAACCAAGCCAAGCAGCCACAGTGAAAGGTGAAGAGTGTTTCAAGATGAGTATCTGTAGGTTGTAAAAGACCAATAATAAAGGGTGGCAAATCACAGTCTTCCTCCGCTGCTGTGCAGACCAGCAGTCATGAATTTGAGCAGAAGAAGGGTCTCCCGGCCAATCTGTGCCAGAAGCTTGGCACTGCAACTCTTCCGGAGGATGCTATGGTAGTGCCTAGATGCACAAACCAAACTCAGCGCGACAGCGACCTTGCAACACATGGTAGTAGCCTCCACCCCCAGATTCAGTAAAAAGGTCAGGATGAGAGTGAGAAGGAACAAATAAAACCCCCATCTACACAGGCATGAACAAAATACAGGCAGATTGAAAAATAAAATAACAAAAGCACATTAGATGAAAATACGAGCCAGTCTGAGTGGTCCTGCGAGAGCTGCACCTACCGCGAGGTACTGCTTGTGCCAGTGAGAGGCAAACAGGAAAGGATGCATCGAGTCCAAGGCAGCTAACTGAAAAATGTGACCAAATTCCAACCTTGGCGGCAGAAATCGATACAGAGAGGAGGCTCAGGTACAAATTCAGCTTTCCTGTGCAAATACACCGTTTCCAAAATGCAGCAAGCTACACCTCACACTGTTGCACGCAAAACATCTAAAAGAAAAGTTAAAAGCATGGCAGAGACTGGGCGGTAACCCTCATCCCCTCTTGCTGCCCACTACCTTCTGTAAGTAAAGCAGCCTGCGAACAGCCACAAATCCTTTGCCATACAGTACTGCATACTGTTTACATCACCACCAATTTTGTGATGCAGCAGTGCTAATGTTAAATACCCAATATCCTCCTTGCAAAGTACCTCTCACACTTTTCAGAGGGTGCTTTACATTTAATAGTACATTTCAAAGCAGGTGCCTCACTCCATCAAGCACCACAAAAGCTCTTTCCCTGTGGATGGAAAGGAGCCTTCCCTGCCCTGTGAGCACCCTGCCACGGCAGGCTTCCTGCCGGGATGCGGACAGAGCCCTCCAACGTGATGGCAGAGTGGGAACAGGCAGGTGGGGGAAGAGGGGAAGGAAGAGGGTGCCACAAAGAAATTAAAAATGCAAACCATGCGCTCAGCAACGTACTTCTTCCTAAACTGGGCACAGGGTGCAGACAGGGGTTTGTGGCTTTTTTAAAAAAAAAAAAAAAAACCCACCACATTTAAATCCCCTAGAAATTTTGTGGAAGAGGTGCAGAGGGCTCAGCAGGGAACTGGGGCCAGCTGGCGAGGGGTGTGCTGGTGCCCGGTCACCCCCTGCACCCCAGAGCTGCAGGCCCTGAGGCTGAAAGCACCTGCTCTCGAGCGCTTTGCAGGGAGAACAAGACTGTCCGCCGCTCGCCAAGAAGCAAGAGCAGAGCAAACAAAAAGGAGTTCAGATTTCAGGAGATTAACTTTAAATCCACCGACTCAGCGCTCTGATCTGCTGCTGGAGAAGAGACAGGGCCAGAGCTAAGATCATCCCTATGTACAAGCTCTTTTCGGCATAAATAATATCTTGTGAAACTCCTCTCCTGTCTTGGACATGCACTGAGTGTTCGCATGCTCTCCTGGACCATCACACAGAGGGTAAACACATAAAAATAAGGTAAAATGTGAAAATAAGGTACTTATAGGTAAGGCTAAGATCCGGGACAACAGGACAAGCAAACGGAATTTAAGGCACTTCAAGTATATTTAGGCTTGAAAGCGAAATACTTTAGAAAGCTACCATTTTTTTTCCTGTATCTGATTTAATGTGGATTTTGAAACTTATGTTCGCCTTGAGCAATATTTCCCAAACCACCTCATCCCCTTGACATAACCACAAGGCACACAGACGAGATGCCAGCAGATATGCAGAGGAGGGGCATCCTGTAAAAACTGTTTCAGCAACAGCAAAACTGTGAGGATGCTCTAACTCCAAAGAAAGAGAAGATGCCAAGTTAAGAGCAGTTAAGAAAACAGTTCCTGCCAAACACATCGTTCTTCCTCGTCACTCCAATTGCTTTAAAACACACGTGGAGCCTATTCCTTCCTTATGCCGGAGGATCCCAGAGAGACGGAGGGAAGTAAAAGCTTCCTAAGGCAGCAGTTTCCTCTGAATTTACTCATCACCATTTGTACCTGGAAACCTTCCCACCCGCAGCAGCTGGGCAAAATCCCGCAGGTCCTCAGCGGCCACCAGCCCCTGCACCCGGCAGCCTGGCACGGCTGCGCCGGGGACCCTGTCGCGTTGGTCGACTCTCCCACGCAGCATCCCCAGGTACCTTCCCTGGTTCGAAAACCCCACATGAGGCTTTTTCAGCATCTTATCACTGCTGGCTTCTCAAAGAAAATTAAACTTAACCCTCAAAACGGTAACACAGTGGAGCTGGCGCCTTCCTGGCAAGATGCCTGTACCTGAGCACAGGTTTGGGAGACCTGTGCCTTAGGTTAAAGCCCAGGTAAAAGGGCTTCTGGCTCTCAAAAAAACCTGGCTTCCCAGTCCTGAGAGACAAGGAACAGATGCCAAAAATCTGCAACTGTGAGGTCACGACTCCTCCCAGTACCGAGCATTACATGACAGTAACGAAAAGCAGCATCATAACCGTGACAGGCTGCAAGAGATGCCACGGGGATGCCGGACGGTGACAAGGAAATAAATGAGTGATAAAGGACTCTGTAACCACCTTTGGCTGAGCAAAAGGAGGGTGTTGGTGCAGTGGTCCCACAGGTGGGAGCAGCGACAGCTGTGTGGACACCCAACCAGGCGACCAAATGCTCTCCCCAGGAGGGAGCCGAGCGTTCAAACAACTTTCTCGCCTTTCAGTCACGTGGAAATAAATCGGTCCGACCCAACGCTGCTCTTCTCAGAGGACCGGGAAGGGGAATCTCTTTGGAAAAATGTAGAAAAAACTCAGCTTCAGGGGGGACCGCGATCCTCTGGGATAACCCCATCTTCCACAATTTTCAGGGAGACTGTACTGAAGCCTGGAAGATGACAAGCACCAAAGCCTGTAACAGCACTGTGCTCCCAGCGTATCATTTTAAAAAATCACTTTCTGGAGAGACAAAAGACAAGGAAAAACTCCCTGCGGTGCCTGACAGTTCGTGCTGAAGAGGATGCTGAAAAAAAACAACCCACAACAAAACATATTTGCTTTAGAGGTGGGAGGCAGGAAGAGGGGCGGGGAAGGCATCTCCTCAAAAACACTTCAGGCCAGAATCATCAGGACTTTCCTTTATTTCGTGCGAGAGTGATCAGCAGTGCTCTGCCAGCCCAGCAGCAAAGCCCAGAGATGCCAGTGCTGTCTGCTTCGTACCGGCTTCCCCCAGCATGAGAGGACGCAAAACTTCCCCGCATCGCTTCCTGGGGCCTCCGTCCCAGCACTCTTTGAAATCCAACAAAACTTACTACCTCCAACTGTTTACTCTTGGATTTTCTTCTTGCAAATAAGATTAAAAAAAGAGCGAGTATTTTCCCACTTCTGCTATCTGGGTGAAGTGTAACATGAAGTAACTGAAACTAATAAGCATGAAATTAGGTTGAGAGATATTAAAAAAAAAGTCCAAAAGGAACACATACATTGGAGGCAAGGGAAGGGGCACAGAGTTCTTGTGAAATACTGTTATTTTATTAAACTCCTCTAAGGGTGCCTTTAGCAGCAGCTCAGAACCTGCTTTTTTTGGGTGCTATTTAAAAAAACCCCACAAATAACAAGATTCTGTTTAAAAAGAAAGGAAACAGATTTTTCCCTATACAGCTTTGCTCACAGGACTTCTTCCTCCACTCATCAGACTGGACAAGAGGTTAAATAACCCTGAACTTGAGGCTTCCTTAGTTATGGTCATTGACTCAAAACAAGCGAGAAAATCTCTTTCCATTTGTTTTGTTTGTTTGTTTTAAGCTCCAGTGAGTGTAATATGCAGTTTTAATACTTACTAGAAAACTATGGGAACAACAGACAACTAACGACAAAAGAGAAGCCAAAATCGACAGGTAACTCGAGGTTGCAAGTTTAAAAAAATATTTAGTATTTAAGAGGGAAAATAAGGTCAGGACAGGCAGAATGGGAAAAAAAGAGAGAAGAAAAAATATCAAGAGCTGAACAAGCACATGACAACAGACACCTCTGCATGGGAACATCTCATGTCAGGTCTGTACCACTAACGCTTACCATGCGGTTGTATCAGTCCAGGGCAGGATGTGTCACTGATGTAGCTGTGCTGGCAAAACCTGTGAGCAGAAAGGCTGTTACACCAGCAAAGGGACATTTTTTGCTAATGCTGCTTATCAAACTCATTGCGCAGGGTTGGGAAGATAAACCCACAACCAGCAAATTCACCCAAGGAGCAAGTTCTTGGCATGGTTGTGGGATGCTGACCCCACCGAAGCGGTCATGCACCCCTAGGCTCTGGGTACCCTGTGTAAAGAGATATTAAGTAGTGTGAAATACATATGTGCTCACTTTTTACCAAGGCCTATAGTGATGAGACAAGGGGCAATGGTTTTATACTGAAAGAGGGTAGATTTAGACTGGACATAAGGAAGAAACTTTTTACAATGAGGGTGGTGAGACACTGGAAAAGGTTGCCCAGCGAAGCTGTGGATGCTCCATCATTGGCAGTGTTCAAGGTCAGGCTCGACGGGGCTTTGAGCAACCTGATCTACTGCAAGATGTCCCTGCTCATCGCAGGGGATGTTGGATGAGATGATCTTTAAAGGTCCCTTTCAACTCAAACCCTTCTATGGTTCTATGATCCTATGGATGCGGGGGCTGCCCTTCGATCCAGAGCCCCGGGGGGTGGGCAGCCAGCAGGCTTCCCCCGGCTGCGAGATGAAGGGCAGCACGAGACGGAGAAGAACTACATCACTTCCGAGCTTGTGAACGGTGTAGGTGGCAACTGAGCCCAAGGGTGAGCCTGGACCATGGCTCCGCTTAACCTGTAGTCTATGGGGGCGTGGGCGGGGATCTGCAAATTCCTCCCAAAATGTCTGCAAAAGTTAATTTGAGAGGCAAGCAAGTCGTGAGCAGGCTTTGCTTTGCTAGATCAGGTCCCCGCTGGAAAGTCTGCCTGGGGGCCACAACCTGGAGAAGACATAAACTGTAGATGTAGCTGGGGAGGCTCGTTGCCGGATTGACACTGAATTCTTTGCACGCACCCTGCTTTCACCACCTGGCACATACCCTGCGCACCGGGCCGATTCGCAAAAGGTTGTCAAAACTCGCTGAAATCCTCCCCCCTCCTCTCCCGACGTGTGATTTCTAACCAAGCACGCGTTACAGATCACCTTCTTCCCCATTTGCTTCCCGACCCTTCCTCCCTTCTCCGTCAGCCCTCCAGATGGCAAACGCTCCCCTCTGCCAAGCGCCGACATGAGCCTTCCCACTGCCAGCCCCGCTCGGGGCATCGCCCGCCGCAGGCAGCTCGGGCACGTGCCGACTCATCCGTGTATTCAAGGGGATGTTGCACCATAACTCATGTCCTCAGCTACCAGCATAAACCCCCCCAGGAGGACTTTTTTAAAGTCCCCTCCTGGTTATCAATGCCAAAACCTCCTCTGCTTGCCTGTGTCACTCTCCCTCTGCTCACTAACAAAAAACAGCCATCTGAGACTTCTGCAGTGCTAAATACACAAAATCATTTCACACATCTCCCTCAGTTTGACCGGATCTCCCAGTTTCACCAGCGGACTCGCAATACTGGCCATTTTACGTAAACTCAGCCTATGGAAAATTCAATTTTCACTTTAGAAACAGGTTTTGGGTCTTGGTCTCACGGTTCTGAGAAAAGCTTGCCAAGTGCATCATCTTATATCCAAACCCACAGCGTTTCTTGAAACAACCTCAAGTGCATCTTTGTTAAAACAAAGCAATCAATCAAACAGCCCTTCTGACTTGCAAAGGCATGGTGGTTTTGGAGAGGGAGGGCTGGGTTGGTGATTTTTGTACTGCTGCCGGATGGCAAGGCTGGAATTGAGCTCTCTTCCCTTCATCTTCCAAGGGCCTGATTCACTTCATTCCCATTTTGCTACACCTTTGCAAACCAAACTCTCAAATACTACCCTGTATGAAAAGTATTTGTAACATTCTGGAAATCAACAGCTCTTTTGGCTTTTTCAGAAAAAAACCAAACCTATTGCTACCCTGGGACTGAACCGTATCATGACAACCAGTAAACTTCAGATCTACTTTTTTTTGAAGGGTTGATAAAATAAACTAACACCACAAATATTAGTTCCAGCTGACATGACACATGTAAACACACCTTAACAGAAGACCAGTAATTACTTTAATGGCTTTAAGTTAAAGCCTTTATAGATTATTTTAATGCCTACTTTTGTTTATTACTTACTTTTAATACGAACGGATACCATCATGCAGATGTGCACGTTACAACCTTCAGTTTGCAGTAACTTTTAGGGAAAGAACACACTTCCTGAATTATCCTCACACTTGAAAGAAAGTCAAAACTACAATTACACTCTTTCCACGCAAAAAGCAAATGTAGCTTTATTGCAACCTGACAGCCATGCTAAAATCTCAGGGAATTCAGTTGCGACACTGTCTGTTTCTAAACAAATTCTAATAAAACTACCATTTTGATTTATTTTCAGTGGATGTTTTCATTCCTTAAGTGGACACACAGGAAAATAATTTAGACATGGGTCCAAACAGCCCAACCAGAAGAGACTCCAAATAATATCGCTGAGGATCATCCGAGTTAGAGCAAAGCTAGAAGGAATAAAACCCGAAGATGTCGCACATGCAAATACAGTGATGTCATGCCTGGCATTAAAATCTTCGTCTTGTATGAGGATGAGCAAAACCTGCTGTGTTCTCATTCCAGCCTGCAGCAGTTTGAAACTGGTTTGAAAGTGTAAAAAGAAGCAAGTAACTTTGCTATATTTAATGTTAGCTTTCTTTTTTGGACTTCTAATAAAAACACAATAAAACTCCCCCCCCCCCCCCAACAAAAACGAACCAAAACGTGACGCTGCCAACTTGGGCTGTCTCATACAATGGATTATTGATTTTACAGACACTGTCTAGAAATTGTTGATTGTAACTAGGGTAAAAAGGAAAAAAAAAGTGGTACTTTGAAAGAAAGCAGTTGGAATGAGCGTGCTCCTTTCAAACACCGATGGCAGAGATGTCCTGTGGGACGAACTCTGACAGGAGAAGTTTTGGGGTGGGCAGGCAGGAAAAATGTCATTTTATGAAGGTGAGTAATCACATGGGCTTTGGGCTGATAACTGAGCTACGCATATCTATAAGCGCTTTCCAGGACTGAGTTCATCACAGGTACAAGAAGAAAGGATGAACACGGGAGAGCTCTTGGCCACTCATTTCTGCAGAAGCCTGGAAGGGGATAAACACACACACGGCTGCCGAAGTAAAATAAGGACGGGCCAACAACTTTAAAAATGCATGGGCTTTTTAGCATTTATATTCTTCCCAATTGCTGGCCAGTACCTTGCTTTCCCTGACCCGGAGATCAATTTGCAATTCTGTGTTTCAAAGAGCTGCTGAGTTCATACAACAGACTGAAGCCACATCTACATTAGAAAGGCTTCGCCGGGACAGGAATATATTACACTGACAAAGCACTTCAGTCACAGATACCTCTTGAACAACAAAATTACTCCTCTACCAGCCTAATAAAACCATGGCAGCACACAGCAGTCTGACTTCACATGCCATTTCCCAGTAAGGCTACATGCGAGCGGTTTCTGCTAGAGACATCCGACCCCTGCTAGTCACACCTGCACCTGCACAGCTATCCCAGCCCCAGCCAGGAGGGACAAACCCTGCACAAAGTTTAATCTGTACTTTTTTTTTAAGAAAAGACAACTCATTGACCAACTATGTGTGGATTATTTGTAGGTGAGCTGAATGACGAAGCAGAGAGCAACAATGATTTACCATCATTTGCTGTAAAAGAATTATGCTGAGGCATTTGACATTTTAGTTCTCAGCCCTAATTTGGAAAGGGTTTTTTTTTGTCGTTGTTGTTGGGATGACTATCATTGCTCCACTAAAGGATGTGCTAAAATCCCTTCCTGAACTGGGCTCTTGACACCTGTGGGACAAAAAAATCAAATAGGAAAGACCAGTTTTCCCTCGCTGACAGCCTTACGCTGCAATCCCGGCACTGCTGAGGGAGATCCCCGGTGCTGCCAGAGGTGCAGCTTCACAAGGCACTGCACGCTCCGCCACCCTCGCCTGCTGCTCCCCGTACTGCCGCCTCGGGACCCAGCGGGCAGGAGGTGCTGACGCCCAGCAATCCTGATCATCACATCACCCTCCCACCCAGCAAGAGTCCTCCTCTTCCCTCCCATTCCTACTTCTTTGGATGCTTTCCCCCCTTCTGCTCTCCACCTTCCAACCCAAAACTTTTGCTGAGTCCCCCTGCACGGCAGGGCCCTCGCAAGCTCCCAGGGTTTAAAAGAAGCACCTGCCCTGAGAGGATGGGGAGCCTCCGTCGGAGAGGTGCCTGGGCAGCCCAAGGGGGGAGGAAATCAGGACCATGTGCCCCCGCCAGGCTGTCTCCCTCAGGAAGGATTGCCAAGCGCAAAGCGAACAAAAGGGCTCAGGAAAGAGCCGGGCAGAGGGATCCCCCAAAGTCAGGCGGGCACATCCCAACTCCACTTCCAAGTTTTATTCCTAGCAAAGAGGGGAGAAAAATCTGTGTCTTTTGCTGTCTCCCTCATCCTAGAGGGAGAGAGAGAAGGGGAAAAAAAGGAGACAGTTGTGTGACAGCTTTGGAAACCAGCTAAAACAAAAGAGAAAGTCACCCCTCCTAAAAAAAAAAACCAAAGTGGGTGCAACATGCCAAAGGCCGAGTTTCCCCAAATCTCCCCATCCCGGTGAAAACAAAACGCCACAGGAAGGCAGAGACTTTCGCAGAGGCTGAACGAGGGATGGAGCGGGGCGCCCGGCTCTGCCCCGCCGCGGTCCCGGCTCGCTGCCGCCCGCCCGCCCGCTCCGCCCCGCCGCTCTCCGCAGTTACCGGCAGCGGCGGGGCAGGAGGCAGCGAGCCCCCGCGCCACGGCGTGACGGGGGAGCTGACAAGGAGAGGGGGCAGAGAAAAAAAAAAAATTGATCAAAAATTAAACCAGAAGAAACCGCTGCCAAGTCCGGCCGCGGGCGCGGAGCCACGCGTGGCGGCGGCGGCGCCCGGGCCCCTCCTGCGCCTGCAGCACCCCCGGGGCGGCTTTCCCCCCCCTCCCCTCCCTGGAAGCCAGCGGCTCCTTTTTAAAGACCGCACTGACAAAATCGCCCTGCTCGCCTCTACGTAACGCCCTGTCGAAAGCGGACGCCATATTTTGTGTTGCTGATGTCGACACAGACAAACGTAGACATGTTTTTTCCTCCCCCCCCCCCTTCCTCCTCCTCCTCCTGCCTTCCCCCCTTCACCCAAACTTGCGATCGGGAGGCGGCGGGGAGCGGGGAGGAGGACGGGGGGGAAGGAGGCTGCATGGAGAAAAATTAAAAATATAGCTAAAAAAAAATTAAGAGCCCACCCCGAACAACCCTCCCGGCTCCCACCCCCCCACCCCGGCGGTCTCGCCCGCCCCCCCCCCCCCCCCCCCCCCCCCCCCGGCCCCCGCCGGAGTCCCGGGAACCGGACAGTTTTTGCGGGAGGAAAAGTTGGGTGCGAGCGGCCGGGGCGGGAGCGCCGGCGAGTGCGTGTGTGCAGGGAGGGAGGGGGCGGCCGGGGAGCGCCGCGCCGCCGGGGGTGTGGGGGGGGGCCCCCGCCTAGGAAGTTTCCTACCTGCGCCCAGGGCGGCGGCACCGACTGTCCCGGGCGGAGCGGCACCGGGGCTTCCGCGCGCCGCTCCGCGCCGCTCCGCGCGCCGCCGCGGCAGCCCGCGGCCGCGGGACCCCGCGCCCCCCGCCCCCGCCGCGCCGCGCCGGCCCGCGGGGAAACACGCGCGCACCGCCACGCGCGCACGCACGCACACGCCGCCCCGGCCCCGCCGCGGAAAAAAAAAAGGGGAGGAAAAAAAAAAAAGGGGGGAAAAAAAAAAGAAAAAAGGGAAAAAAAAAAAAGAGCCCTCGATCGGTGGGGATCTACGCCAAAACCCACATGATCTCTGACGTCAGCGTGCGTATTTGCATACGATACCACCGCCGGCGCGGCCGCCGGGGTCCCTCGGCGCGGCGGAAAGTTGCGAGCGGGGCCGTGCCCCCCCTATCCCCCCGCCCGGCTCCGGCCGCTCCTCCTCCGGTGCAGCCCCACGAATTTTCCACGCACCCCCCCCCGCCCCCGAGCGGTGCGCGCGTGGGCTCCGCCGGGCGCTCCACAGCCCATGTGGTGACACCGCCGGCCCGTGCCCGGCCCGGCCGGTGGCATCGCCGGGCGCTCCGCCGGTCCCCGCCGCGCCCCCCGTCCCGCTCCACGGCGGAACCACACGGACCCCCCCCCCCGGATCCTCCGGGCGGAGCCGGGGCTTGCAGCGGGGGCGGCCCCCCCCGGCCCCGGGCGGTGCGAGCGGTGGCGGCGCCGGGGGCTATGGACCTTGGTGTAGGGGCTGGGGGTGCGGACCCTCGGTCCAGGATCGCGTGGGCTGGACCTCCCCGTGTGGGGATGGCAGAGGCTGGACCCTCGTTATGGGGCGTGGGGACGGGACCCCCGTCTTAGCATCTCGGGGACAGACCCTCTGCTATAGGGACGGCGGGGGCTGGACCCCCGTTATAGGGACGGCGGGGTTAGACCCCCGTTGCAAGGACCGGCAGGGGCTGGACCCTCGTTATAGGGACGGCGGGGTTAGACCCCCGTTGCAAAGGACGGCGGGGCTGGACCCCCGCTATAGGGACGGCGATGGGATGGTGAGGGGCTGGATGAGGCTGTGCCGCTTCCGTGAGGCTGCCCCTCCGAAGCGGGGCAGGTTACCTGGGGAGGTGGGAGGCATTTCTTCATCCTCGGCTTGTGATGGAGGTTTTCCAAGCCACCCGATTTTGGGTGGGCTTCAGGCGATGATTGTTTATTGCTTTGCAGAAGGTGGTGTGTATTTCCAAGGGATGCTGCAATCTCTGCTCCTCTGCTGCATCGCAGGAATCCTCTCCCCCATTTAAAACTGTCGTTGAACTCTTGTGCCTCTTTGCCTTCCTTCCAAAGAGATGTAGACAGATAGGACCCAGGCTATTTTCTGTTTACTTCAATGAATTAATTAAAAGAAATAATTTACCGATTGTATCTTGCTACTAGATAGCAGATCTTCCAACAAGTCCAGGCTAATAGGACTTACGAGTAGCGTAATCTCACTGTAACTTCAGGGGTGTGCTACCTATGGTGTGGTATCTTTGATTAGATTGCATTAAATTAATATTTTAATTGTATACTTAAAGCTCCAAAGGCTTTGAATCTCCTGTTGCTTCAGCTCTTGCCCTGCCCCATGTCACCAACCAGCGTCGTGGCACGCAGGGTCAGAGCCGGGCTGCAGTTCTTAACCCAGCTGAATAACTTCCTTGGGCAACATTTTGTTTCCCTTCCCCGTGTAGGGCTGGGGACTGGCTTGTATTAGAGTGTCAGAAGAGGAGCTCTAAGTTATTGCAACTGAATAATCGCGGAAGAACGTAAATATGTCAAAGCAGTGTCAAGAGATTTCTTTGCAGGGATACCCTTATCTGAGTAGGCGTGTTTTTGACTGCCTGATTGAGTACAGTCTCTGCAAGTATTTGATAACAGAATGGATTCCTTCCTCTCTGCCACCAGCTCCGAGATTTGTGCTAACTTTTCCTCTTCTTTCTAGATCGAAGCTGTTAGGAAGGGACAAGCATGGGCATCCTCTCCGCACTTGCTGGGGGCATGGAAGATGACCATTAGAGCTTGCTGATGCTCACTGAACTCTGGTTTTCCTCCCTAGAGGATTGGTTTTTGGTTTTTTTTTAATGGAAATTCCTCTTTTTTATAAATACTACTGAATATATTTTGTTTAACTCTTCAGTAGCTGTTCAGCCCTGGAAATGTTTCTGAATTTTGAATGCCTGAGGGGGAAAAAAAAAAAAAAAAAGAGCTATTTTAGGGGGCAAAAATATTCCCCCCAGGATACACTTGTTTTCCTACTGTCTCAAATTCCTTTTCTATGATTTGGGGAAAATAAGAAAAGCCGAAGTGGTTTAATAAGACTACTATGCTTATGAATATAAAATATTCTTGAAAGGGCAGATCAATGGAAAAGCAGGTGAAAAATCATCTGCTTGCTCTTGTCCTAATTAACACTTACCTTAAGGCCTCTTTAACTTTTTTTGCGTTGCCAAATGCAAAAGGCTCTTTGATTGATTGGGTGATACAGCAGCTAATGCTACCTTTCAAGTGCAAAAAAGGGCCGTCAGTGGGAGCCGGGTCCGGGGGTTTCAGACTTTAAGCCCGGGTTGTAACAAAGACAGTTCTAACCTGAGGTCAAAGCGATCCCTGCACCGAGTAAGGCCCCCAGTGAGGCTCATCTGCCTTCCCCAAAACCCTGGGTGATGTCACACAAATTAGGAGCTGAAAGGTCATTAAAAATGGGGCATAATTCACTGTATTTAAGGTGAGGAGGACGTGGGTTTGAAATCGTAGCAGTTGTTATTGCCATCCTAAATGAACAAACTAAGGACAACTTTTTGAGCACTGTGCATTCAATGTAACTGCTAGAGAAGCTGCTCAGACCGTGTAGGTAAGCCTAAGGATACCTGCTTGTGTGTGACTTTGCATTTTCCCACATCGAAGTGCAAAATATAGTGCACGGAGATCTGTTTTGTAAATGTTTTTCAACTTGGTCATCAAATTCCTCCTCTGAATCTTGAGCAGTGGGACCAACAGGCTGTGTGGCACCTCTACCTAGATGCTGTCTTTTAGGAAACGTGGTTAGTCAGTTAGCTCTGACTCTGTCAAATTTAATTGAAGTTAAGTGAAAGGATGAAAAGTTTACTGAGGGATGGAGAACTGTGTTTATGATTAGAGTTTATCAAAACTCTAACAAAAGCCTTGATTCCTTGGGAAATCATGAAAAAAAAAAAAAGAAGGAAGTATCAGTGATAAATGCAATGTGAATACTCGTGCTAAGTCTCGGTATGTAACTCATTTCTAGAAACCTAACATTAAAATGATGCAGGGTAATATCACAAAATGGAAATTGCTTTTACAGAAGATGCCAAAGGAAATTTGCAATTTTAAATTTCTTTTGCATAAGGCCTCTCTTTTTAATTAATAACACAATGGAAGCCACACTGATTACAAAGCACAATGAACATGCATGCACTATTTCCCAGGAAAGTGAGGGCAGAGCACGTTCTTGCTTTAAATCTAGTGCCCTCTCCATTTCCTCTGTGCACTTTCTCTAGATTTAAAGTGACATCTGCTCCATAAAGCCCTCAGATGAAGTTGCAAGCTCGCCTGTGAAATAATACCTTGGTCGGAGATAATGATCTGTGTACTGATATGTATATATATATTTTATATGGTGAGGAGATGAGTGTCTGACATATGTATTGTCACATACATTTCAGCCTCTTTCAGCTTAGTGATTTCTTTCTGACTGTTTAATCCTGTGAAATTGCAGACCGAGTCGGCATTACAGATCTAATTCCCTCTCTTGGAGGTGCAGCTCCGAATTTTGCTCTGAAGAAACTGTGTAAATATCCTTGAAGGGAATGTGCATCCTGTAAGAGCCAAAACAGAGGCATGTAGATAAAAGAACTGGAGAGTCATTTTCTGCTGAGTGCGTGGCTGCATGTTGCTCATTTTTATGCTGGCCTAACGCTGTAAGATCGAGGGGAGTTTTGCCTACAGGATGCAGCAGCAAATGGGTGGGCTGTGAACTTCTCCCAGGCAAGAAGAACCAGCTCTAGGCTGGAGGGCCAAGCTGCTGCCTTAGAGCTGGTTTTGGGAAGAACCAGGCTCAGTTTCAATTGCGAATTTTACGCCTTGCTCCTAACTCCGCTTCTACCCCGTTCTTCTTACCCTGCACAGGTACGGCGATTCCCCTGCTCCCACTTGGTGTTTTTAATGACAGCTCAATAGGGAAGTTAGGCTTTCTATACAGTCAGCAGTAGAAATTAAGGTAAAAACAAATTAAAAAGAAGTCAGCAGATAAACACTGCTACTTTTTTTTCCTCTCTTGTGGAGATCTTGATCTCTGTGCTGAGGGCAGGAAGAGGTGCTTGGCGGGTGGTCAGCGCATGTTGTGCAGACCAGTGGCCAAGAAATAAAGCTCTTTAGCCTTGTGTGTTTGCCACTCACTCCTCAACCTGGGTGGTGGTTTTTTTTCCACCCCAGCAAAAAAACTCCCCAAATCAAGCTTTCTCCTTTGCTAAAACACTTTGTCGATCCTATCAGTGTTCTCAATCATCGGGGTGTGCAAACGCAAGCTGAGGTAGCGAGCACCGATCAGATGCGCTGTCTGCAAAATGAGATGTTAATATAAATGCACAGAAGAGCAAAGCAATATCAAGGTCTGATCCAATTATAAGGGCTGACCTTATGATTTGTAGTGCCCTTAAGCCAAGGGAAGCTGTCAGAAGGCAAGATGCCTCCCCTTCAGGACGCAGGGCTGACGGGGAAGATTAGTTGCTAAGCCTGGATGGAGAGAATCCCCTGAACACAACCTCCCTAAGCATTTGCACTCATCGCCTGAGCTTAAGATGGGTCCTGGCAAGAGGCACGCAGGCATCTGTCTTTTTCTGTTTCAAAAACTCCAGGAGAGCTGATCACTTATCACGGGAACCATCTGGCTTATTCTTAGAGAGATCAACAGTTAGTCACTGAACGAACGAGGAACATGCTGCATTGAAGTCTGCTCTTCCCATTAAATATGAGGACTCAGCCCAAGGTCCCTGAAACACCGCCTGCGTTGTCTGCTGCAGGCGGAGGGGAGATTTAATTCTGCCTTGAGGTTGCTGAGCTGCTGTGATGTGGAAGAGAGCTGCTGCGGCAAGCTGGAGGATGCCAGCGTCTCTGCAACGAGCTGTGGTGGCCACGGGGACAGGGACCTGAGGCTCTGCTTCCTCAAGGTCACCTCTGCCAGGGACAGAGAAGCCTGAGGGGGAAGCAGGGCTGCACCATGGCTATCTGGAAAGCTTGACACCGTCTGCTCTGCCTCCGTTGTTTGCTGTTGATCTCGGTTTCCAAGTGCAGGGGCAATAGGTGGGACTGCGTTATCGCTCTGCGACAAAGATGCTGAGGATGCAGGCCAAGGCCAGCGTAGGCTACTGTGTGGGTCAGTGCTGCTGGGCTGTGAGAATTAGGGGGCCAAGGGGTTGCACTCTCATCTTGGAGGGGTAACACTTCAGGATGCGAGGGGAAACACATCCGTGTGACTCTGGGCTCCTCACACGCTGAATTAAAAAGGGCCATAGAAGTGCCTAAGCCAGCTCCTTGCTAAAAACTTCTGAAGCCAGGACGCTACACCTCCCCTTCCATTGGGCAGTTCATGTTTTAATAAAGGCTGCGGCACCCTCCTCCTGCCCTCTGCCATTCCTATCAGGCCCTTGCAAAGGGCAGCTGGCCGAGTGCCGGCGTGCTTTGAAATGCACTGATGCGCAGGGGGGCTTCGCTTGCCCGCAGCTGCTCTGGGCCTCCTGCAGCCAGGCAGGCTCCAGACTTTTTGGGACCCCTCAGCAACCCCAAGAGCCGGGTGAACTCGGAGCAGCACCTTGGCCATCCTCCCCTGCGGACGGCCTGCAGATCCCACGTGAATCCCCTAACCTTTGCTGAGAGTGGCGGTCTGGGGATTTTTCTTTTCTTTTTAATGTCTTTTTCTATTGCTCTTGCTAATTACTAAAGCAATTTTTAAAATTTAAATGAGGGCTTCCTCCCTCACAGCCCATCTGCTGTGAAATCACAACGCACATCCTTTGTGACAGTTCAAGCATCGCCATGGCAACGTGCTGTGATGTGATCAACCCTGAGTTATGACCTCACTGCGGGACCGGGCAGGCCAGGCTGCTTTGGCAAGAGGAATAAAAAGCAGCTTCTGTATTAACAAAAGTGGGATTTCTGCTACAAGCTGATGGGATTTGTCTTGGAGCAGACGGGCTAAAGCCCTCCCCAGAGCTTTTTACAGGACTTCAGTGGTAGGGCTGGGGGGCATTCACTTGAGAAATCATGTATTTCTTTCCTTAGAGAAAGTTGCTTTCTTTGAGAAGTATTTTCCACCAGTTTATGGTACTACTTCAATAGAAATCCTTGGAATTTTTAAGACTTTTTTCCTTTTTTTCCCCCTGTGTATCCATAGATTGAAAGTGCTGAGACCAAACTCTCTTTTTCCTGTTTGGAGGCAGGTACTGCATGGCCGGTGGCAATGCATACTTCACCTATGCTCCCCCGTGGCTTTGCCCCTACCCCATCCAGAAGATAACAGGGCTGAGAGTGAGTGGTTTGGCTTTCGGAGGCATTCATCTCCCACCTCCCTGCTGAGCCTGGCGTGAAGGGTGACAACTGTCGCAAGCCTTTGTGGACAACTGGAGTGGATTAGTGACCAAAGACCACCCAGCAGGTGTCATATCCAGTGTTACCCATTTCCAATTAACCAAAGACTTGGTTCAAAGTAGAGGATTTCTTTCTTTTCTTTTTTTTTTGTGATTCCTGTGGATTTTGGATCAGATTTTAACCGTCAAACTGAGCCTGCTCTTCCAGGAAGCTTTTTGCACATGTAACTAATTCACTGAGACAGCTTGTATATTTATCTGTACTTTAGTATGTATTTCAGAATGTGTCTTTATCTGTCCCTTAGATTAGAATATAGCATCTTTAGACTGGTGGTGCAAACAGAATTGATGGGGATATTTGGCAATTCTAGAGGTGATACAATTTACCATCTCTCTGGGGAGCTGGGAGGTTAACAGGCAGCCTAGTTTGGCTATTTTATTTGTTGCTGAATAGACATGGTGTTGTTTATGAGGACTTAAACGATACGTGCCTATTAAATGATCTGTGTTAATGAAGCTGAGAGGTGTTTTGGGAAGGGGAGGAGAGAATCTGGGAAAAATGATGCAGTTCCTCAAGTGTCACACTGTGCAGAGGAGAAGTATTAGACTTTCATACGGTTAGACTTTCAGATATTAAGACTTTGTGGCAACTTCTGTATGATGGTAAGGTCTACGGGACCACAGTGGTCTGCTCTGCCGAGGTCTGTATGGTGATAGAAAAGCACACAGCCCTTAGCTGCTATAGGTTCCTCTGTCCCTTATGGTGGAGCTGGTGCATTAGGCTGACAGTCCTTGCACATCTGTTCCTCCTCTGTCCCTTTTTGAATGTATATAATCCGTGTAGCCCCAGTGTATTGCTAATCAGGCCACTTAATTTTGCCCTGATGACTCTCTGTTTTACCTGTCGAATGAGAAAGCTGGCAAATGGCTGCTGCAGCTTTGTCTTTAAGCCATCTTGGAGAGCTGACCTTGAAGACCGCCATAATTTTTTAGGCTCACAACCAAAGGGGAAAAAAAAGGAATCAGGTATAATGATTTTCTCCCTCCAAAACTGGCTTTAAAAATACTCCCTGGCTCAGCCTTTTATGCCATCTTACAGCCTCCAGCAAGTTTTTACAGCTGAGCTACGTTCCAACCCCAGAAAATGCAGTGCAGTCCCCAAACTATTGAAGTGCAAATGGCTTGACTGTAATCTAGGAAGATTCGAGAGAAACAGGTCAAATGTTACACTAAACACTTATGGCAACATATTTAAACAGCAGGAGGATAGAAGCGTGTTTACCCTGGGCAGGTTTAATGTGAGAAGATTAAAATCTTCTCTTCTCTGAAGGTGAATGTAATTAGTTTACTAGTCTTTGGCTGTGTGTACTCAAAAATAACAATGCTTATGTAGCTCTGTCCATACCAGGGTCTCAAGGTGCTTACAAGATTAACTTGATAAGCTTTACAGCATGCCCATATTGTCAGCCCCTATGGTTATCCCAATTTACCAGTGGGAAACTGGGGCTTGGGGCAACTGGAGATCAAGTTCTCCAGTGGCTTTGACTGCGGGCAAGCATTCATAAAAATCAATACCAGCATTGAGGCTCTTGTGACTTTTGCCGACTTCACGCGAGGAACCCACGACACAGCCAGATCCCCTGAGCCTAAACGTGTTGGCTTAGCTATGCCGCACATCGTTCACCCCATCACTGACACCAGCAGGAAGGCTCGGTTTGGCTCGCTACATGTTGTGGTAAGTATTTATAAGACTGGTCTGGATCTCAGCAGTGTCAGTAGAAATTTTCCTGCTTTCACAGAAAAGTGTACCTGTACCACTATCAGAAGTATAAAAGCGGTATCACAGTGCTCACAGAAACAAATTGGAGACTTTATCCTACCAGGGCTCAGCCAAGAGTTCATATCATCTTCTTGGTAAGAGATTTGCCCTGAGGTCCTCAGCACATAGATTTTCCCTGAATGCTGGGGTAGCTCTGGGATTTTGTTTTGCTGCAAGGCCATGCTAGTAATAACTCCTGTAAGTTTTGGAAAGCTGGATTTGCAAAGCTAGCTGCTGGAGAACGTGCTAAATTACAAGTTAGGCTATGTGTATTTACTGCAACTAAAGGGAAATGTTTTTTTCTGATCCTGAAAAACCCAGAAAGGCAGCTCTCAGTGCAAAGTATTTTGTCACAGTAGCCCCTTAAAAGTCACCCTGGTTCGGTGACAAATTTATGGTGACATTTTTCCACAGACATGGTTAAACTCAACTCAAGTGCTACCTGTAAAATACTGATTTTCCTGCACTCTGAGAGTGTCTGGGAAAAAAAAATGATACTGTATGTAGAATTTGATTGATTTGATTTATAAAAAACATGTGCCTGTTGCTTCAACCTCTGGGTGCGTTTACATTACAAGACACAAATTAAATTTAACATCATGCTGCCAAAAACTGTGTTTCATCCAGGACTGAGCAGACAGGATGGGAGCTAGAAGTTGCAACACGTGAGTGGCAATACAGGGGGAAGCTTGGAAAAGGCAGAGAGGGAACACACCAAGAGGGTAACTGATGAAGGCGTATACCTTTATAAAGGCATGGACATGCATTTTGCTGGCTACGAACTGTAAATTACCATCTGGTTTCAGAACTACTCTTTTCAATATTAAAAAATATGAAGATAAGGGATCCCCCTTCCCCTAACCCCTTGAATTTATTTGCAACAATTTTTGGAAGTCAGTAATAGAATGAAAAATAAGTGTAGATTTTATTAATGATTTCCTTAATGCCATAGTATCTGTGCAGATCTTTCAGAGAAGTGCTGGGGCCTACTGTCTGGGGGGGGAGGTGGGAGAAGGGTCGCTCCATGTGTGGGTCCTATTCACTGCTTTTACTTATGTTGTACCACTTTAATGAAATACATTTAAAAATAAATGCTATGCTAAGGGTGGTGTGATGGATGCTGAATTTGATGGATAGTGATACAAATGCAGATTAATATTAATCATATCTGTATAATTTAATGAAGGATATAATGCCACCTGCTGTGTGGTGAAAACAAATTACTGCTTCTTTGATTGTTTTTGACTAGTTCTAGAAAGAAAAAAAGTTTGGACTGAACTAATTTCCCTTTAATGTCTTATATGTGTAATTAAAGATTCATGTGTTGCAACTAAGCATAAATACTGTGTAAAATCACACGTAGGAGAGGCCTACGATGTTAACCCACCGCTTCCCAGAGGGTACATCACCCCAGCATCTTCTACTTGAGTTCAGTAGTACTTTCCTTTTCTTCGTCGAGGACCTGGAAGACACCCTCATACACTTCCCTGCTTTGTTACAGGTACAAAAGAAATCCCTGTGGAGGCAATAATGACCTTTTATTCATAGAACATTGGCATGGCACTTGACCGGCCCGGATTCAGAGCCACGCTGTGTTGGTACACCTGCTTGGGGATGCTGCACCAGCAGCTCTGAAGCCAGGGAGGCCGCATGAACCCAAAGAGGGAGCGATGGTGCCTTGGAACAGGCGTCTCTGCTGGGTGCAGACCACAAGTGGCACCAATAGAAGGCATTAAAACCCAGGCAGTGGCTCAGACCTGTTTGCCACTGTGGACCTTTCTGAGGACTTGGTGGGGTTTTTGGCTCACGGGTAATTTTGCAGCTCAGGATGCCCAGGCTAGCCAGAGCTCCTGTGCTGGAGCATGCCGTGTCTCCTTGCCATATCTAAAGGCTGAATTACCTAGCTGCTGGATGGCATATTATATATGGCAGACTGGCAAACGGCGGTAACAAAATAACTTTGTCCCCCAACAAAGTTAATTGAATGAGATTTAATGTTGCTAAGAGATTTGGACTGCATCCCTCAAACTTCAGGAGATTAGGCTGCTGAGCAGGAGGCACTGCAGAGGGGTTGGCACCACGCCAGTAAACAAAGCTTTATCAGGATGATATGTTAATATTTGTGTGTAATGTAAAATTAAAAAAAAAAAAAAGAGGGCAGGGTGGTGGACTGCCTCATCTGCTTCTCTGGCATAGCGATTTCCATTGAAGCTGATGGTAAAACGCTAATGCTTCAGCAATAAAGACAAGTGATTTCAAAACAGCTTGATTGCAATGGAAAACAGATGCCTAATGCAGCCAGTCCACCTTCATCTGTGGTCCCAGCAGATCTTACATGCAGAAATATTTGCCTTATGAGAAGGCCCAGAAGCCCCAGCTGAAATCAGAACTGAGTTTGGCGAGGGGCTTGTTCAGGATGCAACGATGCACTGAGAAGATGCTCCTGAATTTCATCTAAACTTTGGACAGTTAAAACATCAAAGCTGTTGTCAAAGTGGATTTTTGTGAATTAATTGCTGGAGAGAAGTTAGAGGGAGAAGATGATGGAGCAGATGCTAAAGATAAGAAACAACAGGATGGTAAAGAGGGAATTTCCTGTTGGTTTAGCTAGTCATGTGTGCCAGGGTTAGAAGAAATGTTTTCTGAGCATGGATGTGTGCAAGAGGTTTGAGGAGGGCCCCTAGCAGTGCTCCTGCCTGGTCCTGACTTGCTCGTCACTAGTAGGTTCTCACCTTGGAGATTTGGAGAAAGTGGATCTGAGTGTGCCAGGTGCTGGAAACACACGCGGATGGCTGTAAAGGGTGTCACCACTCCGGCTACAGCTGACTTGAATCGTACCAGAAACTGGACTGGTATTTTCATCTGAGGACCACTACAACTGTGGTCCATCTCGTGACCATATCAGCAAAGTGTAACATGCAGTTTTCTCACCATATGAAACCTGCAGCATCTGCGTAGGGCATGGGAGAAAGCAGGAAACCTTGAGGTTTCACGAGATGGAGGACAGCACAGTTTCTACCTACAGAGCTTCGTGGTTTCAGCTATGGTTGGAACACAAGAGCTACAGCTCTCCTTTATTGCCAGTAAACAGGTAGGTCCTGGGCTGTCCAGATGACACTTTTTTCCTCTCTTCCAACCTACTGCGTACTTTCATAAGTACTTTGCCTGACATCCTGGTCCCAGTGAAGCAAAATGGCAAATATCTCATTGGCTCCAGTGGGACAGGTGCTAATTCTCAGATAGAATGACATACTAGCCCTATGCACCAGCTATACTCTGAACTTACACACCCAGAAATCACATAAAGACAACACCGAGGTCACGGGAAATCCACATTTTCTGTATAAAGCATGGGAGTACAATTTGTAGGCTGATGCAGCTTATCTTTAGATCACTAAGGGGATGGATAAGGCTGGGGAGCCTTGTGTAGCTCAGCCCAGATACAGGTTCAAGTCCAGCCTGATTAAATGTTGTCTGTTGTCTCCACAATGTGGTTTGAATGTGTCTGCCTGGATTTTAGTAGACAAGTTTTACACCTACAAGACGTTCCCTCTTTGCCAAAGCATTACCTGGCATTGGGGTGAGGTACAAGTGTGACATTTGCACTATTTCTACAGCTGGGCTACAAGCCTGCCAGTTGCTACTAGCATTCCCTACAAAAACACCAAACTCCAGGATAGAGGGATGAAGAATGCATCAAGCATTTATTGGCTTTGCTGCTGATAACTGGGTGAAGATAAATATTTGTGCAATGGTATGTCCGTTATCTGGCTCTGGGAATAAAGTGACAATTCAGTCCAAGTGCTTTATCACAGCTACACATCAGAGGAGAACTATATAAAAAGCTTATCTCAGAACTGTCTTGGCTTTTGCAGATCTGAATAATTATGTGGATCTGATTAGTTATAAGTTTTATATTCCTTTAACGAGGCTTTTCCATCTGAATAGTCAGTTCTTCACACAGAGAAACTCCTCCCATTTCACATTATTTTTTATTGCCCTGGGCTGCATGTGTCAAATTCATTTTTGTATGCCAGAAATGGTCTCTCTGGTTATATTTTGGGGGAATTCAGCTTGAGTTAGTGTCCTGGTTTCAGCTGGGACAGAGTTAATTTCTTCTTAGTAGCTGTTACAGTGCTGTGTTTTGGATTTAGTGTGAGAATGATGTTGATAACACGCTGATGCTTTAGTTGTTGCTAAGTAGCACTTATCTTCAGCCAAGGACTTTCCAGTTTCCCGTGCTCTGCCAGTAAGCAGGTGTGCAAGAAGCTGGGAGGCAGCAGAGCCGGGGCAGCTGACTTGAACTAGCCAAAGGGTATTCCATACCATGGAACGTCATGCCCAGTATATAAACAGGGGGAGTTGGCCGGGCGCGCGGATCGCGGCTCGGGAACTAACTGGGCATCGGTCAACGAGTGGTGAGCAATTGCATTGTGCACCACTTGCTTTGTATAGTTTAATTCTTTTAGTATTGCTATTGTCATATTATTATTATTATCATTATCATTGTTTTTCATTCCTTTCTGTCCTATTAAACTGTCTTTATCTCAACTCACGAGTTTTTTTTCCTGATTCTCTCCCCCATCCCAGGGGTGGGGGGCAGTGAGCGAGCGGCTGCGTGGTGCTTAGCTGCCGGCTGGGGTTAAACCACGACAGTTAGGACCTGCCTTCTTGAGTGCTGAGGAAACATACAGGTTTGCAGAGAGCACTCTGTGCTGTAACACAACAACAGAAACTAGGAAGACTAAAGCTAAACTCAAATTCATCCTAGTGGAAACTTTATTACAGTGAATGAATCATATGGCTGAAGAAAAAGCTGGGTTTACCTCCAAACACCACATCTCCCAACTCCATAGGAGTTCAAATGAGCTAATCCTAGCAACTTTAAGTGATGTAAGGCGACCTTTACTCCAGAAGCCTTTTCTCCTGTCGATTTTCTCCATTCGGGTGTCTTTCCATGCTCAACTGGCAGCATCAGCAGACAGGGAGGAAAATAATAACAACAGCAGTCACTGCCAGTGCAAAAAAGAAAGTGTGCAATCTTTTTTGTATTGCCCAGAGGAGGAAAGACTATGAGCAGAGAAAATTGTGTGCTGAGTTTAATCTTAACGTTCCTTCTAATAAGCCCCGAAGTTGTATTTAAAAAAGGAATCTCTAAATAGGTGAAAACAGGCCTTATAGTGAAAGGATTGTCTCTGGTTTAAAAAACACTGGTGGAAAGTGCTTTTATTCATATTTTTCTCTCTCTCTGGGCTGCAAGGGTTGATTCATCTGTTCAAGCATAATGCTGGTAGCTGAGACCATCACAAGGGCTGGCCCCTCAAAACCAAAGCTCTTTGTTCCTCCCCTGTGTAATCAGCTGGGAAGCGGCTCACTGGCCCCATGGGGAGCTTGCTCCGTCACTAACGGCCTCCTTCTGCTGGGGCTTCAGGAGCTGGGGGAACGTGGGGGAACGGAGAAGCCAAACCTTCTCCTCTGTCTGGTTTTAATGTCACTTACGAAGGAGCTATCGGAAGTTCTTAGTTTCACATTTTGATCTCGTTTCCCATTCGGCAGCTCGGTACAGATGTGGATTTTCCGAGCCATCTGATCTGTTTGGATAATAAAAGCCTGTTAGGTCTTTTGGGGAAAAGCTGATATATGGTTGCCAACATTTTTGTAGATGTTTTCCAAGCACAATTTTCAAACTGAACCCCAGAGGGTGGGCAGGCTGGGAGTTGCTGGAGGGCAGTGTGCTCATTTTCATCCATTTTTAATGTGCTTAAAAAAAGAAAGAAAGAAAACAATGCCCTTTCCTAGTGACCAGCTTCTCTGAAATTATACAGTTTTGGGGTTTTCGTACTGAAGACTTTATTTTCTAATAAAGTCTTGATTAATATCTTTTAATCTATGTTTCTGTTTTTTCTGTCAAAACATTAAAAGAGTAGCAATCTCTTCCCTGTCCCTGTAATGATGAGAGATCCTCACATGCTCTGAATCAGGAAAAGCATATTAAAATCCTATACTGTGTTTTTTAGAAAGCACTTAGAGCTGCCAGTTCCCTTTGAAATCTGGTGGTGGTGGTAAACATGTAGCACTTCTAGAAACAATGTCAAGGATGCTAATCCATAAGCTCCCAACATCACTTTCCTCTCCGGTGTTTTATGGGCTTCTCCCAGTGAACAAAGGTGGTAGTATTGCATCCACCACCTTGATGAGCAGTCCTGGAGCATGTTACATTCGTCTTGTGGGACTTGAAGCAGTGAGAGGCTCTGACCTCTTTTCTGGCGTGTCTGGGTATATTTACAAGGTAGAAAAGAGTAAATGTTGAAAATAAGTGTGTTGACTCTGGACTCCCTACTGCTGGGATGCTCTTGGATCTGGTTCTTGGGAGACCCAGCTGGTACCCGTGGGGAACACCCAGGATGTGCCCTGCAGTGCACCGTGTGCCACCTTGCAGACCTGTTGTGGGATGGGCATTTGGCCGAGGAGATGTACCCTGGTCCTCTGTGCTGCATGCCTGCTTCTCACTCCCTTTTGCTGTTCTGAGTAACTCTACTCTTTCTCTGAGAAATGTCCTCTCCTTCTGAAATTGATCTTTTTCCTTTCAAGTTTCTTCTCTTCTTCTGTTTTCTGTAGTTCTACAAAATAAAATAGAGGAATGTGAATTCCTCCCTCATCTTCTCTCCCTTCTTCTTTCTTATGATACCTTCTCCTGCTGAAAGTGCAAGTGCAGCGTGCTGCTGGGTCTTCGTAACTGCTGTTCACGAGCTGGAGAACTTGCACGCAAGGCTTTGCATATGGGTCTAGAAATCAGTGTGACAAAGTGAATCCAGGGCTCAGCAATACAGATTTTTCAAAACTAAGGCTGAGGACACCACTGCTTTATAAAGCTGCATGCAGTGAGACCCATCAGAGAACTCTCATTGACCTCAGAAGGAGACTGCAAGCCTCATCTCAGTAGAGCAAATGGCATAAAAGCAGGCGTCTGTTCTCCAAACCTGCTTTGTTTTGCTCTTATGTGTGAGCTGGAGAGCCTCTTGTGCATTGCTGAAGAAGGAAGATTTATTTTTTAGAATTCTGATATCATCAAAAGATTTTTCTCTTAGAACTGAAAAACAGCAAAGAAAGTTTAAACAGCAGGCAAGAAGACAGTTACAGGTGACCCAGCCATAATTTACACAGAGACTTTAATCAGCACAATAACGTTGAGGATCATGATGCTCTGGCCCTTTTTTCTTCCCTGAATTGTTCAGTTAATGGTTGAGCTAATTGGTAGCTGTCAAGCTTGTGCTGAATGTACTGAGGGTTTTTGCGATACTGCTCTGTCCACTTGAAGGCAAGCGGTATAGTTTGGGTTTCAGAAAAATGTCAATTAGAAAGCAATTTCCATGCATTCACAGCTTACTCAAAGTGTTATAATTTTGCCTGATGCTTTCCATGCTGCTTGCTCTTTCAAAGCTGATCTATTTATTTCTGTTATCTGCTTCATTGTGAACTCCCAGAGAACAGACTGTTTCCTTTATTGTATGCGTGCAAAGTGCCTGCCACAGTCTGGCTTTCCTTCTTGCTGGGACTCCAAGGTGCTGCTACAATTAATGTGAGGATGGAAAGTTTGAATAACCTCCTTGTAACTGCTCTGAGTGATGAATGTGTATGAGGAAGTCTCCCAGGATTTTTCCTATAATAAAATATTATTTTTCACATTAACAATTCCAAAATAGCTGAACTTTGACTTGGACTTTTCAGTGTATGTTTCCCAGAGTATGTGTTCACTAAGCCATTCTGCTGCTGAGAGTGAAATTCTGGCCCCTGCGAGCCGTGCGTAGTCCCAGGGAGCAGTGGCCAACCCAGTTGTCTTTTGCTGCTTGATTTTGAAGAGCAGATCTTATAACTTTTTTGTTTGCACCTCTATAAACTTTCAGATCACACCATAGCTTGAGCACATCCCTCTAGGAAGCATTTAAAAATACCTGGTTTTGAAGATGCATCTCACAAATAGGTACTTTTAATTGGTCAAGGAAAAATTGCTTATTAAAGGACAATACTCTTTTTACAGTTATGTCACAGTGGTGGTGGTGTAGGGATAGAGCTGGTGGAGTTTAGTGGCTTTTTAGCTTCCTTTGCAGCTTGACAGTGAAGATAAAGTGCTGGTACAGGACCTTGGAGAACTGGGCTCTGAAAATAACCTTACCCCATATTTTTTTGGCAAGTCACTCATAGTCTCTTGCTACCTGAATATCTTGGCTGCAAAGTGGGGACTGCAGACAAGAGGGTACCATCCTGGACTGCCACTGCTGCTTCCGAAACTACTGTGCCACCCTGCCCTGGAGCCAGGAGTTACATAGGTCCTACCTGTCTGGAGGAGTGAGAGGTTGTGAACATTTACCAGACATTTTCTAAGGCAGAGCTTGATAAATGGTGGATGGGGTTATGTGGTATGTCTGGCCTGGGCACTTGATGGAGGTCTCTGCTAGCTCTCTGCTTAGTTTGCAACTTGTCTTACCTGCACAGTGAAGCAGCTGATTTCAGCAGGTTTTGATGCTTCATTAAAACATTATCAATGCAGTCTCATAGTGCAATACATTGGGTGACTCTTGCAACTATTATCCTCCCAGAGCTTGTTTCTGAAAGTATTCAACAAGGGCTGGAGAGCATGGTAGAAAAGCAGGGACATTTGAGAGCTGTGATTGTCCATATGATTTGTTCTTGGCACCCATTTAATGTTCCTAAACTGTGCCTGGATCCCTCTGTAAGATCAGTGTAAGGGGTCCAGCTAATCTGCAGAACCACAACACTTTTAACCATTTCCCACTGAAAGGCTGAGGAAAGCTGTGATGAGAAAGCCCATGGCAGTACAAGCAATAGGTGGGGTTGAATGAAGCAACTTGAATGTCAGCTAGTACAGAAAGTTTGGAAAACCTTGGATTAGGCTGTCACTAGGATATGGCCTAAATTGCCAGATGTGAGGAAAAACAAGCAATATGTAATGAGGACTTCCTTTGCGTTTGACTTACCCTGCAGGACTCTCAAAGTTGTGGATGATCATGCAAACCATATGTGGTGCAGAGAGGACAAATCTGAGTTACTGGAGAGAGGGATTTGCTGTTCCTGGGCTCTGGGGTCAGGGCTCTTCACCCAGATTAGCCCAGAGAATTTTTTTTCTTGGTATAGAATAAAGATTATGCTATAAAAGACAACAGATGCTTAACTGTCATGTTATGAACGGCATCACTGTAATTAAATGCCTCAGCTTGTTGCCTTAAACAAGTAGTTTCTTTGAGAATTCATCACTGCAAAAAAAAAGAAGAGTGCTGTGTTTTGGAGAGGGCAAAGGGGGAGACTTTACTTTCCTTCCTCCTAGTTTTGGTTCGGCACCTAAAACTCCCTGATTCCCTTAGCAGGACCTGCTGCCTCATACATGGGGACGATGTGGGCAGCTTTCCCTGACCTCAAGCCTCATGCTCTCTCAGGAGCTATATGGAGGAGAGTGAATACCATAATCCCCCTCTGCAGATGGATGCATCAAGACACAAATCTTCAGGCTCAACACCACGACTCAAATGCTGCATCACTGTGTACCTGCGAGCCTTGTTTTTAGGTGACCTGCTGTCCTGTGAACTCACACCTCCCATTTGGGAATTCATAGCGGGTGTGGGAGCCCGAGGCTGGGATTTGCAGACGTCTGCCCAGGCGGTGGGAAATGCCAAGGTGTCATGCTGTGCTCTTGTGAGAAGCCTCTTTCCTCCTCTGGTAGCTCCTAGCTGTGAGTGGGGAAGGGCTCAGCCCTTTCTCCTGATACGCGCAGGGTGCTTCTCTGGCACATGAAGGCTCTGGTCCCTGTTTCTTCTGTCTGCCCCAATGCCATCCCCAAGGTAGGCACCAACCAGTAGGGCTGCAGGGCAGGCTCAGTGGTCGCCTTGGTTTCCCCACTGAAGCTGGATGGCTCCATGCCCTCCACTTGCCTGCACACGGCATTTCGTCTCGTGCCAAAACACTCCTTGCAAGTGCAAGAGGTGGGGGAAACTTCTGGTCTGGAAGTCCCCTATGGAGCTACATCCCCATTTTGGGGCTGTTGAGGGGTTCAGTGCTTCAGCCGAGGCAAAGGATGAGTGAGTGCCAGGAATACCTGAATGTTAGACATTGCCACTAAAAGAAGTAGGTGAGAAGCTGTCATTTCTTACAAATTTATACCCAAAATGACTTCCCCAGGTGAGGAAGAGAATAGCCAGGCTCAGGGTTGCTTGCAGGTTTAGAATAGCCTCTTGATTTCCCTCTTCCCAGTGTTTTTTTCACTCCTTTTTTCTGTACTGTTCAATGAGGGCCTGATCCTTCCAGCTGCCCCATGGAGGGCTGCCCCCAGTTCAGCACTCATACCAGTTGAAACCAAAGGGCCTCAGGCCAAGGATCTCAGCTTGAGACCCTCAAAGTTATTTAGAGTCCCAATGCCTGAGATGAAGGATGGCTCCTTGTCAATGATGTTGTGCTTGGGAGGGAAGGGCTTTGGCACACGAGACAGTTAAGACTTTGGATGAGGGGTGTTGAAGCACTTGGGCAGGATCTCTGGGGATCATGTGAGAACCTGCAATTGGGGGAAGGGCCCCTCATCTGTGACTGCCACAGCTGGTCAGCCCAATTTCCAGCCTCTCCAGGTGCCTCCGAACAGCAGCCTGCCCTCCAGCGTATCCCACTCCCCAGTTTGGTGTCTGCAGCCTTGCAGGGACTGCGCTCTGTCCCATCACGCAGGCCATTAGGGGAGACAAGAAGCAGTACTGGTCCCAGGGCTGGTCTGAGGGACACCGCCAGTTCCTGGCTGCCAGCTAGACTTCGCACTGCTGGTCATACCTCCTTCAGCCTGGCAGCACAGCCAATTTTCCACCCACCTTATTGTCCTCTTATTCAGCCCATATTACACCGATCTGATGATAAGGACACTATGGGAGACTGCGTCAAAAGCCTTGCAAAAGTTAAGGTGTATAACATCCACTGCCCTCTCCTTGTCCAGAGCGCCAGTCACCTCATCAAAGAAAGCAGATTTTTAACTAGCTCAGGCATGGTTTAATTTAGATGCAAGTTCAGCCAGCTTTGCACTGCACTCCCTCCACCCTCCAGGATGTGGTGTTAGTGGGGATCAAATTCGTTCAATCTCCCTGCCTCCCTTGGAGTTGACATACCTTTAACATATGCTCATGCTGCTGCAAAAGCAATTGAACCCAGTACTGAGTGATCGAGTCCTAAGTATTCCCTCCAATTATCCAGACCGCTTGCACTCTGGGAGAAAGTACAGATGATAACATTCAAGATGGAATAATTATGTAGTGGAGTCTTGCAGTATTTATGTGAAGGTTTATTACACCAGAGCTCCAAATGTTAGCAAAATCACCTCAAGTAAACAGCATGCAGGGTTTGCATGTTCGTCTCCAACTCTCATAATGCTCACTCATGTTTATGGGTAGACTTATATGTGTTTTTATTGCTAACGTCTTTCTCATTAATAGCCCACTTGAGTTTTATGGTATATCTTTTTGGCACAAAATCAATTGAGAGTATGCAATTATGTTTCCGGATAGAAGATGCTGTTTACATCATGTTGCTCTGTAAATCTTGGACAAAGAGATCTATGTGAGAGCATCAGGGATGGTGCTGGGCCAAAGACACCAAAGGGTTATTTGCACGACCTTTATGGCCAAGAGGACGGAGTTTGCTGCCAGAGTTACAGCGTCTTCCCTCAACTGGATGCAGCAGCACCACTGGAGCTGCAGAAGGAACAGGAACTTCAAACAGGGTTTGCCCTGAGGCACTGCGGGCTGGGAAATGCACGAGCTCCGTGGGATTTCCGTATTTAGCTGAAGAAGGGCAGGAGCATTACGGGCAGTGATGTTAATCCTGCCTGCCATTGCAGAGGTGGGACCTGCCTTAGTGCAGAGCTCTTCCCGTGCACTTGCAAGGCCTCGTATGGGCACACTTTGTGCAATGTTAGGCAACATGCCACATGAATCACTTTGCAGAGGCTGGAAAAATGTAGCAACATATGGAGCTGAGTTTGGGGAAAGAATTGAAAACAAACCTCATAACTTGAGCGGTTTCCTCCCATGGCAGCTGTTCACATGTGCTCTTGATGCTTGATACGGGCCTCCCTGCTCACTGGGGAGATACCTGGAAGTCGTCAGCGGAGCACTTGCTCTCCAGAAGCCTTTTACCACCTCTGTTTGCAGCTGCTTGGGACGAGGAGTGAATTCTGCACTGACCTGAGGAAAACACAGTATCTGCTTCCCTGCACGAGCTTTGTGAACTTCTTGGACAGCATCTCCGCAGCTTCTGAGCTAGATTACATCTAAACCTGGGAGCTATTAAATAATCGGCGCTGACGGTGTTCAGCATGACTTGACGAAGAACCTTATAACCAGGCTGGGGCACACTAGAAACCAGTTTCTAGTGGACACAGCATAGCCACATCCACATTTGATTAAAGCACCATAACTCCAATGCAGCCCAAGCTGGCATCACAGCTCCCACCAGGAGATTCAGCTCTTTCACCAACAACCACAAAACCTTGCAAGCCGAGTAGAAACCAAAGGTGGCAGTCCTTGCTCTAGTTAGGATGCTGTGAGGATAAAGCTCAGGAGGAATGGGTTATGTCTGCTGCTACAGACTTCATTTATGACACTGGCTAGCTGGTCTCTTTCGACCTCAGCTCTCCAGCCATAAGAGGAGAGAGGAAGAGTGCTCTCTGCTTCAGCTGTTTGCACTTTGACTTTTACAACGGGCATGTTACCATACCCAAAGAGATCCAAGTCTTACTCCGGGGACAGAAGCTGCAAGCAAGTTAAATTATCTTAGAATAAAACAACTTCAGTAGAGAAAGGTAAACACAAGAGTTAGAATAGAATAAACTTACCTGAAAACAGGAACTCAGCAAGAGTTTGATGGACTAAAACCACAGCATTGCCAACATTAAAGATATATCTGTCTAAGGCTGTCAAGCATTTCCCATTGGGGCATCTCTTTCGGTCAAGCTGCCACCCAAGCTGTGGACATGCACATCTGGCTTACTCGTCTCCAGCCTGGAGCCCTGGCAATCACAGAGGCAATTCTTGTGCTGTAGGAAAACCATGGCTAAACACTTTTTTCTTGGCTGGTTTTTGCATCCTCTCTCAGGGCATTGGCATTGCACTGGGCACTGCATCCCCACTAATGAATGGGGCTGGTGGGTGGTTCGCCCCCTCTCAAGGGCTAGTTTGAGGTGTCAGCATCCTCAGGAGTAAGTCACTAATTTCGCCATTACTGACTCAGTGCTCTCAGGATGTCCTTTCCCTATCTCCTCCATGGGAAGTTAGTTATACAAGGCCAGCCCAGCACCTCCTCAGGATGTGGACGCTAAAATACAGAGCTGTGACACATGGTGACATCACTTATCGTTTCGCTGTCAGATGGGACTAGGGGAAGCAGTTTCTGGGACTGCCAGAGGGCCAAGGGCTGGGGAAAGGAGACGGGGAGGGAGTCTCCATCTCAGCGCTGGGTGGGCAGTACAAGGGGGCAGAGATGTCTCTCAGGCTCTGCTGTTGTCTGGGGGCCCTCTTGTGGAGCCGTGGCCTTGCACATCCAGGGGCAGGATTCACTCCCATTTGGGACAGGGCTCACTGGCTTCTCTTGAGCTTCAGAGTGGCTTTTATTGAGAGGCAAGGATTTTTTCTCAGGGTGCTCCCCAGAAAGCGGTGTGGCAGCCCCAGTTTTACTGGGCCAGGCCAGGTCTCCTCATTGACCCTCACAGCTGAGTTGGGTCTCAGCTCCTCTGTAAGGGCCTGGGGGGACAGACAGTCCCTGCCTTTTGCAGATAGGTGGAAGGATTCATCCACTGAAGACAATGTATTTACCCTGAGCTGGCACCTATATAGTCAACTGAATACTCCTCAACGGGTTATATGATGAATCCCCCAGACAGATCTCTAGAGAGATCAGATGAAGAGCGGTTCAAGAACACATTGTTTCTCTCCACTTCCTATAAAAGGAGTTGAAGGTGATGAGCAGATGCCAACACCTGTGTTGGAAGTATCTGCCATTAGATGAACTGAATCCTATCATTGTGCCTGAGAGCTTGGTGAGGTCTGAGCAAACTCTACTCCTGGTCTCACTCTGAACAAGAGTCCTTCATGCGAAGGGCCCTGCTGCAAAGAATTAGGTATTGATTTTGTTGGCTACTGCTATATCCATGATTATTCTTACTCATTAGGAGCCCTGCTCCAGCAAAACTTTAGTGTTTGTTTAGTGTCTAAATGGGAGTGGGATAATTATGTACTTAAAGTTATTTAGTAAATGCTCTGATGGAGCCAGGGGTGCACAAGAATTAGCTGCAAAGTTGGTTGTGTAGATAGAAGCCAAGGTGGAATCTGGCCAGGGATTCTCTCACTCATTTCCTTATCCCAGAGCACTTCACTGAGCTTAACGGGCAAAATATGGCCAAGACTATTCTTTCCATAATCTAAGTTTTCAACTAAAAATATCTTTTTCATATAACGCAGATAGGCTGTGCCTTCTGCCGTCTGGGACATGTACAGACCTGGTAACTCTGATCATGGTCGTTACTTACTTTCCTTTGTTTGTCAATATAAGTATCTGAATTTTTTGCCAGTCACTTTCTGTGTCTGAAATGTGAATTTGTGCAGTAAGGTGTTTCACCATGGTTTTCTGGGATAAGGCAGAGCTGGCCCTTCCTGTGTCCAGCTTATTTTCAAACAGTTGGAATGACTCCCACCACTTTTTGCAGGGACGGCTCAGCCATCCATGCAGCAGCAGCAGAACTGCCATGAATTACAGCCTGATGTACTAAAGATTCCTGAAATTGAAGCCATTTTACGGTAATACCCTGTGTTGCAAATTGTGATAATTCATTCTCAACAGCTTGTGAAGCAGCTGCTGGAGCGCCATGTTAGGACTGTGGTTTGCCACCAGGAGAGGCGGTCCTGCTTCTTCCCCACCTCTCCAATGCAGTGGCCCATTTTGCACTGCACGTGCCGTAGCTGCAGGAGGGAAAAAGCCTACTGACCCAGCAGAGACCTGACCCACCAGAACTGCAGGGATTGTTTTTCCAATGCATGGACAAACATCTTATATACAACAAGGGGAACCTGTCTGATAAACAGTGGGGTCTGGTTTAATTTTTGTGAAAGCAAACCCGGCTTTCACAGAGCTGCCTCTGCTCCTCGTAGGGCTGCATTGGCCTCAGTTGTCAATGCTCTGCTGGTGTAAAACGAACAGTTATTGCACCAGAGGCCTTCAATCTGCAAGTGCAAATGTGACATAAATGGGTCTAATGTGCATGGGGCTTGTAATGGGTGACAGCTTAAGAGCTGCACTTTGAAAATATGGTCCTCTGTGTCCCATTTTCTTTACTTGGCTTTCGTTTACTTTCTCATACATGTGGGGGAGATTAAGAACAGAGCACTTTTTTACTACTCTCCAGCAATTGTGTGTTGCTGATCCTTTCTCTTTCTACACTAAAAAGAAGGTGGGGGTTATCACAGAGCTGCACTGTGGAGTAGCCAATATGCTGCAGGAACGGCAAGGAGATTCCTGGTTTTCTGCAATGCTGCAAGTTGGATCGGATGATTTTTATCATCACCTGCAGTCTGAAATTTGTGCACCTACAAAATAACTGGGGCAGATTGTGAACAGTTTTGAATGGTGCTCTGCATATACTATGTGCCTGCCTATTGACATATGAGCATCAATGAAGGGAGCACTGAATCAGAAGGGCCAGATACTCAAAGGGTAAGGTTTTCTGAACACTGGAAACTGTCTTTGCTCCGAGTCTTGCAGCAGGCACATGAGAATGCTATGCTTTAATATGCATCTGGAGACATTTCACACGAGGAAGGGGAAAGAGTGAAGTGTATTTCTGTGAGCACTTTGCAGGTGTGAATGAGGCAAGAACAGTGTTTAATTGTTCTTGTCCTCATGTCACATACTTAAAGTTACTTTTCCCTTTCAAAGACATAATTTCAATCTGTCACTAGGCACACTTTCCTAGGAAGGCCAATTTGCTGAAGAGACTGAAGCTATATGGTGCCTTCCCGCTGATGCCAGAACAGCTGTTTCTCTGATTGCCAGTCCTTCCCCTGCCTTTTCTTCCTGAAGAAAACAAACACAAATATTACAAGCTCATATTACTTGCAACCAATGATACAAATGATTTAAGAAGGGTGGTATTGCTTTTATTTCTGTGTACGCTAGTTTAGGGTAGCTGTTGATGCAAGGAGAGTTGTTACCATCCTTCCCAGTACAAAGGGAAACCTGGATCTATCCAGGGAGGTTTCTCTTTCAGAGGTACTACTGCCCCTGCTCCTGTCGCCCTGGGCCCCAGTCAACCATTGAACTGGGCAGAGGATCAGGCTGGAAGAACGGTCTGGCTGTGCAGCCATTGAAGCAAGGGGTTACAGGCAAGTTGATGACATGAAGTTCTGGATGTCTCTAGTCCAAGCTCCTTCTCAAAGCAGGACAACTTTAATCCAGGTCAGCTGTGGCTTTGCCTGTCTGAGTCTTGAAAATCTCCAAGGACAGAGGTGCCACGACCTCTCTGGGCAGCATTCTCCCATGCTGCCTACGGTGAAACACAGTCCAACCTGATCCTCCCAAGCTTGTCACCCTTGTAACTACCCATCAGGTAGCTCCTGACCTCTGTTAGATCATCCCTTAGACTCCTTTTGATCAAACTGAACAAGCTCATCTCCCTCAGCGTCTCCTCCTAGGCCTTGTTCCCTAAGCTCCACGCCTCTTCAGCTGGGGAGCCAAAAACCAGACCCAGAAATCCAATACCCAATAGAGGAGGATAATGACTTCCCTTGATTTGGAGCCTTGCTGCTCCAAATATAACTAAAAATGCAGCTTGCCCTTTTTCCCTGTGAGAATACATTGCTGGCTCATAGTCAGATGGTGTCCACCATAACCCTTGGGTCCTTTTCAGCAGGGTCCCATCACTGCCCAGTTGATGATGGAATTGGTCACTACATGGAAATTGCCACTCTTGGCTGAACTGCAGCAACCAGTTGTGCATGTGCTGCTGGGACTCTGAGGGAGACTCCCATGGCAGGGGGGTTGGACTAGGTAATCTAGTTCTCTAGGAAGGACCAAATTAATTCCCCTTTTTCTATAGGAACATGGCTAAAAGCAGTAAGTTTCTATGTATTGAGAAGCGTTTTGCTACTCCCATACACTAGTCAAAATTTGTGGACTATAATCTGATATGAAAACTGGAAGCAAAAGTGTTATTTGATTCCGAATTTTTAGGGAATTGTGTTTGGCTTAATTTGGTGTGATAAGTCTGCATCTTCCTGGTTTAGAAATTTAAAAAGAATCTTTCTCTACTTTTTGTTGTTGTTCTGCTCAGTAAAATTAATGTTATTCATTACATTTAAACAATGGTTAACTTGCCATTCTCCTCGGTAATTATCTCTTGTCCCTTAGGAGTACGTAAACACACACATTTGTAGTTTATAAAGGCTCATGCCAAACTTACATAAGTAAATCAAGGAAAGCATAGTGTGAGCTGTTTTTGTGATACTCTTAATGACCGAAGGACTGTTCCTCTTAAAACACATCCTATTCGCAAAAACATCAGAAGTGGGTCTTGCAATAAGCATCAGGTACTTATGTTGAATTAACTTCCTGGAAGATAGAATTTGTTAAAATGTCTTAAATTATTTATTTACAGATTTCAGTTCAACATTGAAATGCCCATTTTGATGAGCTAGTGATGAGATGTCATTACTTGTTCCACTGCCAACCTTCCATTCAATAATTAGCCACCCCACTCATAACATTTTTGCTTGATCCTATCAAGCTTATATTCACTTTGATTGGATAGAATATTCATTGGCAGAGGCTGCGAGGAGACACGTAGTTCTATTTATGTTAATCCTTTAATCTATTTCTGCAGTTTAAGGGATCTAATAATTCCAACTCTCTTTCACCCATGATTGTAACTTAATTTAGTAAATTCTCATGTTATATTTTGTGAGAAATTTGAAGACTTTCACTGCTGCTGTCTTCTTTACTGATAAGAAAGAATTCTGCTGAAAGAAAGGTATTCACAACTTTTTTATGATTAAGAATATTAAAGTTTAAACCAGCAATGCAAAAATTACCCTTTTTGGTTTTATACAGGAAGAATAAAATCCCCCAGGAAAAACCCTGCAATATGAGGAAGTGTGCTCCTTGGAGCGTTTCTTATTTGATCAGATGAAGATGTGTACAGCATCAGTGTCTGTATCTGAGCTCATCATCTAGAGCCTCTTTATACTCAATAAAAAGCAATAGACACGACCATGATGGATTCATGTCATCACAAAGAAGCCGTCTAAAGTAGTTGGTGTGAACCGCTATTTTGTTTCCAGTGACTGTAAAGGGATATCATTTGTCCACACATATGCATCAAGTGCCATTTGAGATGCTGTAGTGCGTTTGACACACCTGCATGGGGCTAGCAGGTATGGTGTAGGACCTAAAGGAGATCTACCCCCTTCTGGAACTGTAGCTGGAGACAGGCATCTCAGGCGGCACTAGGTGCCTGCGTTAGGCGACCGAATCAGGACAGCCTGCATAAACATGGTCCAAGGTGTTCTGGGATATCAGCTTAGGAGATCATGCTTGACTTCTGATGCTGCTCAGGGAGGAACTGGACATCTCATGGGTGTAGTGCCATGTCATCCAGCCCTGTGTAGATCTCCTGGATCCCCTGGAGCATATCAAACAACATTAGACAATTACATTTCTTCAACAAAATCAAGTCCTGGAGCAGACTGCAATGTGACTTTATACTACTAGTGCACATGTGGACAGCTAAGTTGCTGCCTACAAATCTGGAGCTGAATTCCACCCCAAAAGTTAGGTACCTCTAATTGCCAATCTTTGTCACAGATGGTTAGTACTCAGGGACAGGTATGAATGAGATCCTCTAATTGATCTTGCTTCAGAAAGTGCCTGTTTGCTGGTAGAGCTCAGTACAACATAGCGTTGCTGACATATCCTTTCCACAGGAGAGATGCCTGCAGTCATTCTTGGGTGGTGACTCACTGAAAAACTCTGAATTACCACAGCTGAGACTATTTGTCTGTTCTGATGTGAAGATTTGGAGTTAAACATCTTACAGTAAGAACAGAAGTCCTCGCTTAGGATCTGCTGGAGGCCCTTACATGCAAAGGTATGCATGAGTAGTTAGCTTCGTCCCTGGGAAGCAGTCTCAGGGAAGACAGGGGGACTATGCTCTAGGCAGCCCTGCTTGAGCAGGAGGGTTGGACAGATGACCCGCAGAGGTCCCTTCCAACCTCAGCTGTCCTGTGACTCTGGGATCCTATGATTATACAGAACTGGACTCTGCCCGACTGCAGCAGCGTCAGTACAGCTGGGGTTTAAAATTAGGTACCTGCATGAATCTTTTCTGAATCAGGATTCATCCAAGCCCAAGTGGAACATAAGGCTTCCAAGAACTGGTGTAGAAGGATCAAGGCCATGCCTGGCTTCCATTTGGGTGCTGAGATCCTGCTGATTTCACTGAGATTTCTGTATCTACAGAGCAGTTAGTAATGCAAATGCTTCTTTGGATCTGGATCTGAGATCAGAAAGGATAACAGCTGGAGCCTACCTATCTCCCACTAATACTGTCTTTATCCATAACTACTAAATTATTTTCTACATTAAAGCTATTTTTACATTTTTTTCTCTTTGAGATTTTATCAGTTTATTACTGAATCTTGCTCTTTTGGGATAATCCAGTCTTTAAAAATTAGGTTTAACACTGAGATTTAATGCAGAGCTTAGTTCAATCCGTATCTGACTATTGTGTGATATTTTAAAAGGTTTCTTCTGAAGTACATGGGACTTGTTGTGCTAAAAAAACAGGAGAGTGAGCTAGATTTATCACTGCTCTGATCCAGGACAGCAGCCCTAGGACAGATTTTGACCAGCCTACTGAACTTCCTTGTATACCACAATTATAGCTTAATATAAAAATGTGACCTATATGTGGCTTTGTAGTCTGTTTGTCACTTTGGTTGGCACAGGGCAGACCAAAAAGACCAGTATCATCTGCATTTGATTCACAGCAGTTTGCACAGGGTCTAACACTGGTCTGGATGACCCCTCGAAGTAAGGTATGGGTTAAGGGAGAGACACCATGGTGACCCCAATGAAACAGACACCCAAGAGATGGAAGTAACAGAACAAGTTAGTAAATTAACTCTTACTCTCCAGACAAACCTTCTAAATTAACAGATACTGGCATTAATATGCCAATAAATGACGACTTCTTAAATAAAAGGGAGTGGAGAATAAAACTAATGTAATCAGTATATTTACTCAGTTTCACCTGATAATTTTTTCATGCTAACTTTTGTAACATTAAAAATAAAGCCTCATACACCAGCCAAAATCCATGTTTAACAGAGTCATGACACACTGCAGCTGATGTGGGAGGCTGCAAAACCTGCAGTGGCAATTGGTTTGGATGGAACACCCCTGTAAGAATAGTGAAACAGGCTGCCCGGGGAGCTTGTGGAGCTTCCTTCATTGGGGAATTTTCACAAATAGGTCAGAGAAAGATGAGCTGAGAGGCTTCTTAGGCAGGATTACTTCTGCTTCAGTGTTGTGTCTCCTGGGTTCCCAAAGCCTCTCTGTGAGAGTGACTCTGTGCAGTCTGCAAAAGAGTTTTTGAACTGCAATATTTCTTTGAATTTGGATATTCTGTGGTGGTGGAGCTCCCAGACTGATAACCCAGTGAAGGCCAACACAGTTGGTTTCTAAGTCCTATTACAGTCTCAATGTTTAATGAATAATAATTGACTTAAATATTAAATTTTCTTTCATTTTAGTGCCATTGGACTTGAAGTTTTACAGTAGCATGCTGTTTTCTTAATTTTTTTCAATAGCTGCTTGTACTAACACTTCAGTATACCCCTCTAATTCTCCCTTCCTACATCACTTTCTCCTTTACGTTACACTTCTGTAATCATAACCCCACACTCATGATATTTTTTTGGCTTTTAAAGTTAGGACATGAGCATGCAACATCTAAGGGAGCTGTGAATAAGAGTACAAACATGAGCAGACCCATTGATTTCAGCGGGACTCTTTAATATTAAGCAAGCTGGGAGCTGGCAGGAATTGCGTGCTGAGCCTGCAAACGCTTTGACCTCATGGTCTGAGCTTTGCCTATGGGTTCTTCTGCCTCTGGGGACACAATGACTTCATGGGCACCTGCCTGGACGTGGGGATCTCCAGGCACATGCTGGGCAGCAGCAGTGGGCTCTTGTGAAGAGGAGAAACTGAGGAAGGAACGTAGTCCCCTTCTCAGGCAGAGGTGCTTACTTTTAGGCAACACACAAATTCCATTTTTTCTGAACTTCGAAAGACTCGGGCGACAAGAGGCAGTGACTTTTTTCTGCAAGCTGCATGCCCTTTCCCTGGCACTTCTGCTTTCTCTTTTACCTTGTCATGCTGGTGATGTTTTTTCGAGTTGTATCCTTTGCATTTCTGTTTCCTTTGATCTCCTTGTTTGTCTGCTTAAAATATGCATGTTCATAGAAAATAGCAAGTAAAACCCTTTTGCCTTTTGTATGTGCTTCTCTTTTGGGTGATGGTGTGTGCCATGTTTAGGCTGGAGGTGGCTATTATTTCAGCTATCCGTTCGTATAAAAGAGCCTAGCTTTTTTCTTACAGCTCCTAGAAAATCAGGGAACTGTTTTCACAGACTTCTTAATCTAACACATAATACCAAGGCTAAAAGAATCAATACTGGCTCTTATATTGAAATATAAAACAATATAAAAAAATTTACTAAGTTTTTTTCTTTTGTAAACTCTTTACTGGATTACAGCTACTATGGAAGTTAATATACCTAGTCCAGTGTATAAATTTTAAAGCTTATTTAAGCAGTATAATAAAATATAATAATCCTCAGAGTACCTTGGGATTTGCAACAAAAACCCTCCAACACATTCAATTTAAGAAGTGGTCACAAGTCTTAGATTTATTGTAGGTGTTTATAGCTCTTTGTGAATTTCTGTGGAGGGAAGGATGGTTAGTCCAGCTTTGCTGACACTACAAAATGTAAAACTTCCTCAGGGTTTTGTAGAAGTTCCACTTTAGCTTTTAAATCATTCCTAAGTTGTGCTGGACGTAACACTGAGTATTTTGTTTTATTTCACTATTCCTTGGGACTCTCAGTTTGCTTTGATTGACATTGCTGGAATTTCCAAAGACGAAATTACAGAGTGCAGAGAAATATGCACAGTGCTGAAGGGATGATGGATTTTGCTCTGGCTCGTTGAAAACAATTTTCTTTGCCCTAAAATCTTAGACTGATTAAAAATGGTGATCTACCTAATTCTCCTCAGGAACTGAAATCAGTGAGCTGCCCTGATTTACGCCTGTGAAAGAGCTTCCTTGCACACTTGCAAAGAGCAAGAGGAAAGTCCCATTATCCAGGATCAGTTCAAAAGTAGACTGAGATAGTGAGGGAATTTGTCATCATGTAGCTCCAGAGACCTTCTGGAAGTCTCCCCAAGTACATGAATTTTAATCTACTAAAATTCTGGGACAGGGAAAATGTTCTTGAAATTATCCAGAGGGAAAACCACTGTCCCTCCAGTCTAATCAATCACTGACTGCAGAAGAAGGATCCAACAGTCAGTGATAGTAATTAGCTTTTGACTCTGTCAGGACTGGTTCTTCCTCTGTTAATATTGATCGTTTGGCAGTCGTTGTCACCTTCAACCAGGGCACCCTGCCTCACTTTGTCATCTTTGACCCCAGCCTCAGTTCAAGAAAGGGTTTGCCCTTCTAGTTCATTTATTTAGGAAACACAGTGAGTAACAAGCCATCCTGTCAATAAAACATACTCTACAGCAGTCTGACTGCAATGGCACTCATTCTGGTTTGCCTATTGGACATTGGATGGTTACGTTTTCACTATTGTCTTGCTGGTTACCTGTATTTTATTATGGGTCTATCACAATTTTTTTAATTGGTTTGGCTTCTTACTTGTGTGCTTTTCAGACCTTTCCCAGTTACGTGTTCTGTATGTCACCCAAAAGGGGCCAATATATGTGCCACTGACACGTGTGCCCCGTAGTTGTCAGACAACAGCTAGAGCATAGCTTTCTTATCTTTGCATTTCGTCAATAGATAAATTCACAGTCTTAGATTTGTCTCTACTACTGCCATGTAAGTGGGTCACTTTAGGCTGGAAAGAGTTTATACTGACATTTTAGTTAATGGAGGAATACTCGTTGACTTTACTTGTGTAAGGTCAGTGTATAAGTGGAGGATTGACCCTCAGCATGCTTTGATGGATATGTATTTGATATTTTTGTTCCTAGTGAGATCTTCCACCTTTTCCTCATCAGGATAGCATGACTGATTTTCTTGCTCTTGACTTATCATGTAGTGGTTTCTGCCTTGTGTTGCCTCCTGTTTCCATGAACTGGAGAGAAGGAATGAGCTGGAGTCTGCTGCTTCTGGTTCCTTCTTTCTGGACACCAATTTCCCCAGTACAGTGAGAAACTGGAAGAGACCCGTGTTTGATATAGCAGTTTTCTGCTGTTTGGGAATCTGTCTGCTTCTTGAAAAGATTAATGAAGGCAAAGCAAACCTGAACTGTGTACAGCACTATCTGTGGGCTGTGCATGCGGACACAGATCAGCTCAGCTGGGCATGGCAACGTGCAATCTGTCATTAAATTGCCCATATTCTGGAGTCTTGGGAAGGTGAAGGTCTGTTCCCAGGGGACCCCAGGAGGCTGTGTCTGCATTATGGCATGGAGGTGGGACAGCAGGTCCTGGCTTAGTGCTAGTCTGGCTGGTCCAGACGCTTGTATCAATGTCAGGCTGCAATGTGAGCTGCTGGGATGGGGTCTTGGGGTCCTGTCTCTGTGGGATTCGCACCCCGGCTCCATTTCAGCCACCAGGGAGCTGAATGATGTCAGATGACTTGTGTGAGCTAAAAAATGGGTGTCAGCTTACTGCATGGCCAGTGGTTAAGTTTTCACATGTCTCTGCAGGGAAAGAGGTATTAAGTAGATGAAAGGGGACTCTTTCATGGGACAGCTACGCACCCATTCACATTGCTTCTCTTCGGTTTCGTTGGCAAACTGCTTTCCCTCCGGTGCTTATTCTACTTCTCCATTTGTAATTTTATGCTTGACTCGATATACATTGGTCTTTCAGGATGAATGCTACCTGTTTGTTCCTCATTTTTTCTTCCAAAATGCAGTTGGAGGCCTGAGAGACAGTCACAGTGTGGTCGTCAAGCTCTGGAGGAGGAAAAGTCCAGAACTAGGGAGACAGCTGCAGCAGAGAGCCCTGGGAGCCGGCGCCACAATAGGAGCTGCTCCATCTACTGGAACTACCACGGGAGAACTACTGCACTCCTGCTTAAATGAGGAGCTGGCAGACTTTAGTATTTCTATGTACATCACGTGGCAAGAGGTCCTCTTTGGTCTGTTTTTTAATTGCTGTAGTGGAGTGCAGAGAAATAACCTTTTCTCTGGATTAGGAGGATCCACACCAGGACAGAAGCCCCATTCTCCCAGGCAAAGTAGCCACCAACGGCCTTTCCTCATTGAGCCACTCTGCTGAGATTGAGAGCAGGCAAACATTTACACACCCGATTAGCATGAGTCTGCAAAAAGCTCATTTTATGCAGGCTGCTGTTTAGTTTTGTTAGTCCCAGACTTGGCCCCATAACAACTGCTACCTGTAGTAATGCACTACTGATCTTACCCATACGCACAATTAGAATTTATTATTGCGACTATTACCTTGCTGACTTGTCCATTTGTAGTGTCACACATGACGAGGATTTTGAAAGACAGCAACAGCCTAGCTGGAACGACATGAGAGCTGCATTCGCAGCAGTACAGCTGACATAGCAGTAATGACACAGCCAAAATTAAATCACTGCTCCGGGAATACTTGGCAGCACAAGCCCAGATTGGAAGTACCCAACAACCCTGGTGACATCACAGGTACTTTTTTCTTGTCCTAAAACACTCCAGAATAATGCGGGAATCTTATTTCGTAAAATTTGATGTTCTTCAAAGTGTTCTCCCGTGATTCATTTGTTTTGGGTGTGGTAACATCCCTCTCAATTCCCTGTGTACTTACACACTCACTAATCTTCTCCCAGTGGAGAATTTCCATCTTCCTTGTAATTATTTGGGAATGGAAAAAAAAAATTCCAGATACATCATCTAGTAGGACAACCCCTTACTGATTGAGTAAAGGGAAGATTGAGACCGCAGAGTTTTGGCACTGTGTGATCTGAAGTCTATCAGTGTCAGTGGGTTCATTGACGTATTTGTGCAATGGATCCAACCTTCTCTCCTATCTGGTTTTAGAATTGATATCTCTAGTAATTATACTTTCAGGATTCTGGTAAAAGCGAATTCCGGAAGTGTGTCCTTCCAAGACAAGTCAGAGTTTCATCACATAAAAGGAGAACCGGACCGGCGTCTCCTGATCCAGGGACAATCCAGCCACTCTGCTTTGAGAGATTCTTTAGGGTTCTGGTTCAAACCTTCATTAAAGCTCACTGATACTATTTGCAAAAGTTGCTATCTCCTTCTGCCACTGTTGGGTGTGATCAATCCTTTGGTGCTTAACTCTGTGAAAGCTGGGTGTTACTTTCTGACATGTTGGTTGATCTGGGGGTCTTCTAGTGGAGCAAGGCACTGGGGAAGACCTACCATTTGGATCCACGTGCTCCACTGTGGGACTTAGCCTGATCACAGTGACCACAACCCTATTTCCTCTGTGTAACACGAATGAAGCTTTGAGCACTTTTTATATGGTTTTGATTATTTGAAAATCCTTTCCTAGCATTTATAAGCACATTTGATGGCAAATAGTATGGGTGGAGACTAGATCTTCTGTTTCAAGGAAACTCTGATTTTCCATTCCCAACTGGAAAGGAAAAACTACCCTTTCCAAGTAAGTGAAATTCCAGGAAAGCAGATAAATGAGACAAAATGTTTGGTCTTAATTTCAATCTTTTGTAACTGAATTTTGTTTTGAAAGTCCATTTCAGGAGAAAGAAAATAAAAACTGCCATTCCAAAAGGACAAAATAAGATACACGAACTTCACAATATGTCGTTCAATTTCTTTCTAGGGCAAATGCTATCAGAATGAACAGATTTTTGAAAATGCATAAATTGTGACAAAACCAGATCTTATTTTAGCCCCCAAAATACTTTAACAAAATCTTGCCAACCAGCTGCTACTGTAAGTGTACCCTTGGGCTGAACATCCAGGCAGATCTTCTGGAACAGGCTTGCCAAATGCACCTGGAGAGTCTAATCCTGAAGTCAAAGCAAGCAATCAGTAGCTGAGTTATACCAGACCAGGATACTTTGGAAAAAACCCACTGTTTTAAAGGGAGTTCAGCTGCTGTGAAGGCTGGATCCTCCTCTTCAATTTTTGCTTTTGGGAATTGTCATCCTCCAATTCCCTCTTGTAACTCCCTGAACCAACTTATATGGCTGCAGTGGAGTAGGGATTCTATAGCAACTTCATTTATATTGAAGAATGGAGATAGAAAAGTTAAATAAGAAAATGAATAATTCAGTTTCTAGTAGAGTATGCTGTGTCTATTATTGCGAAGGTCATGTGATATTTGATGCTCTGTCTGTACAACTTACATGGATTTTAGTACCAGGTACCTCAAACCGCATGTAAGACGCCAGTACGAGCCTGGGAGACAGGAAAATGGGGATTTAAATCACTTGGATGAACACGGTCAGGACTGTCAGATATGGTGTTTTGAGTACGCTGAAATTGTGAGATAGAAGCATGCAACTTGACTGCTTCTTTTTGTGAAATAGAGTGGATCTCTACTGCTTCAAACATTAACGTAGCCTTAGGAGTATATAAAATCCAAGACTCTAGGTCCTTAGATCCCTTGAGTTTCTTATTTTAGTGCCAGACTTTTCCTAATTTTCTTCATGTTTGTGCACGCGTGTGTATGTGACTGTGAACTAACTACATGTAGAATGACGGCAGCAGCAAGCCCAGATTTTAGCTTTAGTGATCAATTTAGAAGATGATTATTTATTTGATAGCACCTGAAAATAAATGAGGTTCTTGAAAGGAAATTGTATGGAAAAGGAGATTACAGTGCAATGAAGAATTTGACAGTTCAGTGAGGAGAAAGTGTGGGGAAGAAAATGGGTTATGGAAATTGGAATATGTGGTTACTGAAGCTAGTGTGGGTGGCTAGAAATAATTTTGCATGTGAAGTGTATGTACATCCCTTTTCTGAAAAGCATGTGAAAGAAGTGAATTTTTATTTTAAGTATAAAGGCTTCTCTTAGAAATGTTATTTGAGATATGTAGATGAACAAGAACTCAGAATTATTATTTACTGAGGAACAGATTTTTGGAAATAGCCAAGTAAAATGCACTCCTCATGACTGCTCATCCTTGTATGACTCCGCAGCTTTTGTCTCTTGCACTGACATTTTCCCTTTCTTTATTGGACAAAAATGTGAGCAGCTAAAGCCAGTTGGAATATTCCTTTGGAAATACTGCTTGAAAAGAAATCACTTCATTGTCAAAATACAAACTGATGTGGAAAATTCCTGGTTTTATTGAACCAACCAACCAACCAAAACAATGTAAAAGCCAAATAATTATTTTTGTTTGGTTCTTGATAACTAAAGGCCCAAACATTTTTGTCTGTGAATTGGGTTGAGGGCCAAAGATTTCCCTTTTTTCAGTGGATGAAACCCGCATGTTTTTGTGCAAAACAAAGTAATCTTTCACTGGACTATTTGTGAGAGTACAAACATTTGGCTGTCCTAATAATGCAAATTCTTATGCATCCCCTACAGAAATGGGTGGACATGGTCATGCAAACAGACAACCTAGCAACAACTGTGAGTTCAGAGTTTGCCTGACACAAATAATTGCTAATCAGACAAATTCGTTTACTAAAAAAATTGCTTTGGATGCCATAAAGACCATAAAACATGGCGCAAAAATGCTCAGCTGTGTCTTTTACATTTAGGACATGTTGAGATGGCTTTTGAATTTCAGTGGGCTGTAGGAAAGGAAAGCTTTACATGCAGAGCTCTCAGATATGCAGCGCAGGTCTGCCTGGGCCAGATAATATTAATCACATGTAAGGAAATTGAGATTCTTTGCCCATTTACAGATCATCCATCATTTTCAGAATTAAGCATCCGAGCGGTTCTCACATGAAAGTTAAGGAAGGTAAGGAGAGTCAGCATAATAGTATGTGATTGTGAGGTAATGAAAGGTGCTGGGGTTCATTACTTAATTACAAGTGGTCTATCTGCCTGCCTGATAGGGAAAGGTCTTTGGTGTCCAAAGCACTGAGACAGATTGCCCGGCCCAGGGAGTGCAATGCCATTACCCCTCCATCATTCATGAAGAGCTCAGGTGCCTTGCAGTTAACTGGACCAGAGACACGGGACTGGCAGAGCTTAGTAATGTTAAGAGCAGGGCTGTGTGAGCACGGGGATGGTGTTTGCGGATTTGAGTCAGTCAGAGAAACGGGTTAGCTGTGCGTGCCCCATGCAGAGCCAGAGCTGATAAGCCCTGAAAGCGCTGCTGTGGGTCTCTCTCTGTGCACTCCAGTGCATCCAGAGGATGAGGGAGGACCAGACACAGGCACCCCAGCACCATGCGAATTAAGAAGGTAGAGCTTGGGGGGCTGAGGTGCAGGGGCAGCCGGGCTGCCTCGGCTCGGGGAGGTGCACCTACCTTATCAGGTGCCAGGTGAGTCTCTGCTCAGGCTGAGGGCTATGTCCAAGGTTAAGATCACCCCCACATACCTGAGGCAGTACCTGTGACTAGCTGCCCTACAAGATTAAAAATTTTATTTCTACGACTGTAGACTGATTGTATCTCGGCACACACATAGCTGCAAGGTTGCAGCTTCTGTTTCAGATTTTTACACCTGAGTTGACTAATTATATATGTTTGTAATGACTGATTAAGCAGAACAGCCATTTAATGCATCTGGCCAGACTGAGACAGTTGCAGAGAGCGTAGCTCTTAGCCTTGTCCCCACTGCAGCTGTCCCATGTGTGAAGGTGCAAGGTCCACCTTTCCCCTTAGGAAATTTCCAGCACTTTGAAACTGTCCTTCACCCATGCTATTCTAGGAGAGCGGAGCAGCTGACCCACTCCAGGCATGGAGGTAGGGAGCAAAGTGCCTTTCCAGAGTCTGCTGCCTTGAGCTCTCCTGCTTGACAGTGTGAGCTCTGCATTGCCCCTTACAACCAGGCTAATGCCCCCAAAATGTTGGTAGCACACAGTATCCTTGCTATCACTTACTTAATAAACATTGTTGTGAGGATAGGTGCAGGGAATCTGCATGCTGCCTCCAGAAAACAGTGTGCTATGTGTTGTACTTTGGGAAAAGACAACGCTGAGATGAGACCAAATCAAAAGATTTCTCATCACTGTTATCCACAGTGAAGAGTTTTTTGTTACTTCTTGATGCATGTTTTGCTGACACTGTTTTAACAGATGTGATCAAACTCCATTTGCCTGAGTTTGAAAAATGCACATCGGTGCCGCAGGTAATGGGGTGTAAATCTGTAGACTGTGATGGTGTCTGTATTACAGAGCTGGGGCAGGCTCTGGAAAGAACTAGTGACCCATTTGCTAGCTTTTTAATCTCTATCATGACTAGCTGGCTGTTAGGGGAAAAGATTTTGAATTTAGGAAAAAAACGTGTTACACTTCATCATATCTAGACATGAAGGATCTTGAACAGTGCTTAAATCTCCCAGTAACTGTAAAAGGCAGTATTGCTCCCCATTTTGGCCACAACTGAGGTATCTGAACGAATAAAATAATAATGAACAGCAATTATTAAAAGTAAGAAGGGTCAGGGCCGCTGTCATTTAAGAGCTGTATAATTCTTGAGAGTTACAGCCCCCCAACACCTTCTCATCTGGAGGTTCACAGTCCACATCAGGGTGAGTCCTCCTAGCCCATTGCAATGTGCAAAACATGGATTTCTACAACGAGCTGCTGGAAGGACCAGAAATGTGCACCCGTACCTGGGCCAGGTAAGGCCTCTCTGCAGGAGCCTGGAAACTGTGGAAACCTCTTGCAAGATTTCAAGGACTTGTCTGGTCATGGCTGCCTGAATTAGACAGTGCAACCAGCTGTCAAACAACTGGTCTAACAACTAGTTGCTTAAAAGAACCCACCTCCAGCAAAGGATGCTCTTCTCTCTCCTACAGATGTATTGCAAAGGGATGGCTTCCCTGGACGTTGTGTTCTCCTGACCCTGAGGTTCCCAGCCTTCCTTTTGGGAAGGGGGAGAGCATGGCCAGCTCCCTCCCTTTCCTGAGCACTGCCTGCTGCCTTTGACAGCACACTCCTGTCCTTCATCTGACTGGGGGCAGGGCCCCTCGCAGCAGGGAGAGACCCAGAATGTCTCAACAAGAGACAGGGGAGAGCTAAGAGGCTGGACGTGGAGGACTGAAACCGCTTGCTTTAACCATCAGATGACACCAACTCAAAACAAAAGCTGTGGAGAGTTAGGGATGCCCAACTGTTAGCCCTTTCCTCCTTGCACATAGAAAATGAAATGATGGTGGGTTCAAATGACACCTTAGTCACGAGCACCAGTGAGGAAGGTTTTACACAAAATTATCTCTAGGGACCCACACAGTGGCATCACACTTTGCACTTTTGATGAGTATTTTTGCCTGTATAGAATCATAGAATCATTTAGGTTGGAAAAGACCTTTAAGATCATTGAGTCCAACCTTTAACCTAACACTGCCAAGTCCACCACTAAACCATGTCCCTAAGCACCATGTCTACATGTCTTTTAACTACCTCCAGGGGTGGTGACTCCACCACCAGCCCTGTTCCAATGCTTGACAACCCTTTCAGTGAAGACATTTTTCCTAATACCCAATCTAAACCTCCCCTGCCGCAACTTGAGGACATTTCCTCTTGTCCTATTACTTGTTACTTGGGAAAAGAGACCGACACCCACCTCACTACAACCTCCTTTCAGGTAGTTGCAAAGAGCGATAAGATCTCCCCTCAGCCTCCTTTTCTCCAGACTAAACAACCCCAGTTCCCTCAGCTGCTCCTCATAGGACTTGTGCTCTAGACCCTTCACCAGCTTCGTTGTCCTTCTTTGGACACGCTTCAGCATCTCAATGTCTTTCTTGTTGTGAGGGGCCCAAAACTGAACATAGCAGCTGTGCAGCTGACCATTTCACATTGTCCCATGAAGCTGAGGTGGGAACCTGTCTATGAATCATTAATGAACTCTGCCAGAGGCACTGAAATATGTATCACTTGAATAGTGGGATAGCTGAGTACCTGAATGACAACTACATTTCACTGTCACATCAGTACTTCTAAATATACTTTTGAGTTCTGTCTACAAAAGGATGAGAGCATCTTAATGGCTCAGTCTGTAATACAACTGGGTGCAGACAGTGATCATCATGTTTGTAGGTACCAGTGTGACCCAGATGCCACAAGTGATGACTTTTCCATGTCAGCAGATATCAAATAACAAATTTGGAGTCACAAATGGTATCCTAAATTACACCAAGGTGTTGTGCTCACTGTCATTCTGAAGGTGTCAAAAAGGACTTTGTTTTGTACTTTTTGTTTGGTCAACTTTGGGCATTTTTAAAAACTATTGTTCTTGCTCCATGATAAAAAGAGGAAAGGATGTGGGGGGAAGCAAGGAGTCAGAGTGAGTCAGGAATTATTTAAGTGCCAAATTCCCAGTGACTCTCCAAAATCCATATTTGCCACATCTGACTGCAGACTTGTGGATTGCCCCAAGGAGTGGGAAAGCTATATCACCCATAGAGAGAGACAGGAGATGATAAGTCTTGAGCCCTCTGGATGTGCTTCTCTGCTTTCTACAGGGAGCGTGCCTACCCATTGCCCTGTGGACTGCTCTTCAAGGACCTGCTCTCTGGTCTTCAAGACCTGATAGATCCCAGCACTCCTAAAGGAGACCATCTTCTGTAGGGCTTTCCTGCCCTTTTCCTTTAAAATTAAAGAGCTTTGCACCATTCTCCTATTTGTCACAAAGCGAGTGACTAGGAATTTTTACCTCCTTGCAAAGGATAGGAATCTCTGCTGGCCCATGCAAGGGAAAGGCAGGCTCTGATACCGGCCGCCCTGCCTGCTCTGCAGAGCACTGGTTAATAACCAGGGGTTGTGTATGGCTTTGGTTTGTAAAATATTAAATAAATTAGTATCTTCTGCTGCTGCCCTTGGATAGAGTATTAATACGAGCAGCGTAACAACTGCTGCACTTCATCCCGGAGGTGGCTTCATTTTAGCGGCCTTGTAAAACCAGGGTGCATGATGCAGAATTCTGATTTGCTACTGTAGAGGCATTACACAAATTTAAATATTTTTTGCTATTTAGCAAAACATGTTATTTATCTCACAGATGAAGTGAAGGCTTTGGAAAAACTACTCATGTAACAATAACCTGGCCATTCTGTTCTTTCCTTTCCTGTTCAGTTTCCCACGCTGCTTCCTGGTGGTGCTCAAAATGGACTGACTTTGAGCATTACTAGTGTGCTGTTCTTGTTTTTGCTAAAACTCTGGAGAATTATACCCGTTCTTGACCATTCTTCCCTTTCTCCTATCCCTCCAATAGATTTAATCCCAAGATTTTTTTCTTTTCTTCCTGACTGATGCTATAATCACCAGGATATCCAATCTGTTAAAACACTGTGATGTATACACAGGAATATATAAGTATTTCAATTTTACTGGCATAGACAAATGAAATGACTTCCATGGACAATGCAGCAGAAGCAGGGGCAGGTAAGAAGTCCTGAGTTCTCAAGTTTTTACACTGTGCTTAATCCTTCAAATCACAAACTTGCCCTTTTTAATCCAAACAAGAACACATTTTATAAGCAGGTGGCCATGAACCTCATCTCTGGGTTGGAAACAAGCTGTGCCTATTCATTGTGAGCTACAGTTTTATAATGGACTTGGGACTGATATTACTGGCATTTGACATGACCACATAGCAATACTGGGTGCCAGGTCCTCTGCTGATTTGCTTTTGCTGACAGGTATTCTAACTTCACTCTGGCTAGCTCAGACCCAGTTTGTGGCAGTTTCCAGTCCTGTACTTCTGTCAAGGTATTATAATATCACTGCAACAAACAGCTTTTCACTGGCACTTAGTAGTGGAGCACATGCCGGAGATTCATGTGAATCATAAGGAAATGGTTCCCACTACTGAGTACATTAAGTTAAAGGAGAAAGCTATTTCCATAGTAACCACATATGGCAGGTCAGATGGTGACTTTCCAGATTTACCACCAGTGGTTTTGATCCTGAATTATTTATACAGTGAATTTAGCTTCTCCGGTCTTCTTGGCATGTTGCCTGTGAATCTCCATGTTAACATGTGGGAGAAAAGGGAAGTTTTATACGTAGTGCCAGAAAAGCTTAGACTTGATGTTTTTATTTATAGATGAAACATTGCTATTCTCGTGGCAAGTATCACTGCAAATAATAGTGGAAACACTTGGGCTCACTAATCTACTTTTTACTAGGGACACTGCAGTATACACTAATTTGAACATGTTGCAGGTGAAGCTGGTAGCAATTGCTATACCTGTATTGCCAAACATTTTTCCACTATAAGACCTGCTTTTCTCACTTGAAACTCCTTGAAGCTTAAAATGCGTCAGCTGAAATTCTTCAGTTCTCCTGTGTCCTTGGACTGTGATTTTGGAAGAAAATTTCAGCCAGTTGCAGGCTGAATTTGGGGGTGAAGTATTACTTTGTTCACGTCAAAGTTTTCTTAAAATTGTTTTGCTGAGAAACTTGACTACTTCTAGCACTGGGAGCAAGCACCTAAAATTGCACAGTAAAGTCATCTTAACATCATGATTTGTCTTCATTTGTTCCCAAGAATTATAGCCAAATGTGGTGGAAGTATAATTTTTTTTATTAATTTCATTATCTGCTGCTTTTCCAACCCTCTGAGCTCGTTAGGGCTCTGCAGAGCCCAACCTTTCAGCTTTTACTAATAGTAGACCTGGAGGAATGAGGGACATGAGATTTTATAACCTTGTGGACAGCCCTTGTAGATCCTGGTGTAAAATAGTCCTGAAACCCTTCTATTGTTGGTGATTATTTCCGAAACCCTCTGGCAGAGCAAGAGACAGCTCTGCATGGAAGAGAAGAGCTACCTGCTAATGGGTGGATATGGTTGAAGTCCCAGTCCCAGCCTAGCTAAGGCATCTCTACAGATCCCCACTATGGCATTTTGGTTTTTGCTGGCTGGGAGGCGGTGTTTCGGTCAGTAAGGGTTAGCTGTGAGTAGCTCCCTCACAGGGCAAGCAACAGGATGTTTAGCACGGCCTCAGACCCCTGGGCTGAGAGCCCCTTTGGCAGAATTTGGCACTGTTAAACGTGGATTTCCTTTATACTTTGTCCTATCAGACATCACCTCTGGGCCGTAAAGACTCATTGCACAGCTCCGGCATGCCAGTCGGGTCCTTTCCCCAGGAGGTTTTTGCCAGGGGCACTTCCAACCAGACTGGCTGCTCTCTCGTACATAGGGAAGAGAGGAGAAGTCATCCCCTGACAGGAGCAAAGGCTGCTGAGCCTTACCGGATCACTCACCATCATGGGCAAAAGCAGTGCAACCACCATGGAGATCCCACAGAAGCAGGCAGTAGCAGAGGTTGAGGGGTGGGCCAGTTTCTGCCAGACAGCAAAGCCTTGGGCTGGGAAAGTCCTGTCAGGGAAGATATACCCTGCAGTGAGGATGCAAAGTTGTCCTGATCAGCTAGGGGTCTACGGTGTGAACTCCATGTACGTTAATTGTGGGCAGGAGGTAAGCGAGAAGACAGCTGCTGTGGAATAGGTGTGTTGGGACTCAGTTGTGGAGAACTACCACATGGACATACAGCTGCCAAGAAATCAGAGAGACGGACATCACGCAATTATGCGTTTCTCTTTAGCTGAGGCTCATAATAGTGTTTGAAACCAATATCATGTGCAGTTACCAATGAGGTCCATGAGCTGCCTTCTACCCGTTGCCGTGGAGCTGAAGGGATCAGGGCCCCATGGCAAGCTTTTAGCCAGCAGAATTAGCTTAAAATCAAAATTCTTTGGATGGGGAAACTGTGCTCAAGGCGCACCGGCTTCTCTATCTAGTAAGGTGATTGGCAACGGATTTGCTTATGCAAAGGTCTGGCACCCATTCCCCTAACGCTTGGCTTCTGTGTTTTGTTCTCGTCCTTTCTATGATTTCTTTTGTCTTCATGATCTCCTGTTGCTTTGTCACACCTTGAGTTGAGGCAGAGACAGGTGGAAAAGGTCCACTGAGGCTGCTGTGTATTACTGGACTTGGGGGCTTAAACTCAGCTGCATGCTCAGCCATGCCTTCGTGCTCTTTCAGTGCAAGACACCTTCCCTTCTCGCTTGGGCCCCATGTGCAGGAAAACCTGGCTGGACAAGGGCATTATTGGGGTGGATGAAGGAAGCTGGCTGCTCTCGTCTAACCAGCTATGGACTCTCCACATGCCATAGTATACATTTGTAATATTAAAGGCACTTAATTACATAGGTAAGGAAGCCCTTGGAACTGAGGTTCCTCTCAGCATTTTGTTCTTGGGTCTTCACTTTTCACACTGTTTTGAACTCCCAAATATAATGGCTCAGGGAGTTGGCTGTCAGATGAGTGTGATATTTTGGTAATTGTATGGTTTTAAGGACTGAAGTTCACCTGCTAGAGTCTGGTGTGTTAAATGCACTGGAAGCAGGTGCTCAGCTGCTTAGCAATGTCAGATGGGTCTTTTCCAGTCCCCAAAACAGAAGGAGGGGGTTTAATTTGATTCATGTTAGCATTTTTTATTCCATGGCAGAAAACTTCTCTTTCAAGGTCACGTCATCACCTCACATCACTGCTTCAGGATGACCTGGGTAGGGAGCTGCTGTCCCATCACCTCCCTTATTCTTTGCTCAGTTTCTGGTCTGTGGTTTTGGTTGCAGAGGGAGATATAACATTTTTCTCTTTCTGCCTGGAGCCGAGCAGATTCATGTGCTGAAGCACAACCCTGGAGTTTTCCTGTTTCAGCGTGGCACTCGACTGGTATTTGAATAACTTGAAACCAGAAGGAACGCTCCTAGTGCTGTATGCTTTCCTACTGATGGCCCAACACTTGCTCCACAGCCCTGCAAAGACAGGGCTAACACTGCCCAGCAGAATATGGAGCAGCTCATAGTGTTGTACACAGTAACGTTACCAATTACTTCTTTTGACTCACAGCTTGGTTGGGTTTTAACCCTTGGAGCCACAACTTCTCACTGGGACCTCCTGCTCCAGGATGAATATTTTTTGAAAGGTTTGGCAGAGAGTGCTCTGTTGTATGTGAGATGAGGGAACGGCCCCTTGCTCAACCGTTGCCTGAGAGAGGAAATACCCACGCAGCCATCTGTTGAGGACAGTCAGCAGCTTGCCCTGGAGAAAGGCTGGCCACTCTCTTGGCCAGGCTGTCCATGTGCTGGGCTGACCGCTGTGGAAGCCTGCCTGCTTTGGGTCATAAAAATCTTGGTTTGGCAGTAGACAAATCAGTGAGTTTTGTTTATTTCAGCGGGAGCAAAAACAGGCCTGTAATTCCTAACAACATCATGTAGTCATAAAACACAGAAGAATGAAGAAATAACTAGCAAAAAAATAAACACAGAAACCACCCCTGTGTAAAGCAGGTTTGCCAGCAATTTTTTCCAAATTAATATAACCATTCTGCCACTCTGGCTGCGATGCGAAAAGCATTAACTCCCTCTCTCCACCCCACCCCAAATCTTATTATTTAATCCGTAAACAGCAGCATGCCTTTATTTGAAGCACGTAAGAATTGTTCTCTGAAGCTGCTGAATTGCTGATGAGAATGTGTCACTGAATTCTTCTGCGTTTTAGCTTCTTTCTTCAGTGACGGAGAGATAGAGGGTGATTCAGAATGGGCTGGGACCAGGTGGCCATACTCCTAATGCAGGTACCTGAGGTTAGGTGGGATGAATGCAGACCGATAGTTGTCCTTCAGATATTGGTTCTGTTCCACAATCTATCTATCATCTCAGATGTTGGATTCGTCTATTTGGCTAATTTCTCATATAGTTACCATTCCTTTTCAAAATCATCTTCACCAAAGCCAGGGCCCAGATGAGTTATTCAGTGGGTGAGAGATGCAAAACAGAATAATTTGGATTGGGAGAAAACTTTGAAATCAGAGCATGTTGCTCAGGGCCTTGTCCGATCAAGTCTTGAATATCTCCAGTGCTGGAGATTCCCCACCCTCTGTGGGTACTTTCTCCACTTCTGAATCGTGCTCACAGTGAAATATTTTTTGCTTGTGTCTCTAGAATTTCCCTTGTTCCGTCTTGTGTCTGTTGCCTTGTGTCTCTTCACTGTCCACCTGTGAGAAGAGATGGACTTCACCTTCTTTGTGTTCTCCCATTAGATAGTTGTAGACAGCAGTAAGGTCTCCCCGAGCTGTTTCTTCTCCAGGCTGAACAAGGCTGTCTTCTCCTACATCATGTGCTCTAGCCGCCAACCACCTTGGTGGCCCTCTGTGGGACTTAATCTGGTCTGTCAATGTCTGCATTGTGTTTAGAAGCCCAAAGCTGGCCACAGTTTTCCACCAGTGCTGAAGAGAGGGGAAGGATCTCTCCCTTGACCTGCTGGCTTCAGTCTTGCTACAGCTTAGTATGAAGTTTGGAACGGTGCACTGCTGACTCAGGTTCGCTTGGTGTCCACCAGGATCCCAGGTCCTTTTCTGCAAAGCTGCTCCCAAGCCAGCTGTCTCCCAGTCTGTACAGCTGCATGGGGCTGCTCCATCCCAGCACACCAGAATGATGGAAAAGGTGTGGAGTATCCCGGCATGTAGGTGACCAGGAGGCCAGGAGGAGTAATGTCCCTCAGAGCATGGGAGGCTGATATTTGGCTTCTGTCACCAGAACAGCTTAATCTGTATCAAGCTGCGGTGTGACCTGGTGGGAAATGGTGAAACAAAGGTGCAGAAACGCCATCGGTTGCAAATTGTGCAGTTCTATAACGAAGCACGTTGCACTCAAGTTTTGCAGCGGTCTTCGGGCTTCTTCCTTTTTCCACTAGAGGGACCCAAATGCAAATAAAAGCTCTAATTTATCAGCTGGGGAAAAGTGTGTGTGGGGTCAAGTATATTAGCATTGAATGAAAGGCAGTGTTTTCTCCCTCTTAGTATTTGTATTAAGGACCTGATTCACCATTCATTGAGGTCGAGGTGGAAATACTCGGAAACCTCAAGCTAAGACCTGTGATCCCTTTTTCAGAACCGGTTTGCAAGGCTTGAATATCTCAAATATTAATAGCTAAAATAGCTGCAAGCCAAAGACAAGCCTTGACCATTAGCCAGAGTGTGTCCTTTTGTGGGCAGTGCATATTTCATTTTCCATGTCCATTTTACCGGTGACCTCTCTGCTGTGGCTCCCTGACACTGCTCTTTTCTGCCAGATGACGGCAGAACATGGTTTCTGTTTCAGCTGACTGAGGGGAGGGAGGGAAAAAACCACTGCTCATCACTGAGTGTTTGAAACCTATTACAAACAAAAGCTCAGAGGGATGGGGATATGGATTTTCTATCCCAGCCCTTTGGAAAGAAAGGCAAAGGAAAAAAAAACCTGAAGGGAAAAAGACAGTAGCTGATGGTTTTTGGGTTTCATAGTGGAAAAAGCATAGGATTAACCCTTGCTCCACCCACCCAAACTTATCCACAAGATTCACTTACAAAGGCTGCTTTAACTTCAAAACATTGCTGATTAGCTCCAAGTCAGCTGAACAAATGTCCTGCCTGGAAAACCAAATCTGAACTAGGTACTGGGAGACAGTGAGACAAAACCTTTATTAAAAAGCTGAGTTTCCTCTTTTTTTGTCACTTGGAAAAAGAAATAGCTAAACACATGAGTGTGGCTTAACCTTATGCACCCACTGGCTCTACCAAAACCCAGCCTTGAATGTCTTCTAACTACAGAAGTGTTTAATAGAGGAATAAAGATTTACCACTGCCTGGGCTGCACAACCAGTTTGGCTGCAGAAAGCTGTGACCATCTGTCCTGGTCCAGCAGGACTGCTCAGGGTTTTCCCTTAGCACACGATCCTGCTTGGAACCAGACTTAGTTTCACTGGAGGAGGCTGGGACCAAAACACTCTGGGATGGCTGGGCTTAGTGACCAGGCACCCCAGCAGGCAGGATGGGAAGGGAGCAGGCAGCTGGACTTCTAAGCACCAACTATTGGCACTGGTGGTTTGTTGTGTCCCTCTTGATTTGCTTTTCTGAATTGCCATGCTCGTATCTGTCCCTTTCTCACTCTTCTGTCACTGGCAGGTTTCCTCCTGCGCTCCTCCATCAAGAGCCTTGCAACCCAGTCACTCACTACTCTTCCGCTCACCCCTTATCAAGGTTAAAAGGGAAAAGCGTCAAAGACTGCCAGAAATAGGTCCTCTGGACTCCGTTCTTCCTGTCTGCCATGTTATTAAAACCAACACTCCTTTCTGTCTATCTTGGCAGGACAGAGAAATTAACTCAGATGGGAACTACAATTAAAAAGGAGGAAGGTGCTGGCCCTGGGACCAACGGTACAGAGCCTGGAAAGTGGGAGAGGGAGTGGGGCTCAAGCACATCTACCCTGTGGTCAGGCATGGGTCCATGTCCTGGTTTTGGCTGGGATAGAGTTAATTTTCTTCTTAGTAGCTGGTACAGTGCTGTGTTTTGGATTTAGTGTGAGAATAATGTTGATAACACACTGATGTTTTAGTTGTTGCTAAGTAGCGCTTATCTTCAGCCAAGGACTTTTCAGTTTCCCATGCTCTGCCAGCAAGCAGGTGTGCAAGAAGCTGGGAGGGAGCAGAGCCGGGCAGCTGACCTGAACTAGCCAAAGGGGTATTCCATACCATGGAACGCCATGCCCAGCATATAAACAGGGAGGAGTTGGCCAGGAGGGGTGGATCGCTGCTTGGGCATCGGTCAGTGGGTGGTGAGCAATTGCATTATGCATCACTGTTTTTTTCTTGGGTTTTATTTCTTTTTTTTTCTTTTTTTTTGTTATATTCCTTTTCTTTACTATTATTATTATTATTACTATTATTATTAGTATTATATTTCATTTTACTTTAGTTATTGAACTGTTCTTATCTCAACCCATGAGTTTTACTTTTTTCCCCAATCCTCCTCCCCATCCCACTGGGAGGGGTGAGCGGCTGCGTGGTGCTTAGTTGCTGGCTGGGGTTAAACCACGACAGTCCACCATGCCCATTTTCACCTGCCATGTTGTCCTCACGCATGGACAAACTCAGACTGAAGAGTGCTGGAGCATTCTGAGGGAAGGAGGATGGGCAGTGACTTCACGCAGCCCCTGCTCTTCTTCTGTGATGACACCCAGACCCCACCCCTGCACCGAGAAAGGACTGGTGGGGTGGCTGATTTAGTAAACTTCGGATTTAGATGTGGACTCAACCAACAAAACAGGTATTCCTACATACCTGGAGCAAAGAAAGGTCTAATATTTTTATGCTGGTAAGATTGCTAGGGCTTTTGTCAACAGAGTAATGCTGTAAAAATAACACCTCCTGTTGACATGATTAAGCTGGCAAAAATGCCAACTGGTTACCTGGCCTCTGTACCCAAACCCACTGCTCCTTCTTTTGTTTTCCTTCAGGTCTTTGTATTTCTCTCCTGCCTTATCGTTACCTGTCCCACACACTTCTCTCATAATCTGCTGCTGACAGTTTTCTATTAGGCATAATTTCCTGACCATCTTGTGTATAACTTAGACATGCTGTAAATTTGGAGATTTATGTGGAGTCGTATGAACTGTGCTCTTGAGACACTTGAAAGAAAAACATTGAAACGAACAATCTTGGCAGGAAAAGTACAATTGGAGAGCTGTAAGGCCAATCCATAAGAGGTAGTTAAAGCTAGTCAGTGTGAGTTGGTTAAGATGAAACAGGCACTCAGCTTTGTCACTGCTTGGGACTGAGCCATCAGTGACTGTAAGTGCTATGATGTGGACTTGGGTGGATGCTCAACAAGAAAACCCCCTGATTTGCAGCATATTCCTGCTTGAAGCTCACCAGTATCTGGAAGCCAGGTGGGCTCGGAGAATCCCAAGCAGCCAGGGCTTTGCAACAAACTGGCAGAGCTGAAATACCTTTGAGCGACAAGAGTGAACTCTCCTTTCGAGGCATGCCTGCCTTAAAACTGTCCCCTGTCTCTGTTCATTTTTCATTTTTTATTTCTGAAAGTATGCTGGTTTGCAGAAGAAACTGAACTCAGCAGTCACGGATGTACAGGCAGACTGATTCCTCACCACTAAAACCAAGCAAGTCATTAGTGGTTTTGGGATCGGGCTCATAATCCCAATGACCCCCCCCCAGATCTGCAGCGCTGCTTGGTATTGGAGTCAGTCTGGTACAGTTTGGTACTGGCGCAGTCCTAGCTAGCATGCTAGGATTGGTCTTGCCTGATCTTACAGCAAAACACTTCCCTTGCAGCTGGGCTGTCTCAGCTCCTGTCCTCAGCTGGTAGGTCCCCGCTGCCAGCTTTGCTAACCCAGGCAGGAGAGAGAGTGGAGGAACTGATGGTGCTGGTGACTGTCTTTGTCTGTAGAGTCTCTTAAGGTACTGTGCAAAGGAGAGCAGTCTCCAAAAGGGAAGAGGAAAAAACCTCCATTTTTAAAGAGGAAAAAAATGTTAAAAAGAGAGTTCTTCTCAAGAGCCATGGCCATGCAGAAGCCTTCATTGCACACAGCCAGCCTGGCATCTTTGGCCTTGATGGGCCAGCATAAACCCAAGTGGGATTATGGAAAGAGTCTGCACCTAATTCATTGATCAGCCATCACTGATCCTTGCTAAAACAGAGCTGACAGACATGCAAGAAAGACAATCTGGTCACACTTGGTGTGACCTATGGGTCAGTTCTTATACAAGAAAATGTAGTTAGAGACTGACAGAGGTACTGGATGTACAGGGTGAAAGCTGAGGTTGTTGCCTCCTATGTGACATAGTGTAATTCAACAAGGCAGGGCTCTCTCTGACTTTGCTGGTGCCTGCCCTCCACCCTGAACATAATATCTGAGATACTATATCTTTAGCCTTCTGTAGCACCTCAGAAGTGGACCTGAAAATATTTAATGCTAATCCACTCAACGGTTTCTACTGAAAGCAGAGTGTATTGAGATGTTTAAAGGCTTGGAAGGCTTGAGGTGAGTTATTCCTACTTAGGTCCATGTTATGAGTTAAATCTTTGGAGTAATTTTCATGCCTGTGGTGAAATAGTCATGCTGCTCTTTCATTTGTGGGCTGCAGTGGGAAGTTTTATAAGATTTGTAGGATAGTTTACCTTTGTCTCAAAACTCTAGATAATATATCTTTGAAGGCTTAGTATGCCAGCTTCAACATACCTGTGATTGGTTTGACATTATGAAGCATTTTTGTCATGGACAGGAGTTGGCTGTTTTCTAAAAAAAGATCTAGACTGCATCAGACATCTTTTTACAGCAGGGAAGATTCAAAACAATCGGACCATGGAAAGAGCAGCAACTCAAGACACTCTCAGGACAAAGACTTCAACATTAAAGTAGCCGGTTAGTAACACAAGCTCCATTGTCAAGTGACCCATCTTTCAGAAAATGTATAACCTATGGTAAACCTCACCATTTTCACAGTGGATGGTCTCTCATGGAGGACAGCAAGACCACTTCTTGGGGGAGGTAGACAAACCCAGAAGAAGCAAGCAAGCAAGCAGGAATCACTACGTTTAGATTTTCTAATGTTCATCAAAATGAAATATTTTCTATTTATAATGTGTCAATTGCCAAGTACTTACATATTGTTTTTATTTAATGTGGTTACTAGTATTCTCTCTTTTTCAAGGGTCAGCAAATGAAAAAGGAATCTTTAATTTCTCTTTTGTTGAAACCAGTTTTGAACTCTCTCTTGATCTCACTGAGAATAGGGTAGGGCCAATATTAATTCCATGTGATAATAAGTAAAAGAAGAGTGCTATAAAAATGTTTTTTTGAGCTGGCATTGTTTTGGAGCTCTGACAGAAAATAGTCAATGGTGACTGATGCGCTGAGGTCAGTATCATTGTATATGCTATTCATTATATTCCTTATTGCCAGCTGAAAGCACAATGGTATTCCTGTTCTTGAGATCCTTTGTACCTACTGCTATTTGTAGACAGGGAAAAATTATTGCAGCTTCTCATAACTAAATGCCAGGAGAGATATCAGAAATTTTCATTTTGTTGCTGCTTTAGATTACAGAACAAAATTAGTTGCATATGTAATAAGGCTACTGATGCCATGAGAAAATGATTTGTGACTCATGAGAAAACTTCTTAGCCAAAAATATACAAAGCTAATTGGGAAATGATTTTTTTTTTCCCTATGTGGCAAGACATGTCAGCCATATATTTCTCACCACATAATTGGCAGGAAAATAAAGCAATTTTATAGTCTTGTATTGTGCTACAATATCTTGGTTATTGTAAACCTTTGCAATCACCCAATTACAAGGTACCAAAGAGAAATGAGATTCAACAACAATAGTTCAGAACTCTACTCAGCTTGTAAGTACCTCCAAAGCTCTGAAAGTATCCCAGTTTTCACATCCACACATCTATTACTTTTCCCCTCTGACAATGGTGAGGCTAAAATCAGTAGGTTCAACCCAAATGTCTTAGGTTTAACTCTGCGTGCTTAGATCGACTCAGCATCACACATCCACTGCCTCTTTGTCCAGAAATTTCCACAGATCAAACTGTAGTAACTAAATCACTTTAAAAGTACTAATCTTCCAACCCAGACATTGGCAGAAGCGTTTCCCATATTTCAGTAGAGTAAGAACAGTCTAATCTACCTCTTTGCGACAGCTGACCTCTTGAATCTGGAGGAAGTACCAGCTCAGTGCTAACATTGCCAGTCTTTGGTTGATGCAGGAGGCATTCTCTTTCCTCCAACCTAGGAAGTATGTTTGGGTTGCTAAAGTTTTTCCTGGCATTGCAATGCTTTCCTACCCAGAATGATGGCATGTTCTTTCATCAGGAGGATATTCTGATGATTAGCACCATAGAAATGTGAATAACAAGTAAATAAGATCTGTATGATGCATGTGTCACAGTGAAAGCTCAGAAATTAATGAGAATTTCATAATTTAAATTTACAATAAAACTAGTCAGTTTGACAGTTATGGCTAACTGCAGTGACATAGCAGGCTTGAAGTCCTCAAGATCATCTGTTACAAAATTCAAAACATGTTTTCTCTTATTAGGATAGACGTACATAATTATTTAAACTCACAGTAATAAAGCTATAGTTCTCTGGGCTGGTTAACAAAGGACCCATAATAAAGGAGAACTAATCCATCTTGGGATAGGGATAGCTAGCAGAAAAAGATTATACCCTGTCATATATTATTTCTTCCACAGAATCCTTGCTACGTGCAGTATGCAGGGTGAAAAATGTTAATTGAGATGGTGTGGGACTAAGGCCATTGTCTGTAGGGTCCCAGCCTCATTAGCTGCAAAATTTGGAAAGTGTGGAGGGAGCAAATAAAGGGATTTCAGAAAGAGAAAGTGTGGCCTAACGTTTAATGCAGTCGAATACCACCCTGAAGTGCTGGATTCTTGCCTAGCCTCTGAGCTCCCATGTGACACTGAACCGAGCTTTCCACAGGGCGGGGAAGTGTCCCTGCTGTTGGTGTAAGAGCTGGCTGGTTGTTTGCCAGGAGATGGAATCCTGGGGCTCGGGTCTTCCTGCTGCTTGAGAAAACTGAAAACTGCGCTTCCCTGATCCCAGGGTGACGGGATACAGAAGCTGAGAAGGGAGCACTGGGACCACTTTCTGATGTTATCCATGGTGTCGGGGAAGCAAGCCTGCCCAGGTCAGTGCTGTGGATCCAGAGAGCGTCCATGTTGCTGACCCTGCATCAGGCAAGGACTAAAACATTGGGGGCAGTGTTTAGATAGGGCTAACGTTTCCTGATGCCCAAATCTGGGCAGATTCTTGCTTGGAGTACAGCCTTTCTGCACTGCTTTTTGGAGTGTCTTATTCTCTCTGATGTTTGGGTCCCAACTCTGGTGATCTGAGTCACCCAGCTGGGGACAGCTTCCTAACCCTTAGGTGTTGTAATACACAGAGTCATAGAATCATCAAATAGTTTGGGTTGGAAAGGACCTTTAAAGGTCATCTAGTCCAACCCCCCTACAATAAGCAGGGACATCTTCAACTAGATCAGGTTGCTCAGAGCCCTGTGCAACATGACCTTGAATGTTTCCAGGAATGGGGCATCTACCATCTCTCTGGGCAACCTCTTCCAGTGTTTCACCACCCTCATCGTAAAAAATTTCTTCCTTATATCTAGTCTCAATCTACCCTCTTTTAGTTTAAAACCATTACCCCTTGTCCTATCGCAACAGGCCCTGCTAAAATGTTTGTCCCCATCTTTCTTGTAGGCCCCCTTCAGGTACTGGAAGGCTGCTATAAGGTCTCCCCAGAGCTTTCTCTTCTCCAGGCTGAACAACCCCAACTCTCTCCGCCTGTCTTCACAGGAGAGGTGCTCCACCCCCTGATCATCTTCGTGGCCCTCCTCTGGACCCGCTCCAACAGGTCTATGTCCTTCTTATGTTGGGGGCCCCAGAGCTGGAAGCAGTACTCCAGGTGGGGTCTCACGAGAGTGGAGCAGAGGGGCAGAATCACCTCCCTTGACCTGCTAGCCACGCTTCTTTTCATGCAGCCCAGGATATAGTTGGTCTTCTGGGCTGTGAGCGCACATTGTCGGCTCATGTCCAGCTTTTCATCCCCCAGTACCCCCAAGTCCTTCTCGGCAGGGCTGCTCTCGATCCCTTCATCCCCCAGCCTGTATTGATACTGGGGGTTGTCCCGACCCATGTGCAGGACCTTGCACCTGGCCTTGTTGAACCTCATAAGGTTCACATGGGCCCACTTCTTGAGCTTGTCCAGGTCCCTCTGGATGGCATCCCATCCCTCAGGTGTGTCAACCACCCCACTCAGCTTGGTGTCGTCTGCAAACTTGCTGAGGGTGCACTCGATCCCACTGTCTATGTCATTGATGAAGACATTAAACTGTACTGGTCCCAATACGGACCCCTGAGGGACACCACTTGTCATCGATCTCCGTCTGGACATTGAGCCATTGACCACTACCCTCTGGATGCGACCATCCAACCAATTCCTCATCCACCGAACAGTCCACCCATCAAATCTGTATCTCTCCAATTTAGAGAGAAGGATGTTGTGGCGGACCATGCCAAAGGCCTTACAGAAGTCCAGATAGATGACATCTGTAGCTCTTCCCTTGTCCACTGATGTAGTCACTCCATCATAGTCACCAAGAGCTGTTCCAGCTCTGGGCCAAAGATAATATTTGGCTTCTACCTCTGTTCATGTCAGTAGTCTCCCTCCACTACCCCTGCCTCCAAGCTGGTGCCACACTGGAATCCCCATAACTGGAATCTCCAATGCTCTTCTTTTGTTAGAACGTTTAAATGCAACATGTAGCAAGACTGACACAAAGCACCTTAGCCTATGGACATGTGCGGGTGAAGAGAAGGTGAGTCAAGGTGCTAGAAAACGGAGGAACTGCAGCTCAATCCCCACCATGGTGCAGCAGAGCGGGGAATTGAGGCCAGATTCCCAGATTTTTCCTTGCCTGTCCTTGGAAAGCGAATCCTTCCTTTCAAAAAATGGTCCGTGGTCTATGCCCATGCAGTACCTCGCAATGGACTCAGAAGTGCTGGTACTTCACTCCCTCACTACTGACACATGAGCCATCTCTCACCTGAGATAGCAGGACATGTGCACTTGAAGGCTGATCATTGGTTACATCCAAAAATCCCTCTTTGCTCTGAATTCTGCTTCATTTATCTGAGTAAGTGGAAAGTGAACTCCTCAGATTGAATACTAATTAGGCCAAATAAACGCAAACCAGAAGGGAAACAAAAAAAGAACTGCTAGTAAGGATCATCCATGAGTCTGTGGTTGGATAATACGTTTGGAGAACATTGCTCTCTTAAAAGAGTTAATGAAAGACACCAAGACACCATTCGTGACTGTGGCTGTGTACTGAGCAGTCAGCAAGCCCCCGCTATGATTTATTCAGGAAAATCCATGGGAGTGGTGGAGAGGGGGAAAAAGAAACAGAAGCCTAAACTTCTGGTGCCAGAGCTTTTATGCCTTCGTATCAGCTCCAGGAGTTTTCTGGCTGCCACTTGTAAAATTCTTTGGATATTCCCTGATGTTTCTTCCCCCTCAGCCCAGCATCACAGGCCTTGCGCCTACCTGTTTTACCATGTCCTACTTCTGCCTTATCTTTACACTGTCTCTCTTCCGATCTCCACCCACCTCCATGATAGATCAGGCCTCCTTAAACAGAATGGCCATGTATTGTTTTCTTTTGATTAACACCTTTTTCTGTGACCCTGCTTGTCCAGCTGAGCTCAGGTGTCACCTCATTCTGGCTTCCAGGGGACATTCCTTCTCCAAGAGCCAATATGCTCCATGAAGACTGATTCAGTTTACCTTAAATTGGGCACCCACTGTCTGGTGAACTGAATTGCTCAACCAAGCATGTTGTCAGGAGCTCTCTCCAGCGGCCCATACACAGCTCCTGAGAGGCACCTGAAACTTCAGGGAATTGCTCCCAGTTTCCATCCGCCTGTCTGCTGTTGGTCCTATGTCACATCTGCTAGCAGTTTGCAGATATCTATCATCTCACATGTTCCATAGCAACTCCCTTATCAGAAGATCCCTATGTGTAGGCAGCTGAATTGAGGTCTAGATACTGGCTGATCCTACAGCAATGCTGTAGGATGCGGGTCTCCAGCTCTGCCACAACCCTGCCCTGTCCAGCCATGGGCCCCACAGAGTCCATTCCCATCCCTATGGCCCTGCCCAGCCATTCCAGAGCTGTGTCTGACCCTGGTTTGCCTCACTGTCCTGGTCCTGACCCCAGCCTGTGGCCTGATGTCCCAACATGGCCTTGGCCCCATGGAGGTGCCTGGTGTCTGGGGCTGTGGCCTGATTGCAACTTTTCCCCACAACCTACCCTGTTTCCCCAGTTAAAGTCTTTGCTAATGAGTTCTCGCATGCTCTCTGTCTGGTTGGTTTAAACCAGTGTTGGGGTCCATGTGGCAATGAAAATAAGCTGTACTATAAATGGCCACACTAGAAACATTGGCCTCAAGACAAGTATCACAAGCAGCTTTAATCACAAAACACACTCAATGGGGCTGCACAGCAGCCAAAATAGAGATAAACTGAGCAACTTTTGAAAAAAAATTAAGCCATTTCAAATACAGCAGCTGATTTATTATTACTCATTTTCTATGCACTTCATTGAACAGATTTTTCTGTTTATGAATTCTGTTTCAAATATTTTTCTAATACTGGGAAACAGGCCTGCCCCAATCCTTATATTCCAACTTTCCCACAATTTTAGCAGTATTATGAATCTACATCTAATTTCTAGTTTTCCAAAAGACCCCATCTTTCCAGGGGAGGGAGGTGGTATCCCAGATCCATACAGCCCTTAATCTTGAAGTGTTCCAAATTTCGAGCCAGCCCTGAATGTGACTAGCTTACAACATAACCCCCTTTTTTCTTCTCTTTTTTTTTGTGCGTGTGTGTGTGTATGAATACAGTCCAGTGAGGTGTAATGAATCTAACACTTTGCTGCAAAGAAAACAGACACTGCCAGGTGCAGGTTGGATTCCTTCTCCAGCTGAAAAGCTCTGGTCCTCCACCCCTCTGGGTGGGATTAAGTCAAGGTGAAGGGCAGGGCTTGGTTTCATAACATGTGAGATGATACTCTCTTGAGTACTCAAGATGTTTGGGTGGATCTGCAAAACATGGTCCTAGAAGAGACTCAGGCTGTTCTGGAGTGGTGCCTGAAGGTCATGTGGGATCTCCCAGGGCATTTCTAATGGCACCAAACTGAGCCCTAGATCATTACTGACTGAAACTCAGATATCTAGTGCACATGTAGTCACATGGGGACATTTATCTTTAGGTGTTTCAGTCTGGAGCTGAATCTCCTCATTTGTGCTAGATAAAGTGGATCAGAAAGGCACAGACTGGGCCAGCTTGGTATGATGTTGCACAGAAGACGTCCAAGGAAACAGCCCAGCTGTGGAGGGGAGGCTGTGGGAGTCCCATGCTCGGCACAAGAGACTTGATGGGCCTGTAATTCATTGTCGTCTGGTACAAGATGCTATTTGAATATGGGCTGTTGCAACTACTTAGGGAAACTGTAATGTGAGTGCAGGCCAAGCAGAAAAATCAAGCGATGTTCAGATGAAATTGATAAGCCATTGAATTGTCTCTTCCTGCATCTTGAATGAATGGAGCTTAACAATTAATTTTTTAATGGGAAACATATCCATGCATTGCACACAGTTCTGAAAATTGTCAGGCTGGAGGCCAAGCAAAATAAGTTTTAGGATTTTCTCAGCTTCATAATTGTGTTATTACATTGCATGATAGAAATTGGGCTGTGGCATTAATTCTGCTCTCTGGCATTAAAAAGAAGAGGAAGTATTTCTTCTTTAATTGACAGCTAAAATTTCATTCATGGAGTATTAGCAGAATTAGCTTTTTGCCTACTGAACTATCTTCTGTGTTTCTGATAATATGATTTAACTTTGGCACTAAGGAACTCTTTCATTTGTGAAACACTAATCTATATCAAGCAGAGAAGAGGAAAAAATCACTTATGGGAGACAAGGAAGAACTGCAATGTTTTTAAACTGAAGGGACGAATCTGCTATTTAAATGCTCTGACTGATCTTTCTCTATCTTTCCTGAAAATCCATTTTGAAAAAAATCTCTGACCTCTGCAATGAATATTTGGAACCCCCCCTAAATGCCCCTCTAAAGGCTACTGGCATTGTATGCTCTCCTTGCCACCGGCTTCACCTGTTTGCAGGTTGTTTTCAGGATCACAAGTCTGGGATGTGGTGGGATGGGAAGCTAAACCTGCTGAGGACTTCCCTGAAATCAATGTCTGGAGGTCACTGCTGGATTGGTGCATAAGTCTTATCAGCAAGAAACACTTTCCACTGTGTGCTTTATTTAGTGTATCCATTTATTATTATTATCATTACTGTCTTCATCTAGACACAAAAACCTATGTTTGCCATCCAGACACAAAAACCTATGTTTGCAGTTTTGCTTTGTCCAATGAGGGGAAAAAAAAACCAAATGGCTGAGGAATTTTCTCTTTCCTGCTATTTACGAGAGTAAGCTGGGGTCTCTGACAGATGTTGTGTGGATCTTTGTCCTTTAGGAATTTGGAGAATTTTGGCAAAGATTTTTGTGAACATTTCATACCATTTCAGTGGTGGCAGGAGGGTGAAAGCACCTTGAACAAGCACGGGTAGTTCTCATCTCCCAGGCACAAGAGTTGTGGGAGAACTTGAATTTTCCTCCACTCCGTTGCCTTAATCAATGGCCCAACCTTCTGAAGGTTGGCCAGAGAGGTCCTTCTGCCATGGACAATGGATGGAGATTCTCTCTCACAGTCGATTCAGTGGTGTTGATGGGTTTGGTGGGGAACACGTGTTCACTCCTGAAAGATATTGGCAACATGCTGAGGTTATTGTATTATTTCATGAGTGCTGCAAATTGCTCTGAAGACAGAAAACCTAATTGTCTTTTCCACCCTTGGAGAGAAGTTAACCCGGAATGTCAAAGCAAAATCATCGGAGCCTCTCGGCTAATCCTGTCACTAGGTTGATTCCCTATGTTAATTATGAAAGCTGTTGTCAATTGTTTCTGTTTCTCGCTCTTCCTCATCATGATAAAATGTCCATTAAAAGGAGAAAAAACCCACCCAAATGCGTTACACTGATTTCCTCTTCCAGCACACTGGCTAGGGATAGTAGAGAAAGGTACTGACAAGTTGTAGAGCATCTGTTCTTGTTTACAGAGTGCTCAATCACAGATGAATATCTTGCCAGAAAATATGAACTATAATCCGTGGAACTGAACAATCCTAGAAAAAAGCCCACATCATCTTTGTTGTTGTTACTCATCCAAATATACTGTGGAGGTGAACCAGAGCTAGAGGTTTGTTTACCATTTGGTGTCCCTATTCTTTTCCTTTAGCAGAAGTGGAGACAAATAATTTAGCAAGCACTGGAAAGTAGCATTTACAAGGCAAGCATATGAACATGCTGTGCAGATGAGCAAAGAACAATCCTTGCTTCTGATGGGTCATTACCAGATTAAAACATCTTAGCTCTGACCCTGTCTAGGGGTTGTGAGTGCTTTTGAGGCAGTGCAGGGCTGTGTCTTCATCACTCTTGGACAATGAAGATATCCTGAGGCGTGTTGCAAGGAACATCAGTTCAGACCCCAGTTCAAGAAGCATGTCGTGTCTCACTGCATTTTGCTTTGTTGTGTAGCCCCTGTTTAGTTTAGTGAAGCGATGTGCCATCGTGTGCAGGACTGAAAATGGAAAAAGAAGTTTTTGAATTACAGGAGCTTTGTATGAGGTCTCAAAATCCCGATTTCATTAAGTAAAAACAATTTTTCTGATTCTCAGACAGACTGAGAAACCAAGAGTTTCTAGTAACATCACTGGGAGTTGCTGAGCTTTGCTATTTAGGTGTATTGAAGTGAATTAGGAATTTCTTTCCAGACAACCTTTTCTGAGAGAAACGCTGACGATGTCTCTTCCCAGTGAAACATCACCACAGAAGGACAAGCCAAATTCCTGCAGTACTTCCCATGTCTTATCCTGAACTATTTTTTTCCTTATTTTCTGTTTGTGGTTAAACAGCTGCCAGGCTTTACCAAAGAAGAAACCGCCAGTTAATGCAGGGTTATGTGATATATGTTTAAGTGTCTGGGGGGTCTTTTTTACTTTAAAGGACATTGAAATGCAAGATATCATATCTGGCTATAGAATAGCTCTGAGAGTATATTAGTTGTTCCCCAAGACAATAAACAAGCAACAGCTGGTGTAGTTTTAAAATGGGCATACAAATTTATCTACCCCTTAAGTTTTGAGGGCAAAGCTGAGTGAAAAGCCCTGCATCACTACATAATATTAATTGTTACAAATAATAATTATATATCAATACCATATTTATTTTGATTAAATGCACACTGAAATTGAAAGAGTGAGGTTCTGACTTGAATAAGGGAAAAATATTTTCAGCATGAGGACAGTCAGGCATGGGAGCAGGTTGCCCAGAGAGGTTGTGCCATCTCCATCCTGGGAGGTGTTTTAAAAACCCAACTGGATAAAGCACTGAGCAACCTGGTCTGGTCTTACGAGTGTCCCTGCTCTGAGCAGGAGGCTGGGCTAGAGACCTGGTAAGGTCCCTTCCAACATGAATTCTCCTATAGGTCTATGATCCTATGTACTTCGATGGTGCATTAAGATTTCAAGCAGGTCTATTTGTGCTGGTGCTGTCACATGCCATCCACAGAGGCTTTCCAGTCTAAAAGATTAATTGTAATAGCTGGATCAATCAGGTTATCTGGCCTGGGGTTTGGGACACAAATCGGTAGGTAAGTCTAACAGGATGCACAAAACTCTCACTCCTTTAATAGCAGTTCTTTTCCACGACTATCTGCACACCTGCTTACCAGGTTAAAGACTGCTGGGTGCATGTTGGAGGGATGGTTGGGGGTTGCATTGCCCATTTCGATTGGAAACTTTCCCTGCTTGTTGATGGCAGGATGGAAGAGTATGCAAGATATGGAGTTTATGGACCAAGTGGCCACAGAGTTCTTTTTATTGCCCTTGCATCGAAATAGGACCATTAGGGCTAGTGGTTCTGAACATCTAAATATACTGGCGCGCTGAAGGGCTTCCTGGAGAAAAGGGTGATGGGGCTGTTGCCATTGGCAAAGTCTGGGTTTTAGTTGACCTTTCACTCATGGATTGGGTTGATAGGATGGGACAATGTTTTGGAGGACTCTCAAAGCAAGGAGAGAAATCTTGTGTTTGATGAGGAAACAAGGGAGAAATATGGCCGGAGAGTTGTAATAGAACAATAGGATGAAGAAGGGAGATGCTCTTATCAGCTGTGTTTTGAATAGACTCCCAGAAATAATCAAATGTAGCTGATATCAGAAAAAAACCTGCTGGCCTCCTTTTAATTTATGCAGCTTGTGTTTTTGGTGCTAGTCCTAGGAAAAGGATCCCAGTGTTATCTGAGAATAGATAGCAGGCCTCAATAAAACCCTTGAGTGATGCCAACGTGTCCTGTCAGAAATAAGCCACTAAATCAACAGGCGGAGATACCTCTGGCAAACCCTACACTCTGTTGGCTGAGGTGGTTTTTTTTTTTGTTCACTTCGTTTTTCTGAAGCATCTTTTTAGCAGATTAGAGAATAAAATACCACCCTCAGATGTTTCCTTTTTTCTTACAGTTTCCCCATACTCCTGTCAATTCCTAAAACATAATTTTCTTCAGTATTTGCAGCTTTCTTTGCTGAGGGAAGGAGAGCCAATGCAGGGAAGATGCTAACATGAGGGTACTGCAGAGGATATAGTTGTTGTGATTCCCTGTCCTACATAGCTTCCTTTTTCTGGAGAGGTCACAAACGCTTCCTGTTCACTTTCTGGCTGCACAATGCTGCTCACTGTCATCTAACTCATGAAAGGTGGGCACAGTTGGCAAAACTTTTTCATTTTCCTGCAGCCCAGATGGATTGTCACTTTTATGGACTATCTGGACAATAAATTATTTCCCATCATTAGAGGTAATCTTGAATGGTATTCCAATGTCAGATTTCAGCATGTGGTGTTAAAAGCCTTGTTGGTTATAAGTAAAAAATAGGTAAAAATATTAATTTTTACAGAATCTCTCTTTTTCTGGCTTTTAAAAGTAGGTGGTCCTCTTATGCAGCTGGTCAAAAAATGCTTGAAGGAAGAGGTACATATCTCTTTTCTTGATTAGATTACTTGGCAGTGAGTACAATGAGGCACAGAGTCCCCTCAGAGAACCAAGAATAAGGTCCTGCTCTCTTAAAGCTGAGCCCTAACCAAAAGCATCACTGATGCAGTCCCTGAGCCTCCTGAGCAGTTCTTCTGTAAAGTTAGTGAGTCCACCTGCATAGATCTCACCAGATAAAATAAGAAAGCCCATTCAAAGAACAATTCTTACTTTTCAAATGTTTCAGATCGCTCTCCAATAACAACTTTCATATTTCATATTCCCATCCCAACTCTGGGACAGGTCATTGGAAAGTTGGGTGAAATGGTGGAGTCCAAATGGATGCCTGTGCTCCCCTGAAGAGGCGCAGATGGTTATAGCAGTGGGTTTGCTTCCTACTCTACTCTAATATCCATTTATTTTTAGCAGTTTTCACCACTTGCTACTGCATGTGTTTCCCATGGAGCAGGAAGCTTCAGAAGCCACTGGAAGGGTGCTGAAGTCTGATTTGTATTTCCATGTGTCAGTCAGCATCTTTATGGGGTAGATTCAGGGGGAGAGCTCTTTGTGTGAAGATGCTGCCAGACCCACTGCCCATTGGGAGAGCTCGAGATAAGGTCAATGCCAAAGGACCGTGCCTACACCTTTGTGTAGTGCTTGCTACCTTGGCCCTGTGAGTCCCCGTGTAGAGGCATGGAGTGTGGGGGTGTGAGAGCTGAGGAGCGCGGCTGCCTGCCCACAGCCATGCCATCACCGGCTTGGGACGGTTCCCCTCTGATGTGCTTGTGCTGCTTTCAGACCCACGCTTGTCCTGGTCTGGAGCGTTTCCACCAGCTCACATGGTCCTGGCCCCAGAGTATCTGCACTGCGGTGGAAATACAAACCCAAGGGAATGTTGGTACAGGGGATACTTTTTTTTTTGTGTCATTTAGGGGGTGATCTGATGCCCAAGTGTCTCAGTGGAATTGGTTCAGCAGTTGCACAGTTTGTGAGCAGTCAATGCTGCTCCTAAGTGCCTGCTGTCAATAAATATCAAATTGATTTTTTAAAATTTGTTTCTGCAGGATAAGCTTAGCCTTAAAAATACATTCTGATATGAGGCTGTCCCTTTTTTCCAGCTACCCTGCTTTGAATTCACTACTGATCTTGGAGACAAGTAATGCATACAGTTCTTAGATTTCATTCCAGATTCTGGTCATTTACCTTGACCAACTTCAGAAGAAGTTCCTACTAAAAATGAAGGTCACCAAATCAAAAACATGTCTGTGTATATTAAAATCCCTCAAGCACAGTGTTGACTTCCAGGTTGGCTAGAAGAACATCACTGGTCCTTGCAGTTAACTGGACAGTTTCTTCCTCACTGATGCTTTTCCAGAAGGGTATTAGCACAATGGAACATGTGTTGCTGAAATGCATAAACACTGAGCACCAGATGCAATGGGGTTGCTCGATTTTTCTCTCCCCCAATGTGCTCTGAGGAGTTTGGAGTGGGATCCAGTAATTTAATTTGTGATATCTTTAAGATCACTGCAACAACTCAAAAGCTGTGGACAGAGGCAAATAACATTTTGTAATATATTTATTGAATGGTAATGCAAACCAGAGAAATCTATAAAGAAGGGAGGAAATCATATTCCCTGTCTGGGAGGTACTGAACTGAATTTTAAACCAGAGAACCAGACATGGTTGAGACTGAGAAGGGAAGGGGGAGAGTTCACCCGACTTTCCCCTTAAGAAATAAATTACTGGTGAGACCACACAATATTATTCCAGTTTTCTGTCCTTCTGGTCTCCCTTTACAAGCAGACACTCTCACATTTTGATGGTCTCCCCCATATTTGGAAGTATTGCCCTTGATAAAGGTTGACATAAGATTCTTTTATTTTTCTCCCCAGAGGACGAGTTGTTCTTGCAGCTGAAACTGCTGCCAGAAAGTCCTACCCTCTGATTGCTTCTAGTATGTGGAGAGTAATAGGACACTGAGACAGTGAAGCTGTTTTTACTCTGTGTTAGGCAGCAGTTTTCCTTCATATACCACCATCGCTGCTGAATAGCATGGAATGAGAAAAGACTCAGTCTCTGTAAAGAAGTCAATAGCTCCTCATCTGAAGAATAAGAGGGATTTCAGCCAAGAGAGCAGAATGGCTTGCTTTCTCTTCATTTCTCATTTTAGTTTCTACTTTGTGTTCCTCAACATGTACATTGCCCCTTTTTTGCAGTCACTGGGGGATAAATTAGTCCAAGATCCTGCTTACCACTACTTCAGCACTTATACCATTTCTGATCAACCTATACTTAACATGTAACCTATACCCCTTATGAATTTGTCATAAAGATTTCCATGGGAATTGTGTTCTCCAGACCAGATTCTGCTTTGTTATTTCAGTATAAAACCACAGCACTTCCACTGAAACCCTACCATTTTTAATCTCCATCCACATCTCTGAAATTTGTGATTCCCTGGAAGTATTCTGGATTTGCACTGGAATAAGTTGAATATGGCTGTAAACAAATGTATTGTGAAGATTTACTGCACCAAATAACTGCAGTAGATATAAATCTTTCAAATTTCAGGTAAAATGAATGTGTATTCTGATGCTGGTGTTTGAAGGCACAAGCTTTGGAAGCTGATTTTAAATAAATAAATCTCAAGATTACTGTTAGGTAGATTTTGCTTATTGTTCTTTGATTGTAATAGGCAGACTAAAATTGTGTCTTCTGAATTTCATGTCATAAGAACAATTTTATAGAAAATTTACCTTTGAAGAGAGTGGGGCCTTCTTGGAGTAAGAGGAAGCAGAGGTTACATGTAACGACAGACGAGGACATTCAGAGAGTTTCTAGCACTGTCATTCCTCAAAAGATCAAATTATCTGGATCAAAATAGTTAAACCTCCCTGAAATGTCCAACAAAATTGTCCTCCAGAGGAACTGCAGTTATCTACTGATTAATTTTATAAAACGGTTGCCATTCATTTTTCATATAAATGCACTCAGCTAAAATCAGACTCAGTCAGACTAATTTGGTTAGGCATATTTTAAAGTAACACCTATATTTTAAAAGGTTATAATTTTCTCAACAATCTGAGGAAAGGCTTGGACAGCAGAATAAGCACTCTAAGTCTAATTTTTGTAAATGGTAGAGTCAGGTGTATTAGTTTGTAGTAATTTTACATTTGCTTTAATTGCTAATCTCTGTTAGTACCAAGGGTGTTCTGAGGCATCCTCATCCTTTGCGTGTAATTTTGGGAAAGTGAGTTCCTGGAGTCATGGTTGGTTGTTGTGTTTTCAGAAGACAGCACAAACTATTTCTGGTGAAGATGATGGGCTGACAGCCCTCTTTGGCCCCAACCCTGTGGGAGCAGCATGGTTTCTGTGTCCCTTGATCTTATTCTGGAGGGATTGTCCCCAGCTTTTAACCCTGACCCTGCCATCATGCTGTGTTTGCTCTGTTTCTTACTGTAAGGTACATCTGTAACTTTGGGAGCAAGGCTTTGCTATATAAATGTGATCCTCCATGTCACAGACACTCTGCCCTTGATGAGGTACATGCTTTAACTTACACATTTTTTGTCCCATTGATTCCACATGAATAAAATGTAAACATGTATTTAAGGATTTTCCTGGATCTGGCTCAGAATGCTCTGACTTTGAAAGTCGGAACCCATTTTCTATCATCACCTGTGAATCACCATGCTCATAGTTGGCACAACTTAAGCTGTGATGATCCTCAGCCTCTGGCATGAGTCAGAGGAGAGGTCAGTGAGGATGATGTGGACTTTGGAAACCCAGTCGCCTTGAAGGACAGTCGAACTTTATTCCTCCGCCTGTACCGTGCTGGTCAGCATGGTGTTTGAGACCACACATGGGTTTTGCATAGGCTGCTGAAGAGTCAGAAAAATGCAGTGGTCAGGGCTGAGCTTTCTCCAGCTATGTCCTGGTGCTGTGGTGTTGAACGACATGGTGTTCTGCTGCCACCCCCAGAGCTGCCCAGCAGCACAGCCAGACAGTAAATTCCCTCACTCCACAGTGTGTGAGAGGCAGCACTTGACTTGGCTTTGGATCTCATGGTAATGAAGGAGTATTCTCCTCAGTGAGGAGAAAAAGTCTGGATGATCCTGAGACTGACATGTGAAAAACGCACATTTGAAACCTCTTTCCATTTATTTGTCTGTTATTTTATAGTGGGATGGCCAGACAATCATAAAATCATAGAATCATAGAACGGTTTGGGTTGGAAGGGACCTTAAAGATCATCTAGTTCCAACCCTCCTGCCATGGGCAGGGACACCTTCCGCTAGACCAGGTTGCTCAAAGCCCCATCCAACCTGGCTTTGAGCACTTCCAGGGATGGGGCATCCACAACCTCCCTGGGCAGCCTGTTCCAGTGCCTCACCACCCTCACAGTGAAGAATTTCTTTCTTATGTCTAATCTAAATCTACCCTCTTTCAGTTTAAAGCCATCGCCCCTCGTCCTATCACTACATGCCCTTGTAAAAAGTCCCTCTCAAGCTTTCTTGTAGGCCCCCTTTAGGTACTGGACGGCTGCTATAAGGTCTCCCCAGAGCCTTCTCTTCTCCAGGCTGAACAACCCCAACTCGCTCAGCCTGTCTTCACAGGAGAGGTGCTCCAGCCCTCTGATCATCTTCGTGGCCCTCCTCTGGACCCGCTCCAACAGGTCCATGTCCTTCTTATGTTGGGGGCCCCAGAGCTGGAAGCAGTACTCCAGGTGGGGTCTCACGAGAGCAGAGTAGAGGGGCAGAATCACCTCCCTTGACCTGCTAGCCATGCTTCTTTTCATGCAGCCCAGGATATGGTTGGTCTTCTGGGCTGTGAGCGCACATTGTCGGCTCATGTCCAGCTTTTCATCCCCCAGTATCCCCAAGTCCTTCTCGGCAGGGCTGCTCTCAATCCATTCTCCATCCAGCCTGTATTGATACTGGGGGTTGTCCCGACCCATGTGCAGGACCCTTGCACTTGGCCTTGTTGAACTTCATGAGGTTTGCAGGGGCCCACCTCTCAAGCCTGTCAAGGTCCCTCTGGATGGCCTAAGAATACTTTTTTTCAAGTCCAGACATAGTCTGCAAATACAGCTCTCTGTCTGAAAAGATTTGGGCATCCCCAACTTTCCTGTATCTACCAGCAATAACTCTCCTTCCACTTTCTCTAGGAAATATCCAATTTGCAGCAAGGTGGCTGGAACTCAAAATCTTTTCCTAAAGCTCGCTGTCCCTTACAGCTTCTGGTTTTCAGCTACAGATGAAGTATTCTGGTCACACCAAATCCAGGCCACGTAAGCCTGGCATCTAAATCCCCATTTTCTGCTCAATTTCCCTCTAGTGTTGGAGGTTCCTGTGTTGAATTGAAGGATTTAGATTACTTTAGTATCTAGGCTCAAACCACCAGTCCACAGGCTATGGAGGGATACGTATTTAAACTGCTTTGCTTGAAAGGAGTCTTGGGAAATATCTCCATATCCCAGGACAAGACGGGCTCTGATATGAATGAAGGCAATATGAACCATAAATTAATGCAAATTGTATTTGAAAACTGACTGTCAGGGAGAAGTCCTAGAAAACTGTGAAAGAAGTTCAAAGTTTACCATTTGGTTGTTAGCAGAAATTCTTTGAAAGCACAATCTAAGCACAGTCCCAAAAGTGGTTAAAGTGCTTTCTAGAGCTCCCATCTCTGGCATGGCTTGGAGGGAGCAATAAAATTAGACTCCTGGAAATGAGGAGGTGACCTGTATTAAGCTTGCTTTGAAAGTCTGGTGCAATAGGAGTTCAGTTCCTGAGAATGTATTTTAAACAGATCCTACTCCTAAATTTGTGTTTCCTGGTAGAAAAAGCTGGCAGAATTGAGTCAGATTTACAGCAAAGTTATGTGTTGATGTAGTTTAAGCTCCTGAGGGCAAAACTATCGTTGTAAATCCACTTCTGCAGAAACAACTTCTTAGTCCACCATTGTTGTTATTAAAGTGTGATTGCCCTGTATGTGGTTAAAAAAGTTTCAAAAAGGTACAATAATCACAGAGATTAGCAGACAAGAAAGAAATAGTTGTATGTTTGCTTGTGCATGAAAATGCTCCTTTCCGAAAACCTTGCAACTAATCTTTTTAGCCATGGCAGGAATAGGCAAAGCTGTAGCCTTGAATCAATACCTGGGGGAGATGATGACTAACAGACTCAACGGGTTTTTTTGTTTGGAGGGGAACACTTAAACTTTTGGAGTTGGTACCAGCTGTTCCTTTGAACAATGCTGTACTTATGATTCAGACCAGGGTGGTTGTGTTGTAAGCAAGCAAAACTGATTATTTCCCTTCGTATGCTTACTAAAAAAATATTTTAAAAAATGGAAAGAAACTTTAGGTGGGCCTGAAAGATAGAGGAGCCTCTAAAGTACTTGTGAATCAGTTTTCCTGGTATAACTGCATCCACATGTGAATTTATTGAAAACACATGTGACTTTGATAAAAGATTACATTTAAAGAAGGGGCTAGAACTGGGCTACAGACAACAGGGTACTGTGTTTCATCAAACACTGAGCTACACTTTTTCAAATGTTTCATGTTAAGAGAAAATGTTTAGATGATTTTAAACAGTGCACTACTCCATTTCCATTGGCTTGCTTATCACAGACCCCTTATGAGTGTTTCTGTTACAGAATAATCCACCAAGGCCATTCATCTGGTTGCTTGCTTGGGGGAAGAAAATCGAGTTACAATATGTTTACTCTAAGGAATGGTATTATGTATTTGTAACATTTAGAGCTGGGTGAGCCATCTGGGGAGAAGAAACAGCAAACACAAAACTTGCCTGAGATTCATTATCATCATTAGCTTGCCCCACATTTTCAGTATACGAACTGATAATAACCCGTATGTGGTGCAATTCGTATTAACCAAATCTCTAAGAGAAGCTGATATGAATTCAGATAATTATGTATTTAAAAACAGCTGAGATTCTTTCAAAGTAATTAATAGACAATAAAGAACATGATCCAGTTCTGGGAAAAAAGATGTTTTAGATAACCAAAACTCAGGTCATGGAAACTGCACTGTAAATTGTATATTAGGGTTTAAGCTGCGCTGTGTTTTTACAACACAAACAAAAACAGTCTTGGGGCTGGATTCAGCTTTCCCTGTGTACACAGAGTGCTTTGAGTATATTATATATATAGCTAGATTCCTTATGGATTGAATCCTCCGTGAATTCAAAGTCTCTCTCCTGCCATTCTGACTTTCATAATGAAGCTTAAAGTCAAAGTCTACCCAAGACCTTTGGTCTATTATTGGTCCAGACAGGTCAGGTTCTGTAAGTAACAGGAATAAAGCTTGAAATATATCTTTGCCTTTGACTTCTGTGTCCCAGACATGAAGTGTTTCTTGCTGGGGGCAGCGGTGTTAAGTAGTCTGCAACAAGACCTGAACTCCTGACTTCAGTAATGCTGTTTTGCTACTGTGCCCTACTGATAGTGATGTGTGTGGACATTTTGCTCCAGAAATGCATGGCTATTTTAGATTCATGAACAACAGTGAATGCCCATCAAAATCAATAGGAAATCTCATTATTTTCAGTACTGTGTTTGGCAATTTATTCCATTTCCAGGAACTATTTCCCACAATCTGAAAAAGCTCCGATGATCATAAGATGCAGCAGCACCTCAGTGTCCTAGGCAGCCTATTTGTTTAATGGAGGTGAACCGTTGTCCAAAGTCTTCATAAGTGGAGGATCTTTGCCACCTTTAGATATTGTTAGATGTAACTATTAGCAGCAACCTTATGCCTGAACAGAGGAACTGCTTACAATAGGGTGCTATCCTTAAGCCACAGGTAAGGTCTCTAACTACAGAAGTCCCATCTGAGACAGGAATGACTAGAATATGACTGGAACTTTTTTCTTGGATTTAGTACTTTATAAGGTGGCAAAACCCAATCAAGCTATTTTTCAGAAAGGAAGGAACTAAGCAATGAAGACCAGTTTTGTTCTTACAGATTTGGAAGAAATCAAATCCAGCTGTGAAAGGATCGTGCAAGCATCTCAACAGAGCTTTAGACTGCCAGGAAATCAAGCAGATCTCATTCAACTGCCTTTGTGTTTTTACGCAGTTAGTTGCCCATCTACCACGTGAAGAACACTGAGATCTAATAAACACCAATAGGGATTCTTTAAGGAGATGACTAGATGGTCAAAGGGAGCTCATAGGATGGGGGACATGGCCTGTTATGCAATGGACTATAAAAAAACCAACTCTCATACTCATCTTCTGCTCTAAGCTCCGTAGTCAAACTACTGTTAATGCCACCTGACACAGTGATATAAGCACAGGCTGCTCTCTGTGATTATGTGATAGCAGTGGGTCAAGTGACACTGTTGTGGGTGCTCCATGCAGGTGTCTGCTTCACTAAATTACTGCCTCATCTAGTTGGGGGTAAGTGTCTTCCTTTCAACTGGACCTGCCTGGATCCCCTAATCTGCACAGCAATGCCATGAATGGCAGGAGCATGGTAGCTACGTTTCCTAAGGATCTGTGTTTTGAGGGTAAGTGCAGTTGTAGATTCTCTGCTGTCTGGTAAGGCTGGAGCTCATAATGCCACTATTTCCATAGTGGGAGATTAATTCTTTCAATAGACCTGGCTATCTAGTCACATGAATGTTGTAGGAATGTAATGGTTTTGAGATTTCTTCCCTTCTGTGCAATTTTGCTTTTAGGCACAAAAGTTATTAAGGAGAATAAATGATCATATCATAGCATAAATCAGTCTAAAATAATCATTGCCTAAATTAGATGAAATACAATGAACAATATTGCAATGCACTGATAGCTGGTTTGTGAAGGTTTGATTTCCAATAAGAACTGTAACACAAACGTAGATAACTGAGAGATTTGCAGCAAGAAGAAGATAACTTTCAAGTCCTGAATTTCAGCTTTTCTCTGAGCTGGAGGAAGGGAACCATCCATGCATGTGGCACGTGATAAATTACTCCTTTCTGTTTATTATATCAGTTTTGTTTTCAAAAAATGTGGTTTATGATTATTTGTTTTGGATAGCAGAGTACTCCCTGACTCTTGGAAGCCTCCAAAGTGTTTACCATTAGCAAACATAATGCTCACTAGAGGATCTTCTTCAAATGCAGAGTGAATATTGCTGTTTTCCATTGCCAAATGAATATACTGCTTTCAGGGCCCCAGTTTCTTTCACAGTCTGCTTCCTTGGTCCAGTGGGCCTGGGGGAGTTAATTTTCATACCTAAATAAATAATGTATATATAATAACAGGCATTCATAAAAGGCACAGAAGCAATTAGAAGTATATTAGACATTGTCATCCCACTCTTCTCCTTAAAAGCACGGAAACAAATGGAAGGACTTGCATGTCCTTTACATTATCACTGTGTGTATTAACATCATCTCTACTAGTCCTGACTTTGTCCCATTGGCTGCTGAGCATCAGGTCTTGTCATACCTTTTTCTGCCTAACTGAGGAGCTTTCTATTGTCTGTGGTGCTGTCCCACTGGTATTTTTTGACTGTGACTTTCCCACTAGCATCATTCAGTGTTGAGCATGTTTCCACATCATGAGATATAGCTGTGCAGTGTCCTGCATGGTCTTGGCTACACAGTATTGGCCCATATGCAAGGACATGGTTTTTTATGAGGGCAGAATAAAAAAAAAAAATCACTCTTTTGTGTGAGCCCTGAGGAGCCCCAAGGGTGCTCTTTAGTGTTTGACAAGCCTGGTGTGCCTGCCCAGAGCTTATGCTATGGAAGGCTGCTTCTTCTTTAGGCTCCAGGGCTAAGCAGCTCTGGGCAAGTAGGACCAGGATGGAGAGACATGCTTTACCTACTTTCTCCCCACTAGCACATGCTGCTCCTATTATTTCTAAGTTTCAACCAGCCTTTCTAGTGTCTGTTGCTAGGGGATGTTAAAGATCCTGCACATAATGTGGTCTACAAACAGAGGCTGAGTTGAATTTTTCAGCTTTTGATTTCAGGGAAAATCATTGCCTTATATTCTGGTTATTTTGGCTATGTCTATACTAGTAATTAAACTAAACAAGACTGGGGCATAGCGTGAGCACTGTCCTACAATAACCTGTATTGTGTAACTGTTGGCATGCTTGTTGGCATGGTGTTGGCCCATGCCAGCTAATATTCTCCCAGACAGAGCCCTGGCATGGTTCAGGAATAGGTCAGGGACTGTTTCTAATAGACAATTTGGATTAATTTATCTCTTTTTTTTTTTAGGGAAAACCAGCATAGCCATATGGATGCAAATTGTGTTGTGCTACTGCATGCAATGCCAGAAAACGGCCCTTGTCCATTGTTTTAACTTGGATAGATGTAGCTTTTAATGCCTAAGAAGCAGACGGTTGCAATCCATGGAGCATAGGCCAGACTCTTTCTTGACTTCCTTAATCACAGTGTAATGTTGTACTAACTGAAACTAGGTGGAATATCACATTTTTCATCAAACCAGTTCTGGAGCAAGTTCTATTGCCAAGAGATTCCACAGGTGATGAGCAGCCTGGTGTAATCAAACTTGTACCTAAAGCAGAACTCCATCAATAATAGCATACGATCTATGTTTTATCAACAGATCAGCATAATCAGTAGTGTTCTGCCCACTTAACTTGTGATGGTTAAGATTAAACTATCACTGTATCATAATACCCTTTTACGTTGGTCTCCTGAAGGTGTAAATGGAAGAGGAGAATTATGCTGATTTGCATCAGTCCAACATTTGACTGGTAAAAGGCACAGCATAATACAGATGCTAGCTAGATCTATAATTTCCAGTACATCTGCATATGTGGTAAGATTAATCTCATGTAAATCTGGTTACCTAAATGGTAGGTGCTCAGTCCAACTTTCTAGTCCAGCAAGCACCTCTAGAGGCTGATTCATGCCATACTCAGAGAGGCATCGGGGACAGGAGGAATGTATCGTGCTCTGCTGAGCCCAGCTCTCTGCCCTGATACCAGCTCTTTGGGTTGCTGCTATCCAGGCATCATTTATCATGCAACTCTTTGCTTTGTTCTCAGTGTTTTACACCTTTTTTCCCAACAATTTTCTCTTGAATTTCTAACTGTCACAAGCCCAGATATTTCTTTTCCATCTTTGTTTCTACCTATCTTGCATGGCTTTCACTTACTCTCTCCCAGCTCAAGAATTTCTTTCAGTAAAGCTGAGTCAAGGCCACACCAAAGTGATTAATAAAAATGTGCCTTGGGTTGCATAGCTTTGAATTTCTTTGAATCTTCTTGAGGTTTCTGTCAGCCCATTTCTCCAGCCTGTTGAGGTCCCTCCAGATGACAGCATGACCCTCTGGTGTATCAGCCACTCCTCCCAGTTTTGTCTCATCAGCCAACTTGCTAGGCTACACTCTGCCCCGTCACCCAGATCATTAATGAAGATTTTAAACAGAACTGGACCCAATATTGACCCCTGGAGTATACCTCTAATTACTGGCCTCCAACTAGACTTTGTGCCACTGATCACCACCCTCTGGGCCTGGCCATTCAGCCGGTTTTCAATCCACCTCACTGCTTATCCAGCCCATACATCAACAGCTTCTCTATGAGGATCTTATGGGAGACAGTGTCAAAGGCCTTACAGCCTTACTGAAGTCTAGGTAGACAATATCCACTGCTCTCCCCTCATCTATCAGGCCAGACATTTCATTGTAGAAGTTTATCAAGTTGGTCAAGCATGACTTCCCCTTGGTGAAGCCATGCTGACCACTCCTGAGGATTTTCTTGTCCTTAATGTGCCTAGAAGTGGTTACTCCATCACCTTCCCAGGTATGGAGGTGAGGCTGACTGGCCTGTAGTTCCCTGGGTCCTCCTTCTTGCCCTTCTTGAAGATAGGAGTGACATTTGCTTTCCTCCAGTCTGTGGGCACTCCCAGTCACCATGATTGGTCAGAGACTATCGAGAACGACCTCACAATGACATCTGCCACCTCCCCCAGCACTTGTGGGTGCATCTCATCAGGCCCATGGAGTTATATATGTCCAGTTTGCTTAAGTATTCCCTGACCTCATCCTCTTCCACCAAGGGTACACCCTCCTTGCTCCAGCCTTTCCCCCTCGTTTCTGAGACCTGGGATTCTTGCCCATAAAGACTGAGGCAAAGAAGGCATTCAGTATTTCCACCTGTTCCATGTCCTGTGAAACAAGGTCCACTGTCTTGTTGAGCAATGGGCCCACGTTTTCACTAGTCTTCCTTTTGTCACCTATGTACTTCTTGTTGTCTTTAACATCCTTTGCCAGATTCAATTCCGTTTGGGCTTTAGCTTTCCTAACTTCATCCCTGGATGCCTGGACAATTTTTGAGTATTCTTTTGAGGTTACTTGTCCTTGCTTCCACATTCTGTATGCTTCCTTTTTGTGTCTGAGTTTGGCTATGAGCTCCTTGTTCATCCATGCAGGCCCCCTGGCATTTTTGCCTGACTTCCTGCTCATTGGGATGGAACTTTCTTGAGCTTGGAGGTGATTCTTGAGTATTAAGCAGCTTTCTAGGGCCCCTCTTCCCTCCAAGGCCTTATCCCACGGGACCGTTCCAAGCAGATCTTTGAAGAGGCCAAAGTCAACTCTCCTGAAGTCCAGGACTGTGAGCTTGCTTATCATGCCTGTTATTGCTCTCAGGATCCACCCTCTCATGGTCACTGCAGCCAAGGCTGCCTTTGACCTTCACATTCCCAATGAGCTCCTCGTTGTTGGTGAGTATGAGGTCCAGTAGAGCACCTCTCCTTGTTGGGTCCTCTATCACTTGGAGGAGGAAGTTATTATCAATGCGCTCCAAGAACCGTCTGGATTGCTTATGTCCTGCTGTGTCCCTCCAACAGATGTTGGGGTGGTTGAAGTCCCCCTTGAGGGCCAGGGCCTGTGAATGTGAGGCTGCCCCTATCTGTTGGTAGAGGGCCTGATCTTCCTGGTCAGGTGCCTTATAGCAGACACCCTCTACAATATCACCTTTACCTGTCCTCTCTTTAGTCCTCCCCCATAAGATCTCACTTGGCTCCTCATCCGTCCCCAACCAGAGTTCCATGCACTCCAGCTGCTCTCTCACATAAAGGGCAACTTCCCTTCATCTTCCCATCCTGTCCTTCCTAAAGAGCCTGTATCCCTCCATTGCGACACTCCAGCCATGGGAGCCATCCCACCACATCTCCGTTCCCAAAAAGATCATAGCCCTACACCTGCACACAGATCTCTAACTCATCATATTTATTCCCTGTACTGCGTGCATTAGCATGCAGACACTTTAGAGAGGCACCCCAGCATGCTGAGTTCCTGGAGAGGGTTTGGGGTATTTCTCCATAATGGTGCATTGTAGGCACTTCCTTGCTTATATAAAAGTGCTGGAGGTCACCCCACTTAAGCCCCATTTTGTTGGTTTTGTGATCCCTTCCTGTCACATCACCCCATGCCCTTCTCTCAGCGATCCTGTCTGTCACTCCCTCACAGAACTGCTGGTTACTCTTTCCCTCCCCCGTTGTTTCTAGTTTAAAGGCCTCCTTACGAGGTCTGCCATCCTGTTGGCAAAAATAGCTTTGCCCTGCTTAGTGAGGTAGATCCCATCTCTCCCAAGCAGATGCTGATCTGCAAACAGTCCTGTGGTCACAGAACCCAAAACCCTGCTGCCAACACCGGTTCTGCAGCCAATTACTGACTTGTCCTATTAGTGTCCTTCTCCTCGCACCCTTGCCCCTCACCAGAAGGACTGAAGAGAACAGCACCTGGGCCCCCATGCCCTTCATTACTGCCCCTGAAGCTCTGTAGTCACTTTTGATACTGTTCAGGTTTCCCTGGTGGTATTATTTGTGCCCACATGCAATAACAGCAGGGGCTAGTAGTCAGAGAGCTGGATGAGCTCCTGCAGTGCCCCCATACCATCCCAGATCCTGGCTCCAGGCAGGCAGCAAACCTCTCTAGATGACTGGTCAGGCAGACAGATGGGTGCTTCTGTCTCCCGCAGCAGGGAGTCAGCCATTACAATGAATTGACATTTCTTCCTGGTAGTCTTGCATGGCTTAGGGTTAGGTGGACCAGGTCCTTTTGCTGGTCCACCTAACCCTAAACCTTTTACAAGCAAAGGACTTACAGTTTGCTGGGAGCTATGTGGCATGCCAGACCACTGGCATTTTCTTGTTAAAGGCGACCCATGCCTTCTATTCTGCTACAAACAGCTGTGGGGTGGTAGACCATACAATGGAAATAAAAGCTTGTTTCAGGGCCAGAATAGAAAAGGGCTTTCTCCATTAGTTTTTGGATTTAGAGACTACAGTTGATTAACAATCATCATTCCATAGGCAGAGCTGTGCTTTGAAGTTGGTATTAAAGAAAAGGCAGTATTTTCATTCAGCATAAAGTATTTTCTTTGAGCAGGGCATAAACTTCCAGGGGAGAAGATAGGGTGATAGGAACCTTCCAGCACATGGAAGTAGGAAATCTGAAATCTTGGAATTAAAACAGAAACATCTAAACAGATGATAGAAACAAAATACATCAAAGAGAGAAAATGAGCCCTGTAAGGCAGAGTAAAGGAAGAAACCTCTAATATAATCCCATTTTTCCATAGCTATGAGGCAGGATAGTGAATGAGAAAAGGCCTTAAGACAATTGGGTAAACTGCTATGGCAATTGCTATAGCAAGCTCATAATGAAACTCTGTAAAGTGAAACTAGAGAGGGTCCCAGTCCTACTTGGCATTCCCTTTGCTGATTGCCTGCATTTGTTACTCATTTCAGAAAACTCTGTGAATAGAAATTAAGAAAAAACCCCCCAACAAACCAAACAAACCCTGCTGTTTATTCCAGCTAATATATAGAAAGTCGGCAGAAGATTTAGGAACATTATGAATGCCAAGTTAGACATTAAATTTGTAGTTTAGTTGGCTTTAGCATTTTGGAAGATGACATTTGAATGTCATATTACTTTAATTTAGGGCTGGGAGCCTATATTTACAAGAAGGCCTTAAATAGAGCATTCATTTTAGGTTTAATTAAATCTCTTGCTCTCTATTTTTTAAAGGAAACAAAACAAAACACTGACTATAAATTTCCATTGAATATGTTTGTTCTGTTACTTTTTGTATTGCTAATACTCACTCCAAATACTGCTTCTTTCTACTGCCGTTTTTGAAAAGGAAAAAAAAGCAAAGATTTAATTCCTCAAAAGGCAACCACTTTAATTTCATCTTTCTTACTGTAGTAGAAAGTTTAAAATGAAAGACTGATGACAGTCCTCAGGTTCATAGTCTCTTTCCAAAGCCCTGGGAGAGATGGCCTCATTTTGCTTTGCTTACTTAGGTGAGTAAACTCTTGCTATGAGCTCTTGGCAAGACCCACCAGTGGTCAGCAAAGAGTTAAGACAGCATGAGAAATGGTATGGCTGGGGTCCTGGCACACTGAAATCCACCCCACCTAATGCCAGACTTTTGCTTTAATGTTAGCTTTACTTTAAAATCATTATCTAAAGGGTGGGAAACAAACTCTTCAGCTTGTAAAGCAAAAAGGTTGGTTGGAAATGAAATCCAAGCTGCTTCGGTGGGCCTGATTCAGTTGCTCTGATTCATCAAGTGAAAACAAGCCATTTGCCATCTGGTAATTACCTTGGGGACCGAGGTGTAAATCCCTGTTCCTTAATCTTCCCCTCTTTAAGAAAACATTTTCTCCTAGGTGGTCCAGATGGCGAGAGGCTTTCAGACAATGCATAGAGGTGACCAGTGATGGGTTGCTCCAACACAGCAGGAGGTCCCCAAGGCGCACACGTGGAGGGAGGGAGAGCTCAGCTTTGCAAACGGTTTGTCAGACAGCTGACAAGTGCCGTGTACGTGTGTGTGAGAAAGGTCTCTGCGGGATCACAGAGCAACCCCACGTGAAGCACCTCCGTCCCTAGGCTGGTGGAGGCGGTCAGCAAGGATGGGACTAGGTACAGGCAGAACCAACCGACATGGTTATTCTTTCTCACTGTCTCTCTCTTTATATTTATTTATGCATCTAAACTATGGTTGAAATGCCTCGCTCCAGTGGTACTGATTAAATGACAACCGTATCGATCCTTACCCCCTTGGTTCAAAGAGAATTGCCCTGTTTTCTTTAGAAATCTAAGCTGAAGGGAAGAGAACTCGACCAGGCATCTGAGCCGGCCATCACAAGAAAGAAGAAACAACATTATTTTAGAGGCTGTTTAGTTACGGTATCTGCAGTGCTTCCCTCCAAGGAGACTCCTCCTTCTCCTCTTGTGACTTTAAAAGTAGCCAGAGGCTAAATTAGGCCACTGGAAGAGGGAGGCTGCTGTTTCTCAAACTCTGACCTCGGTTGCTCACATAGTCCTTGGCAGATGTCAAATAGCTCAGTATAGGTTTTTAAGCTTCCTTTTAATCGCAGCTCACCACACTGGGGGTGCAGGGCTTTACCAAGGGGATGCCGCCTGTTCCACCGTCACTCCGACTATTGGGCGGTGTTACTTCATTAGCTCTGAAAAGGAAGAGGGGAAGCAGGTGGAGCAGGGACCATTTTTTTCCTACATTCTTCTCCCTTGTACACTCATGGCATTAATTCCCCCCTCCCCTGTTTTCCGACCTGGAGACAGTCACTATACAAGCAGCAAAGATGCAGCATTGGCATGAACTAACAACTGAACTAACAGGGAGGCAGATAAAAGTATTTTGGAGAGCTGCTGCTGTCCGATAGGAAATCAAAGCTCCTTGACTTCACCAGGGTGTGGATCAGACACTGCAGATGACCCAGCCCTCAGATAATCCACCCTCTTCTAAAGGGACTGCAATTGAAAAGAAGTCATCCAATAACCTGCACCCACAGATAACCTTTAGATAACCTCCATGCCTCCAGAGCTGCTGCACAAAACCACAGATGGGAGGAACGAGGCATCTCAGGGCCAGGGGAGCCCAATGGGAGCAACAAGCCGTACCTGGAAAAAAGAGAGAAAACAGAGGGAAGACAGGGCTGAGGAGTAAATTTCCCCTCCCATCATTGCCCCCAAATGGGTATAACCCACATGATGCAGAAGAGCAGGTTTTCTTGCAGGCATTAGACTAGTGGGTGCAAAAGACTTTTAGTTAAAAAACATTGCCTGAAAGGAGAGTTAAGACCCAGGGATATCTATGCAGCTTTGAGGTCCCAAGGGGGAAAAGACAGAGGGCTGATAGCTGTGCCCCAAACTCATTGCCCTTTCTGTTCTTCTGCACCACAAGTTCAGGTGCCCAGAAAGACAACCAAGGAAAGTAGGACACCATATCATCCCCTTGGCAAGGGCATGTTCTGCCTCGAGTAGTTTGTGCCGTTCTGGTGATATCACAGTGGGGTTACACACTGAAGGCTGGCCAAATGGTATGCTTTTTGGAGCATTTGAATGAATTGCTTCAACTGGTTTTGAAGTGTGCCTTTCATGCTCAAATAACATTTTTCTGTGTGTTCCCCATAGAAATGTCATATCAGAGCTATTCACGAAACCTGACCAAATGTCATCATGAAAGTACCACACAGGAGTCTTTGCTTGCAGTAAGCAAGTCCATTGATTTCAACAGGGTAATCCACATCATCCTGGGAAAATTATTGATTGACACAGTTGGAAAAAAAAAATTAAAAATCAGCTACTCTGACCTTTTAAGCTGAGTTAAAGTTGTTATTGTTATCTGTTAGTATTTTCGAAAATAAATTAACAAATTATAGCAATATAGCAAACAAAACCATCTTTGTTCCTGCCAGAAGTGCAGTATGCAAAGTTTTTAAAGCAATGCTATCCTGCATGAGTTGATGTTGAACTTAGAATGATCTAAAACCAAAAGCTATTTTATGAGATGTAGGCACTAGGAGGCAACTTTAAAGCTGTGCTTTCAACTTGAAAGCTTACAATTTCCTGACTTTGCAGTGTTTCCCCTTTTCCTTCCAATTTGAAGTAATGCCTGAGGTGTTCCCCCCTCCCCCGCCGTGTGATATACCTGGAAGTAGCGGAATATTTCCAGCCTGTATTGATTAAGCTTGATCATACCTTTGCTAAAATCAATAGATGATTCTATCAATACTTTCGAATGCCAAAGGAATTCAATTTCCTAAACCCAATTTTAATTTCTAAATGTTTTTCTTTTAAAGCAAGTTTCTTGACTGTGTGTATAATACTAAGGAATGAGTTATCCCAATTAAAATTACTTAGGACCACAGCTGTACTTCTGGTTAGGCATTGACATCTGAGTCTGGCTGAACTAAGTCCCTAAGTGATAAACTTGCTACTGACTGAGATGTGTGAATGGCTGAATTTTGACTGGTGATTATGAAAATCAATTATTTTTTCTATTCTCATTGCTGTACCCATGTCCTTTTAGTTTTTCAAAAAAATAAATATATGCAGTATGGCAAATGCTTTACTTCTGTTTTTTCCTTTTTTCAAAAACCTGTGAAAAAATTTTAGGCTATTGCTGGAATTAAAACAATATTCCACAATGAAGCATTAAAAAAGGCTAATTAGAAAATGCTGAAAGAAACTGTTATAATTATTGAGAAATTTTTACAATTGTTTTTGCCAAAAAATGATATCTTGAATTTAGCTGCAAAACTCTGTGCTGCAATACTTGGCAAGTATATTAGATGTCTTTAAAATTTGCCACAAATCCACTGTTGACATGACTGCCTATTCCAATAGCACATGCCAAAATGGGTTTTCCCTATGGAATATCAGCCACTAATTTGGTCTGATCAGCACTAAGTCTCATTCTTCTCTCACTTACGGTGTCTTTGATTTTGAACTCTATCAGCACCATTACTGGCATAACACTGGATGCATGGTGGGTTTACAGGAGGTGAGTTTTAAATCATGGGTGTCAGGAGGTGTTCCACCTTTATGGAACTCCAGTTTTCCCAATGGGATGATGCTATTTCCCTACTCAAGATTGTAAAGCTCTGATATACTGTAAGATATTGTTACTATTCTACTCAATTCTACCTACATTCCCTGTGGTGTTTGCAGGCAAGCCCTCCTCTTCCTTCTGCAGTTTCTTACAGAGTTCATACATGTGAATTTTAGGTCAAATATATTCTCCCTGACCTCAACATCCAGAATGTGAAAATTATTAGCAAAATCGATGTAATTTCATGAAGACTTTTAAATCTCAAGTACAAAAAGCTTTCCATTGATATTCTACAAACCCTCCAACCAAGTTTCCAGCAGCCAGCTATGAACTCGGTGTTCATGGATCTAGACTTTTTCTTCCCATGCAGTGTATTTGTTGCTGCAAAGGAGCAGTTCAGTCACTTTACAAAGCCTGTACCTTTGGAAGTGTGACAAGGCACACGTGCACTTAGGAGCACTAAGGATGCATTACAGACAGTTAGTAATGCAATGCTTATCATTTGGTTTATGAACAATCTTAATTTTTCTACAGAATTTTTGCAAATCATTTATCCCTCTTGAAAGGATCACACAGTCTGAACTCAAAGGAGGGAACATGATATTAACCTGAAGGCTTGTTAAACTGCACTGTGGTTATAAATTTTGTGGAATTCCTTTGTATTTACAGTAACTGCCAAAACAGATTTAATCCTTTAAAGCTTCAAGATGTACATTTCTTGGCTTGTGTGCTGGGACATTTTCATACTGGAAAATGATGTATATTTTCCATATACACTGTGGGCTTCTTAGAAGAATGGGTAAAATCTACTTATTTTGGGGATAACATATAGACTGAGAAGCCAGGAAAGAGAATAGGAATTCAATGGGGCAATCGACTCATGTCCCAGACATTGGGATATGGACTGAAATAAGTGTGGGCACTGGGAGTTAACAACTAAATGCATCTGAGGCTTTGCCTGAGCACAGAAGACTTTCTGCTTTCCCTACAGCCATGTAGCTACAGCAGACTAACAAAATCAGTGTGGGGATGACTGTACTCCTATAAGCATGCTTATACCCATGCAGCTTGTTATGGGGCATTTTAAGCATCTACATGTTAAGTATAGTGATAGCAAATGCCAAGGGATCTTCAAGAGTTCAGAAGAAGTGAAACAAGCCCCATGCAGAAATTGAAATATAGAAGGAAAAGGGTATCAAGGCAAAAGGAAGCTGCAGGTTATTAACATTGCTACTATTTGTGGATTAAGAACTACAGGATTGTCTACTTATTAAAAATCTCTTACTTTGCAAGAAAACAAATAAAGGATTTGCAATGCCTTTTTTTTTCCAGCATGGTGAGGGGTAAGACTGGATGAAATATTCACGTTTGGTTTTTTTTTTTTTTACAGGAGAGGAGGTTTTCACTTAAACAAAAATAGGCACAAAGGTGTAATTATTTCTGTTGATTCCACTCTGAAGATGATCCTGGCTCCTGCTGGAGTTGATGAGAGTTTCGCCATTGACTCTACAGAGCATAGAGGCAGGATAGACACCACATTTGCATTATAAGTCCAGGTTGTTATAATGAGAAGTGAGTTTAAATGCTGGTGTTTAACTCTGCATTACAAGTTTCCAAAAGTCTCATATTGTCTGAAGCTGTGATTTTGGTTTGGGCCCACCTCCAGGACAGGGAGAGGCTGATTAGCTGTAGAAACTGTCTGAGATCTTGGTCAGCGATATTTTTATATTTTTGTGGTTCAAATGATGTATGCTGTAGTATGAAAGCAATACTTTTCACTCATTAATCATATTTCAGAAAATGGGAAGCACATGATAACTAAACAAACGAAAGCATGAGAATGAAGACATTCATGGTATTCATATCAGGAATTATGGTAAGTTAGCCAGTGTGAAAACCTTTATTGGACCAAGAAATACAATCAGGAAGAAAAAGATTCCTGATGAAAAATTTCACAGGCTTTTTGTTCTTGTTGATGCTATTTTTTTTGCTTGGAGGTCTTTATAAGTTATTAGTCTAATAAAGATAATAAAATATTGCTATTATTCTTTTAGTAAAAATAGCTAAGAAAAGGAACATTTTGTTTCTAAAATCTTTGGAAGAAAAGCATATGCATATATTAACAAACTTCTTATAATGATGTTGATATAATAAATTGTTCTATTGAAGATGACTATTATTTGGTTTTTAGGGATTTCACAACTGAGGTAGAATATATTCTGTTAAAAGACTTAAAAGCTAAGTAACTGAAACTTTACCTCTACTTACCAACCACAACTTGAGTTTAAAGTTTTGGGATTTTGCTGGCAGTGAAAGGATTTAAAATAATGTGGAGCGTGTTATCTCCCACCACCCTTTGATGACAGAAGCAGCTGCTGCAATAGAGAAAAGTAAGTCCCTGACTGCTCTTTTATGTGATTCTTTCCATAGTTTGTCCTCCCCGCTTCTCACGGCCAGCAGTTTGGGGCTTCCTACATCCAAGAGAGGATGGTTTTTAGCAGTCATGGATAGCTCCAGGAAGTTTGAAAGGTTTCTTTTGAGGAGCCAGTTAATACTTTTAGGCTCCACAGTGCTCTTTGGAAGGAATTCCACATTGCGCTTGTGCACCAGGTGAAAAGTGCTTTCAGGTTTGTTTTAAACCTGGTACTTGTTGGCTTCCTTAGGCAATCTGAAGCAATTGCATTATGAGAAATAAGCAGTATTAGCTTCCTTTTGGATATTATAGACCCTTATTCATAGTCTTGTCCACTGTCAGTCAAGCTCTAGCTCAGGCTCCACCACCTCTGTCATGCTTGGGAAGAGACAAGCGCAGTATATCTGCCAGGGTAAGGGGCTGTGATGGGCTTAGTCCTGTCTGTGCCTGAGTTATGCAGACCATGTGGAAAGAAACCACCAGGTGTGCGTGGGGCTTTCCTTCGGGGAACTTGGGAGGTCATTGCCATTTTTCTAGGTGAAGTATGTAGATATGGAAAAGCCAAGTTTAGGAAAATGGGCTTAAACTAACAGATTGAGTATGAGCATACTGACAGGTTTTGTTTTGTAATGACAGTAAAAGCTGCGTTTTTTAATGGTGAATGTTGCCTTTCTTTGATTTCTATTTTGTTACCACATGCTCTTGTCTTTGGTTGTGAACAGTAAAAACTCCACTAAATCTACTAAGAAAAAAAAGGAAGGAATCACTTTTTGTGAGATTCCCAAAGGTCGAGAGAAAACAACTTCCAGTGATTTAGTGGGGGGAGAGCCTGGGTAGGAACAGAATAGATATACTGCACCCGTCAAGAAATGATGGAGAACAAAGAAAGCCTTAGATAGAAGGAGGAACTGTGAGCATGTGTGTGTGTGCACGTGTATCTGTAAAGCAAAACTCTGAGCTCCAGGGTGATTTATTTACTTGCAAACACTGCTCATTTGGAGAGCCTCCTGAGATGCCCATCTCATCTTCATGGGGGTCTCCACCCTGCTTGTAAAATGAAGAATGATGTCTAAGGCTGTAAAATGAGGAAATAAATTTCTTTGCAAAACAAAGCCTAGCCAGGGTGCCTCACCACAAGACATGCTCCTGGCACAATCACAAGGACTGTAGTCACCAGTGGAATATGGACAAATCATTAGGAGATAACAGGAACCTTGAAGTGCTAGGATGGAGTGGTACACAACACTTGGTTAACAAGCAGTTGAAGTATAACAACAATGACTTTCCTAGGGAAAAAGAAGTCTTAAATTCTGTGTGTTCTGTTACTGATGGATCAATGGTCAAGGTGAATTTAAGCCCTCAGGCTTCAGGGTCGCATATATTAACACACATGTAGCTCTGTGCACAAGCTGAAAAGTTGCAGGTTACTCTTTGCTGTATTGTGGCAATGAGGTACCGTTGTCATGACTTCTGTGAGAAAAATCTATGAATTTTAGAATTTGATTTTACTGACCCAAACATCTGGGTAGAGTGATCAGTCATCAGATTTAATGAGCGCATTTGTGTTTTTAAAACATAGGTGACACGTAAATTGCCAAACTTACTTTTACAACGATTGCATGCTGGGACAGTTTTGCCTTGCAAATTTAAGGCTATCCTCATATTTTAGAATAAGCAAGCACTTACAGCACTTTATAAAGTTGTTCCGTGAAATCTCGCCAAACATTAAAGTTGGCACCCAAATTTTTGACTTGCAAGGGAAACTGCATTCAAGTATAATTTGGATACCTATGCAAAAAAATTACAGTAAGATATCCCTTGGATTTTATGAGTCTGAAATCCCATTATTCCATGAAGTAGACTAATGCAGTGATGTGCTTATATAAAAATATGGCATTTATTCTTTCACAAGGGTGCTTACTATATTTTCTCAGTGATTTCCTTCCAAAAAAATTTTCAACAATTATGAATATCTGGCCTGAAGTTGTCTCCATGTAACAGCTGTATTTTGCAGTACTACAGACTGGCTCCAGGGAAACCGCTGTGGTCTCTCTGTTCCCAGGGCTTTAGAGCTCTATTGATACGATACACCATAATGATTCAGAATGAGGATTATGGTCTATCAGTAAATAGCATGGTATTATGCATGTACCATAATATAGTTACTATGAGTTTTTTATGACATATTCCTGGAAGCCTCATTCATTTGTGTAATAATAACTCATCCCAGCTTAACTAATGTGTAAAAAGAGCAGGATTATGCTTTGGGAATGCAAATAGGAATTGCATCGGTGCAGGTTGGAGATGCAGAACAGCGGAAAGCAGAGGCTGAATGATTCTTAATAGGAAATGGTGGCCTATGGATTTTACTCTGAGCGTATCTTTTTGTGTTCTTAACAGCACACTTCTGTAGCCCTCCAGAAATTCAGGTTATGTATAAATATGGGCTTCCAGAGTATATAGCAGGGTGCAAGCCAAAATGAATTGCCAGAGTTCCTTTTCCTCTCAACTTCCCTTCGCCCTGGGGAAACAGGCCGCTAAACCAAATTTAATCTTATCTTACTCATAACTCTATTGCTTCTCTTTGGCTTTTATACTTGCACTGAATATAATAACAAACTTCTTTAATTCCACGTGACTTTTTCCAAATGTGGACAAATTTCCCCTTTGAAAAGTCAGAATCAAAACCGTGTGTGGCAGATGGTGTTGGTGGCTTAGTAGGATTTAGCCACAGTGGAGGGAAGGTTAATATTCTTAGAACAAGCAGAAGCTCTAGGGCATTACTTCTCATTTGTAACATCCGCATGTATCACTGATATACTTTTGAGAGCGATCTCATGGCTCATTGACGCTAGTAGGAAGAGTTTTCTGAGTTTAGTTTTTAAGGGTGCTTTCCTCCATAAGATGGGGAGTGTCTGTTGATGCACCACAAGGGTGTGTTTTTCAGAGAGGGTATATAGCTGTAGTAGAGAGGTCAGGAAAAAGGAAGCTTCAACCATTCTTTTCTCTGTTCAAAGAAAGAATGAACAGGAGGGTTGACTTGTTTAGTAAGAAAAAAGGAAGGAGAATTTGAAACAGGAAATAATTGTAATTGTGGATGAAATAAAGATTCTGGCTGGAGCCATAATCAGAAGGCAAGTCAGGGGATAATGCCATGAAATTGCAGAGTAGACCTCTGAGTGTACACAATGTTTCTTAGTGGCTGCAGTCACTACCAAGCACCAGCAAGGGAACCTTTCTTACTTTCTTAATCCCACTGGCTCTTACTTCCTTCTAAGGTCAGAAAGAAGCAGTGTTTGCAGAGTCTTGATGCTGAGTTTCCATATACAGAAAGAATAAATACTTACTTTCAATCTACATAAATTATCATATAGGAAGAAACCAGTCTAGAAAAAAGGATATGATGTGCAAATGAGAGCTCAGCATTTATGTGTGTCTTGTCTGCAACCCTCTGCCCAGCACTGGGTAAAAATATGGCTGCTGCTGCCCGCAGCAGAGATCTGTATAGAAAAGAGGTCAACCTCACATCTCAGCTCTTAACAGGCTCTTAGACATGCAAACAGTCTTAACAACTAGAAAGCTAAACTCACCACACTCAGTTACAGTTCAGCCAGAGAGAACGGTATTCCACATGATTTATGTGACATTGTGTGTGGTAAGTGAATGTGTTAATGTATTTTTTCACTCCATATTTATTGCCTGGCTAGACTTCTCTTGTTCTGACCATGTGCTCTTCTCCAACAGATCGGGAAAGTCATAATAAGCAACTGCTCCTTTTCTACAAACACTCTTGCATTTGGAGCCTCACAAGATCAATCTTCCCTCTGTTTCTCTTCCCATGGAACAATCCCATGGAGGAGAGAAGGAGACTGTCAGAAATTGTGACATATTTTAAAGGTGCTGGAACATAGTGTACAATGTTCATCCTCTTTGATAGAAAACTCTCTTTTGTTTTACATGGGCAATATTTCTACAGCCGAAAATGGGCACAAAACAAAAACTATTGCTGTGGTATGTTACATTGTTTCTCTGTGGGGAAACAGCTCATCAGCTGCTGCAGCTAATCAGGAAGCAGAGAAATGCAAAAGAAAATCAGGATGTCTGAGCCTTCAGCTATGCAGCTGCAGTCAATGGAGTGAACAGAAAAGGACAAGAACCTGAAGAGTGACAATCTTTGCTCTGAACGATACTTCATATGGTAAAGGCTGGGCCTTGGATTATATATTGTGGATTTAGGCTTGATCTCCTATGATAGAATTCAGCACTAAATCTTCTACTGAAATAATCCTGAAATATTTGGCTGTAATTAAATTGTGTTTAACTTGAAATAAGAACTGCTGTGCAGTGGCAGCTTACTGCCATAGTGGCAGCATAGACTAAAAATAAAGACGCAGTACTCTAACTCCGTGCAATCAACCAGACTGATTAGACACTATTGATAAACATGCATTCACTCGTTTACATGCATGGAAAATCTGCTCCCATGTAGGTGTTACCTCCTTCCCAAAGTCCTCTCCCAGTGCCCCATCTCATTTATCATTTGATGCTGCCAATGTAATGTGCCTTTGTGAGATGGAGGCAGTGCTTTATTGTCTGGAATCAGCACATTTAAAATATGTTGTGGAGACACAGGTTACATTTAGGAACATCAGAGGTGAACTCTTTATCAGAGACCTGTGGGTCACAGTTACAGTGTTTCTTTGGATGGGCATTTACCACCAAAGAAAGACCTTCTGGGTAGGTTTCTACTCAACCTAAAAGTATGTAGACTTCGGTGTGTATTTGTAAAAGTGAAGTGTCCAACTCCTGTTACAGGAGACTGAGGGCAGGAGTCAATTGCTTCTTCATAGGGTTTTAGCACACCTGAGATGTCCAGGGTACTCTTGGTGTATAACTGGTACTCTGGATAGGCACAGATCTGTTCATCAGCCCTGTGTGAATATCTCAGACACTCTGGGACAACTCCAATGGCATCACACACTTCTGCTTAGGCAACTGAATCACCAACTGACTCAACTCTGTCATTAAACTTTAGGGCATCATTCAGCTATCTAGCCAGTAGTAGTCTCTTTCATGATAAGCTAAACTGTTCTCTAAATTGACCAGAGGTGTCGCTCAGTTAATTTAGGCATTAAGTATTGTTTGAGATGCCCTCAGGCATCCTGCCTTTGTCTGGCCTCCATCTGTTGCTCCAAGCAGGTATGGGTCTCCTATAAACTTTGTGTTGACTCTCCAAGCCCACATGGGCCCAGATATAGGCGTCTTTGATGGCAGTAATCCCCAATGTTTAGGCAACTGAATTGATTACTGGATCTCCAGTGACGATAATGGGATTGCTGGCTCACAAGTAGGTATCTGTATTCAGATGTCTGATGTCTTACTCTTGAACTGCAACCTGCTCTGAGGGTCAGATTTTGAGCCTCGGTCTCCCAAGATATGCTATATTTCAAACTGAAGCACATGGACACCTGGGACTCTGCAGATTGGCCCTGAGAGGTCTGCGAAAGATGACTTAGCAAAACAGGTATATGTATGCCAGAAAGCTGCGTAGGTATGTGAAACGTTGAAAGGGTCTGCATCAACAGTGGAGATTCAGCAGGGCTCCACATATTGAAGTGTTTACAAAACATGGATTGAAATTTTAGACATCCCAGTGTGTGGGTGTGCATGCTGCTGCCTTTCCCTACCAGGGAATATAAAAACTTTTGAAGACAGAGGTTTTGACCGCATTGAATTGTTTTGCTAGGCTTAATTAACCATGAATAGTTATAAATGATAACGTAAGAAACACCATACTGTTTAGACCAATGGTCATTCTAGTCTAGTATTTCATCTCCAGCAGTGTCAGAGAAGATGGTTTATTGGGATAGCATGTAAGTCTAGTCCTTTTAATATCCTGGCTAGTCCTTTTAGTATCACTTTACGGACCTGTTTTCTATAAATTTGTCTAAGCCTTTTCTGAACTTGAGTTTACTTATTTCAGTCTGTACCAAAGTGACTGAAAGCCATTTATCAACACACTGTAGTCAGCTGACACCTTAACAGTCATGTGTGTTGATATTATTTATACTAGTATTTAAAATTTATATTTCAGGCATATCTTCTGAACTCTAGAAGGCCATGGACTTAGGGTGCTAGGCAGTCTAAAAAGCTGGACTGTCCATAATACGTCTGTTGTGCAAGAGTTTGCTGGTTTTTTTGTTCCAGGAAAAAACTAACATTTAAAAGGAATGTTATCTTTGTGATTTGGCCTAATTTTTTCCCATTGATAAAAAGAAAAAAACATGAATGCTTTTATTTTGAAAATATTTGAGTGGAACCTTTGTCAATGCTGTGAAACAGCGGTAACTTTGAGTCACTAAGTACTGAGTTGAGATATTATACAATCGCAATTTGTATCAAGTCCCTCCTTCTGTTTTAATTTTTGTCTGCACCCATTTTTCATGTTGACTTTGACAGGATCAGGAAGTAGTCTTAGAAATGCAGCATTTATCTTGCAGCGATAAAGTTTATGCCTTTAATGTTACCTTTCAAGAATAAGAGAAGTCTGACAAATTGTCTGGGTAGTTTCAGGGTTATTTGCTGTAGTGCTCGCTGGTTATGAGCATTCCCCATTTATTTCACACAGCTACTGAAGTTCCAATTCATTAAAGCAATTTAGTCAGATATACATTTCAACAGGACCAGACACCTGCTAAGAGTTATGCATGTGCTCAGATGTTCTTCTGAACCAGTCTTTGCCTGGAGAGCTGTCAGGGACAACCTATGGGAACTACTGAAAATAACTTATGATCATATCTAAGTCAGATCCCTATTTGTACTGAATTATTTTGGTATGTATGTACTACACTGTATAAGGTAATACATCCTACCTCTGCCTGTCTGCATCCTCGGTATTTGTTCATGAAAACATGTTCAGATAAGCAGACTCCTCTCTACCCTCAGGTTTTTAAAGTTACTCCTACCTGCTACATCTTTTGAGTTTTCCTTTCTTGTTCTATGAGGTCAAGGCTGGCAGAATTTCACAACATTCAGCCAATATCTGTGGTAAGTTTTGGGAACAAATCGAAGTGTTCTTCCTTTTTCTCATTTCAGCTTAATAAAATCCTCCCTTGTGCAAATTCTCAGCAAACAACAATTTGACATTTGCCAGATGATGCAGGGATAAGAAATGAGGATCTGTTCCTTCTTTTTAAGAGAAAAAACTCAAGTAAAGCCAGCTGGGAATTTTGCCACAGGAGCTGGACCCACACAGAGATGACTGAGTGAAATGGGCAGAGGGCAAAGAAATGCAACCATGCTGCCAGAGAGGCAACTGAAGGGGCAAACCTGAAGAAGAAGAGCCCATCCCCTAGTCAAAACCCAGAGGTGGTGAGCATGGTTTTACAAAGTCTGCATCCAGCAGAGTATCTGAAGGGCTTGCTCAGGTATCTTGCTGAACTAATAACTAAGTCAATGCCTTTGAAGGAAGAGCTGATGTTCAACAAAATGCTACAGGGTTGAAACATGACTCTCAGTGAATCTGCCTCTTGCCTTCACATGTTCATGTGGATCTGGACACAAGGCTCATGGGTTGATAAATAACTCACAGACGAAGTTGATGTATCAGTCTTAACTTGAACAGGGCCTTTTCTCTCTTTCCTTTTCTTTTTTTTTGCAGAGGGTAAAGGATGTGGCCTTATCTTGGGCACTCCCTGACTTCTGTCAGTAGATGTCACAGCTGGAATGTTATTTAAATCCAATTTCTTTTATCTGAAAGTATTTATGTGAGCAGATAAAGCATTAAGCCTTTATCCTAAAGTGCCCTGCTCCACTTTAGTGCTCCAGATAACATTGACTTATGCTGGAGCTGCCACTCCGTGGACAGGAAATCAATTCTCTCCCCCATTCTCCGCTTGATCTTTCATGGTGGATAATGGGGATGTGTGTGTGATGCTACTGACAGACCTCAGGATGCAGTCCATTAAGAGGTTAAAGGGAATCTCCTCTTCAAACTGTAGGAATCTGCTTTTTTTTCTGCTGGAGTTTTATTTATTTGAGGTGAGGAGAAGAGTGGGACAGTTCAAATCTGTATTTACTGCTTTTCTCTGACTTGAAGCCTCAGTTTAAAAGCCAGAAGTTCTCCTCTCACTCTTCTCACCACTCATAAAGAGCTTACTCAAGCAGGCCCATTAATGTAGCTGAGAGAAAGTACTATTCAGTGTGAGTGAAAGTGTCAAGAACTGTCTTGAAGTGGAATACATGAGATTTATGGATTTGAAATGCAAAAAACCATGAACTGAAATGCAGTCAAGTGCTTTATAAGACTGCTGGTAGAGCCTTTTTTAGGAGGAAGCAGAAGAGTTGGGAATAAAGGAGTGAAGTTGAGCCTGGAAGAAGGGGAGTGAGGGGAAAGGTGTTTTTAGTTTTGGTTTTGTTTCTCACTATCCTACTCTATTTTTTAATTGGCAAAGAATTAAAGTATTTTTCCCCACATTGAGTCTATTTTTCCTGTGACAGTAATTGATAAGTGACCTCCCTGTCCTTGTCTCAACCCATGAGCTTTTTAACCTTAAAATCTCCCCTTGCCCTACTGAAGAGGGGGAGTGAGAGAGCGGCTGGGTGGGCAGCTGGCAGCCAGCCCAGGTTAAACCACCACAGTCACCCATGCACTCTCTGAGGTTAGTGCTAGCAACCTTTATAAGAAATTCTGGAAAGTTAATTGAGATTTGTGGACTGGGAGATGGGAATGATTAGGTTGGATTAAAGTGTCATATGCAAAAAATCTTCTGGACACAGAGATGCTTATGGCTGCACCTGATTTTTGTGAATGTCCCTGATGTTGCAGGAAGAAGGATGTGTAACACGTCTTGTGTAAACTCTGGTAGAAACACAAAGAGGAAAAATGTGTAGGACAAGTGCGTCACACGTTTAAAAGTGAAGGTATAGAAAATTGGCAAGATCTGGACCAGGAATTGGCGTGAAAGACTTGAACAGTCCCCATGAGCCTTCTTTTGAGGAAACATGTCACAGAGAAAAGGGATAGGGCAGGTTTACTGAGTCAGAGGGGTAATAACATTGAGAGGAAGTTGTCACATGCATAATTTTCCCTGGGAAACCTGTGTTTTGCAATGCAGAAAGTCCATAAATACTTACAACACAGTGACCCAGAACAGCACCAGCTAGGAGTTAAGCTGTGGGTCTTAAATACTTCATACGTTAAGGACAAAGGCAGCATGTGTTGTTTTTCTGATGGATGCATCACTTCAGAGGGAGAGTGTCCTGGACCTCAGAGCTGGTAACAATATCTCCAGAGAAGCTCCTCTCTGGCATGGCTGAAGGTAAGTCCCTCTCCACAGCTGCTCTGAAGAGTGCATTTAGTATGTGTGCCATGGGCCCTTGATCCACTCACAGCATCATCCCTCATGGATTAGGAGGAGGGGGGGAGAAGATGGAAGTGCTCAAATTTGCTTCCTCATGAAGGATTTCTGCAGGTATGACTGCTAATGCATCGTCCCGGCAGCTGAAGGGAAAATCAGTGACTGTACAAGAGCATGGTGCCATCTGTGATGGTTCGATGTGGAGGTGATTGTACCTTGTCTCCACAGCTTCAGGGAAACTCCTTTGCTTTGGACACAACAGCTCTCCAAAGGCACACACCAAGTACAAGCCAGCTGGACTCAGGGCTTGTAGGATACTCAGTCATAGTTAGGGTGGCACTTTGTTTCTATCTAATACTAGTTTTTTCTTCCCTTAGGTATCATAAAAGAGTAAGGTATCAGCAGTTCATAGCAAAGTCTAACACAAGGCTCTAGGCAGTGAAAGTAGCTCATTAAACTCACTGTAACTGGCAGCTGGATACTTTGGAGGTAAATCTGACAATGAGCAGAAATATTTGTAACAGTGAAAATTGGATCTGGATGGTTCATTTCCTGGCAGTCCAAAGGAGCCTCCTGGTCCTCTTCCAAACTGCTCTCACTGCAATCTATTTGGATAAAAGGAAGCCAACAAATTAGATGAAGCAAAACTGTGTGTAAAAATGGTGATCTAGTTGCTTCATTCTTGTATCCCATTTACATCAATCTTCCTGTCCTTTGGAGTACTCTTCTGCAGCCTGTTTATCTCCTTTCTTATATCAGCTCCTACTGCTCTCGTAGTTCATATGCTTGTGAACACTACAGGTTCTCTAGAAATCCAGGTGTGTTGCTTTGGATACTTTGGGAGCTTCACCTTCTACTGCAGGAATGACCAACTGCCTCCTAGGAGCGTCCTGGGAGTGGGTGTTGTGTTGCCATGAATTGACTCCAATGGCAAGATGCTGCTGGGAGGTGCAGCTCTGCTCCGCTCTCCTCGCTCTGGCGGTGAGCTCCCACTGCTCCCAGCGCAGACAGCTCACTTTGGGGCCCCAGACAGCTTTATGGTTGATCAGCCAGCTGGCTGGACTCATCCCGTGGTTGGAGCAGTGCTAGGGAAGGACCGTGGCAGAGGACATACAGGAGCTTGCAGCCAGGCTTGGAAAGCAGAACCACTCTGTCAGAGCCAGCTCAATGTAGTATCAGCTCAGCTCTTTGTAACCCTGTCTCCCTACCTAGGTCTATACATACACGCCTAGGAGTTTTTGCTTTTTAATTATAACTAGTAATCAAAGAGAAACAATTAAAAATTTTATTGTATGCAATCACAAGCTTAAGAAATCTCTTTAAGAAATGGACCGTGACTCACCTTCCTTAATCATCTGAACAGTGCGCATAAGTGTCCTTTCAAGTCAGTGGAGAGAAAGAAATATTTCTGGTCTCTGATGAATCTGATCTACCACTTGCAACAACTATAAGGAAGCGACTTTTAAGTGGTGGGTAATGAACCTCTGGAACATGCTGCCGTTGGAGGGCAGGTAGTGTCTGCAAGTGCAAAAAAGGCTTAGATGAGTTCATGGACAAAATGGATGTTACAAGGAATGGACAGGGTTGTATTTCCCACTGTCCCTAATCCAGTGACCCTGGACACTGGTAGGGTACAAGGGCAGTGGCCTGCACAAAGTGGCCAGGACTTTTCCTAACAGCATCCTCTATTACTGCTGCTGCAAGCAAAGCACTGGACCCAGAAGGACATTTCTTGTACTCTGATACTGTCTATGGCCCCAGACATTACTCCTCCATTTCCATCTGGCTCTGGACACTGCTTCCTCTCCTCCTCACCCTCCCAGGTCCAACTGCACTGTACGTACCACCTTGAAAATTTAGGACATGAGGACAGAAAGGTGAGAAAGATGGACAGACCATAGTAAAGTAGAGATACTGCGTATTTTTTTGTCTTTTACTCCTAGGATACTCTCTTTGGATACACTGCTTGAAGAAACATTTACATGTTGTTTTAATCAGTTAAGAAGGAATTCTTTTTCGTTGAACTGATAACTGGGAAAATGCTTCCTACCTAACCACCTTGAATATTGTACTCAGCCTTGAGTATCTCAGCCTTGAATATGTCTTCCAAACAGTTAATAAGCACAGCTCTTATTACTAATGCTGTGTAAAAAGCAAAGAGCCACTTAAGGGACACTCTTGTTTCATGGCCAAAACCGGAACAACTAGAGCCGAACTAAAGAGGTCTATTTGGTTGGAGCAGAAATAAATCTGAAATAACCCAGACCACAAAGACCATACATGCCAGCCACCGCTCAAAGGTGCTGCACTGCAGCTGGGTAACTCCTGTTGCTGCTGAAAAGCAAATTCTGCAGAAAGGGCAGGTTAAAGGGGTGGTATTTAACTCATGTACCTTGAAACGTTGGCATGTTGGAAGAAGCCACCTGAGCTTGTTGCTTAGATGCCCTTTTTAGTCAGTGGGAGAAATAGGTGCTTCTGCGGTGTGATTCATCCAAGGTACTTCACACGGTTCTGCTGGATTGAGACTTACTGAGATGCAGATGTCTGTCTCAGGGGTGCCTACAGTTTGGCCAGAGAAATCCCTACCCCAGGGACTGAAGCCAACAGTGTGGGTTGAATATGGCAAAGAATTTCTGTCAAAAGTAGGGAGACGCAAGAGGAAATGGTCATGGAAAATGGCAACAAGGTTCCTTTCCATGTTTTGAAAATTTAATTTTTGAACTTGCCAGTTTTAGGCAGCATTTCCATGTCAAAATAAACATATATAGAAAAGGGTTAATAAAAAGAGTGAAATAACCTTACTGGGAAACAATGCTATATTTTGGACCAAGCAATAATTTTCATTTTGATCCAAAGCTCACTTTTCTAATCTCATTTCTCCTAATAACAATAAAATAGTATTTGGGCTGAGCCACGCTGAGATGTTTGTGTGGGCTTAATCACCCAACCAAAAAGAAAAAAAAAATCCCAACCTATTACTTGCCTTTAGACATTAATTTTCCTACTGCTGTGGGACATAGTTGTGGTTACAATGGTGACATCTTTTTTTTCTGCTTTTGCTTCTGCTGTTATAGATTGCCATGTTGGGGACCAGAGATCACCTACAAAACCCACCTGCATGCGATATGCTTGATTCCTCCTTTTCACCCTACTTTGTGTGTAGATATAGTACTTGTCACAGAGGAGCCTGTACAAGCACACGACTGAGGAACAAGGGTGAAGCTCTGGAAGGATTTTCAACAGAGTTGAGATCAGCTGGTGACAGCAACTTTCCCCTGGGTTTTCTGATTCTGCCTATGGCATGGAAACGGAGGTGTAGCATAACAGAAGTCCCTGGCATATTTTGGATCCTGCTGGCTTTCAATGCAAAAAGCAATCTTTTGGTCGCATAAGTAAAATAAAAATATATCCACTTGCCAAAAATTGGTTTTGCTGATGTCTTATGAAATTAAACAGAAGAATCCTTCCTCTAGAATTTTTAGAGTAAACACATTATACCCTGAAGAGAAGATGAGGTTTATGTTGAATTTTTGGCAGCTAAATATTTTTAGGTGCAGCTCAGGAAAAATTTTCTTGCCAACCTCTTTGGAATGGAAACATTTTTGACACAATTTTTTAACGTTGTGTTCTCTAGAATACAACTTTTTTCATAAATTCCACTTCCTGGAAAAAAAAAAGTATTTTGGATTATTGCCAAACCCAGAAATACATTGATTTAGAAATGCTGCTTTGATGCCTTGTCAGATTTTGTGGCTGAAACGTGTAGTTTTTCCTTTCTTTGTGAGCTGAGCTCCCCTGCTGGGCTCTCTGTTTCCTCACCACTCCCTGCAAGGCTGGAGTCCCATAAAGCATTGCCTCCCTGAATCTGAAGAGGGGAAGGGAGGAAGAGGGTCACTGTGAGTGAAGAAGGCTGTTGTGCATGTAGGAAAATGTGGTAGTAAAAGAAATTTGTAGGACGAGGGGCCTCAGCGGCATCAAAGCTGTTTTTGTAAACAAAATATTTCATTCTTCACCAAAGTATTTAATTTTTTAATCACTAGCTCAGAAGTATGCATTTTTCCCTTTTTTCCCTAGCTCCATTTTTAGGTCATCGTTCATAACAGGGGCTTGTCTTACACTTTTAATGAAGGGGAAAGCAGCACAGCCCTTTCTGGGGCTGAGCAGGAGCCTGTGTAAAAGATTATTCCTATCACACCTCAGCAATGATTCTTTTTGCAATACTGGGTGAACTGCCTTTATTTCTCCGTGAAGAAGCGCAGAATAACAACAGTTCTTAAAACCCTACAGGCCTTACGAGGTTTATACCGAACTCTGGTGAGAGTCAGCTGGGGCAGCTTTATCTGCATCAGTCACTGATACCACTCGGAAATGTAAATACTTTGTAGGAAACAGGCCAGGACCAACCCACCGCGATTTGTGACGGCCAGCTGGGCTTCAGCTCAACACGGAAAAGTCCAAAGAGCATCTTAGTGCCCGATCTTAATTCCTCAGAAACATCAGATGTTTTGCACTGACATGGAATAAATTTTATGATGTGACTCAGATAACTCACTTCTAAAATCCAAGTCTCTTCATGAATTAGTTAAATATATGAATTTACCTGTTCTTAATTCATGCCTCATGCTGCAAACTTTTGTTGATTTAGGAAGTCTTTGGGAGGGAGGGATAGTTTCCTTCAAGTTACTCTGACTCCTAACTCCAGGTGAAGGGTATCAAGGATCAGCTGCTTAATATCATTCCAGTTGTTCTAAAGTTAATAAATGCCCTTAGCAAACAGTATCATTCCTTCATCTGAAACTAGTGGTATTTGTGGATAACCCAGAGAACTTTGCCAAGCGCTTCTACTTTTTATACTTTTCTAATTAAAAAAATTAAGGTGTGCTGTTTCTACATGACTGAAGTCAAGAGACCGTTCAATAGCTTACGTACATTCTTGCCTGTTTCTCACTAATCTGATGACTCTTATAGATGCTTTTGACTGTATTATTCATTATCTACCAGCTGTCTTTTCAGCATCTTAGTACAGTCTGACAGACTAAACTGTTGTTTAAGTACAAGTATATACTTTTCTTGGTCTTTGTTCAGAGTTGCTTTAGCTCTTGTGAAAAACTGATTTCCAGCTGGGAGCCGAAGCGGTTTGAAATGTCTGCATCAGACAGCTAAGGATACAGTTTAATTAGCCTACTTTGATCTTTTCTATGGTGGCTGATGATTTACTACAGCTTGCAGCATGGTGAGGCAATTATATTCATGGTCATTATGACAGCATCCTTTGAGCCAGAGTTATCGTAGAAGTAAGATTAATTATAACGGGATTTTGTGGGGCCCAGAAGCCAAGATAAAGTAATGCTATATTCAGAAGAGTGCAATAAAGGAGAGCTTCATAATCAAAATATTGGGTGAAACCTTGGCCCAGCTGAGGTTAATAGCAAAACTCTTTGTAACTTTATAGAGTAATTCACTTGTAGGGTATGCCAGACGTACAGTAACTGTGGCAATTTTCTGGAAGATCTTAACTATATCCTCTTGCTTGGGCTGACGCCACTGTCAGCCCAGGATATGCTAGCAGTGCTGTTCTCCATTTCCTTCAGCATTATATTCTTCCTTCTTCTAGAAGCACAGAAGAAAATTTTGCAGAATATAGTTAGGTACATTGATAGCTTTAGGGTTTTTCTTTCTTTGCCCCTTGTTTTTTATCTAAAACACTTCTCAGGTTATTGTCCTCAGGTCCTGTGCAGCTACTCTGACACGATGGGGAAACATCTTTTAGGTGAATCTACGCAGCAGAATGCAGTGTGTCAGTGTTACACTTGTATCTGTTCAAAGGAGACTACATTTTGTAAATATTATGGCTTTGGTAGCAGTTGTTGTATGTCAGGAGAGCTAATAAAATTGGCCATAGGCAGAGCACAGCTTCTTCCAGCTATTACCTTTGAGAGTCTGCTCATCCTGTATTTCTGCCTCTTTCCTTGGGCCTGCCCTGGCACAGTGCTGTGCAGAGTTATCTTCACTGTTTCTAAACAAACTACCTGGTTTCTACAACAGTTCTTCAGGGTTTCTCAGCAAGAGAAATTATGCGGGTGAGTGTTTGAATGTTGTGTTAACGCAACCTTGTTTGTTCTGCTTCTCCAGGAACCTACAAAAGGCGAAGGACGGCTTTTGAGGGGTCAAACCAAATGTTCACTTAGTGCAGTATCTGATTTGAAACAATAGCCAAGGTAAATGTCTAGGAAAAATTGTAAGAGGAGAAAAAGTATATATCAAATTCCCCCCAGAATACTCTCCTAGCCTGCAGCAGCCTGTGACCCAGAGGTGTATATTTGTTGCTAATAGCTCTCATGGACTTTTATTTAATGAATTTCCAACCCCTTTTTGACTCCATGTAAACCCTTCTTACTACACCTTCCCACTGCTCAGACCCACTGCTCAGACCCACTGCTGAACCACACTTTGGGGGAGGACCTTCCCTGCCAACTGCTGTCCTACCCCCCCGGCCAGGGACCAGCTCTCTGCATGGTCTGAAGCAGCCTCACTCTCCCACAGGCATTTCTTTGCCATGAATCCCAACGTCGTTCAGTTTACAGATGGCAGCAAGTTCAGAGGAAACCAATGTCAAACTGCAAGACATCATGCAAATTTCAGATGTGGAAGTGCTCGAAAAAAGGAGACTTTTACTCTCTAAAGCCCAGCTTTAGGGAAAATACTGAAATTAATGGGCTAGATAAGCCCATAAAGAGGACCATTGCAGTGATTTTTCTCTGGATTTTTATATATTCCTAATATTATTTTTGCAAGTAATCAAATACTATAGCTGCCGTGGGGAAGAAGGAGAACTGGTTATGGGATGCTGGAAGTGAGAGCTGGCCAGTGGGCTGCTCTGCCGCTTACAGGAAGGCGAGAACTCGCCTTTACCACCCAAGGGAAACAAGAGTACGTGATTTAGTGCAACTCCTGGCTTTGGTTTGGTTTTTGTTTCATCCAGCCTTTCTACAGGTTTCTCCATTAAAGTAGGTTGCCGGTGACTGCCAGACGTCGCCTTGGCGGCTGTGGTTTGGCCTGCTGTGCTGGTATGCTCTCTGCCTCAGTATTGACGTGCTAACACGAACCTCAGTGTCTTGCAGCTTTTGCTGCAGTTGGACCCAGCTGTTTCTGTCCCTGTCTCCACGAGCTCTGCCAGCAGCTCTCAGCAGAAGCGTTGGGCACAGGGGTGTTGCTCTCCTCCCTCCCCGCCTGCTGCTTCTCGGCTGTCGGCTCCCCAAGGTGAACCATTGCCTCTTCGACTTCGGAAGGGAGCTGGCCTCACAAAACACAGTTTTCCCAGGAGCTGCTGCATTTTCTGGTTTCTCATCAGCATGCTACTCTGTCCTCTCTTAGTCACTGATAACGGATGGCTTTGGGAGATTTAAGGCCAAACATTAAACAGCCATAAAGAGTGAAATGCAGGAGTCCCACTGGCTTACTGCTCGGGCAGTGGTGCGGCAAGTTTTGTTCTCCCACCATTTGTGGTGGAACAGCTATATAGCACATTTTTTGGCTTCACCCATTCATACTACTTCATTCAGAACAAGCAAAAATCTCAAAGCTTCTGCCTTCGACTGCTTTCAATTAAACGCCTGAGAGGAATCCTTTGTCTTCAACATTTCGGACCACGTGAGCAGTCATGGGTTAAAACCTCCCTAGGTAGACAGGAGCTGTTAGAGCCGCCCCAGTCAGTGACCCTTGGATAATGAGGTCACGGGGAGATTTCAGAGCCATATGTTTGTCTCTGCCCAGGTGCTTTGAGGATGTGTAGACATGTGTCAAGGATATGTCAAAGCTCATGGACACTTCTACAAAGCTCAAGCCTTCCCAAAGTGACCTACTCACCGGGCACTTCCTTTCCGCGTGTCTGAGCTGGGTTCAGCGTGGCAGCTCTGACGAGGCTTGCTGAAGTGTTTTTATTTAAAACATGGATCTTTCCTGATCAGTTTTAAATGTGAATTTTACTGCACTCTTGCTGTGGCTCTTGTCATTTAAAAGGTTAATTTTTAAAATTATTATTATTATTATCATCATCATTATTATTAACAGCTAATGATTACCATTATTGTGCTTTTATTGTGGCTCATGGTAACTTCAGATGTCTGTGGCCAACAGTATCTTTTTTTCCTATCAGCTGTTAATACAGACAAGTTGCTTACTTTCTCAGTACAGAGTTATACTGCATTGCATTGTGTGGTTGCCCTCTTGTTTTCTTTGGGTGTTACTTTTGTCAGACTTTAAAATGTCAGGAGCCTTCTGTGCACAAGGGCTGGTATTCCTATTTTGACGGTAGTAAATACAAATTAAATGAATCTTGTGATGCGGACAAGGGGGCTCAGTGCACTCTGCAAACATGCTGGCTGCAACTGTCAGACACCTAAACGTCGCCGTCACTTAGGGCTGCGTTTTTAAACACAGAGAGTGCACACAGGATTTCCAAATGTACCCCACAACTGACTTGTACTGCTTATAACACAGCTTTGGAAATCAGGCCCACAGTACTTAAGGTCTTAGAAAGGAGTCAAGCCCCTAACTGCTCCTCACAGGGGTGGGAGGGGGGAATTCACTCATTGCCCTATACTTAATACCTCCTATCAGCTAACTTCTGGCAGCTCTCTACACTGCTAAGTGTTCAGGCTTTTGAAGATGCCCTCTGAGGTGCCTAGATATCCCCCAGCCCTAGAAGAGCTGCCTAAGTGCTCGGCATTGGTTTTGGGTATCACTCTGGGGATTGTCCTCTGACAGCGTGGCATTGCCCAGGATGGAGGGTAGTGGCACGTGACTACTTGCCCGGTCTGGACCCAGGACCCCTTGCGGAAGTGGTGCATAACTGGTTTTGAAAACCTTCCCCTTAACAAACAGAAAAGCAGAGGGAGATTTAGCAGGATGAGGCTGCAGGTTTACATTGATGTCAGTGAGAATTTTGCCAGGCTCGCCTGGAGGTGGGATACGGAGTATTGTGATCTCCATAAACACCCTCCACTCCTGCCTTGCTCCAATGACAGCTCTCATTTTTCATGCTGACCACTTCTTGGAGACAGGGCAGCCCTTAGTGTCCTCCACACACTATTTGAAACCCAGATGTCTTCCTCCTACTGCTCTGTCTCTTTTGCAATTGGTAACTTTAGCAAGAGTCTTGCAGATCCCTACCTTCCGAGCCTGTTGCCAAATGTTAGTTGGAGACTGAAACTTCTCATGCAGGTCCCAGTGAGGGAACGTGGTCTTGCAATATAATGATAATAATTATTCTTCAAATTAGACTTTGCACTCTGCAGGTTTGCTCATTGCTTTGCCTCTCTGTTGGCTGAGTGCCTGAAATAACAAAGCCAGAGATTGTCTGCAAGGCAGTACTACATCTTATTTTAATAACCATAACTCATTGCTTTTTTTTTTTTTTTTTCATTTTTCAGAGAAAACCTCTGAAGAACCCCCTGCTTTTGACCATATTTTATAGATCTATTGCATTGCAGAGGAACAAATAAAAAACATTCATAGGAAGGTGTCGTGAGAATGGGTAACTATTACATGCCTGCAAGGTGACAAATTCTGGCTACTGTGTGCACATGAAAGGAGTAGGAGAAGAGAGCCTGGAGACCTGTCCAAGAGCAGGAGCTGGAACGGGGCCAGGTGGTGTTGCTTGCTGCTTGGGTAGCTCTGCAAAGGGAAGGAAATTGTTCCTTCTGGCCCCTGCTTGATGCTTTGAGTTAGTTTGGGCCTTTCATGTGCCAAACCCTGCTGGAGGTTGTAAACATGGGAGGGATGGGGAGAGAGGTACTCTGTAAGATGCTCCCAGTCAGGTATATCTGGCTTTATGGGGTGAATGCACCATCCACTAGGACAGTGCTGCCAGTAGTTTATTTTATGGGGTTCAGCACTCAGGCAGGACTACCTCTAACCAGTACCTTGTAGGCACCTGAAGGCAGTAGGCCGTACGTTTCTCTTCACAGAGGATTATGGTTATGGCTGAAGCATAAGCAGCCTTTTGGGTATAGCATCCCCAAACCTCCTCACACCAGGCCCACCTTACAGAAAATTTCCTAAATCACCTAAATCTTTGTAGGTCCAGCATGCAGTCACCTTTATGTCAGATCCTTGCATCTTCCTCTTTCACACACCATTTGGGAGTTAGCTACAGGCTGTCTGATTATCCCAGAAGTTTTTTTCAGATCTTAGGTTATTTTTGTTTTTTAAAGTCTTCCATGTAAGCTGTTAACTTGGCTTCCAAAGAGGAAAAGGCTGTATAATTACACTGTCTGTCTCTGTAATTCCTGAAGCCATGAGCCATGAGCTGATTTGATCCAGATTTTGTCTGGATCAAAGGAGAGCTCAGTCATGGTGTACTGGGTTTGCATGGCAAGGTTTTGGAAGTCGGGGGGCTACAGGGGTTGCTTCTGTGAGAAGCTGCTAGAAGCTTCCCCTATGTCCGATAAAGTCGGATAAAGGCTCCTGGCAGGACCAGCCAGGGTCAACCCACCACACATGGTCTTTTCTGCTTGGCAGCACCTGGGTGGCAAAGTGGCAGGTATGGACTGGGGGGCTCCAGAGCACTCGCAGCAGATGCTGCTTCTGCCTGAAGAGCTCTTACAGAAGACGACGACATGGAGCTGAGATTTAGGGTGGAAATACAGGCAGTAAGCTCCTTAGTACATCAGTGAATATAAGTAGGTGAAATTAAGTACCTTAAGGCCATTTTTACTAATGTGGTGGGTTGACCCTGGCTGGATGGCAGGTGCCCACCAAAGCCACTCTATCACTCCACCTCCTCAACTGGACAGGGGAGAGAAAATATAATGAAAGGCTCGTGGGTCGAGATAAGGACACTCCAATTACTGTCACGGGCAAAACAGACTCGACTTGGGGAAAAATTAGTTTAATTTATTGCTAGTCAAATCAGAGAAGGGTAAAGAGAAATAAAACCAAATCTCAAAACGCCTTCCCCCCACCCCTCCCTTCTTCCCGGGCTTAACTTACTTTACTCCGGAGTTTCTCTACCTCCTCCCACCCTGAGCAGCGCAGGGGGACGGGGAATGGGGGTTTGGGTCAGTTCATCACACGTTGTTTCTGCTGCTCCTTCCTCCTTAGGGAGAGGACTCCTCACACTCTTCCCCTGCTCCAGCGTGGGGTCCTTCACACACGAGACAGTCCTCCACAAACTTCTCCAACGTGAGTCCTTCCCACGGGCTACAGTTCTTCATGAACTGCTCCAGCATGGGTCCCTTCCACGGGGTGCAGTCCTTCAGGAACAGACTGCTCCAGCGTGGGTCCCCCACGGGGTCACAAGTCCTGCCAGCAAACCTGCTCCAGAGTGGGCTCCTCTCTCCACAGGACCACAGGTCCGCAGGTCCTGCCAGGAGCCTGCTCCAGCGTGGCCTTCCCACAGGGTCACAGCCTCCCTCAGGCATCTACCTGCTCCAGCACGGGGTCCTCCACGGGCTGCAGGTGGATATCTGCTCCACCGTGAACCTCCATGGGCTTCAGAGGGACAGCCTGCCTCACCATGGTCTTCACCATGGTCTCCACCACGGGCTGCAGGGGAATCTCTGCTCCGGCGCCTGGAGCACCTCCTCCCCCTCCTTCTTCCCTGACCTTGGTGTCTGCAGAGTTCTTCCTCTCACATCTTCTCTCTCCTCTCTCTGGCTGCAACTGCTACTCCCCTGTAACTTCTTTTCCCTTTCTTAAATATGTTATCCCAGAGGCGCTACCACTGTTGCTGATGGGCTCGGCCTTGGCCAGCGGCGGGTCCGTCTTGGAACCCACTGGCATTAACTTTATCGGACACAGGGGAAGCTTCTAGCAGCTTCTCACAGAAGCCACCCCTGTAGCGCCCTGCCCCCCCCCCCCAACCTTGCCACGCAAACCCGATACAACTAAAAATAGGTGTAGAAATACTAGAAAGGATATGATGATGGAAAGACAAAATAAGGAGAACAACTAACTCTTCTCTCTTTATTTTCTCCTTTCCTTGTGTTATATGCTACCTTCTCTTCTACAATAGGATAAATATCTTCCTGCATCTGGTACAGAGCTTCTGATTTTTCTAAGAAGATATAAAACCAATATCATCTAATGACTTGTGCAGTCTGGGCCATTTCAGACAATGAACACTTGGCAGTTTAGTGGAGGTGCCGGGGCTGTAACGATCAGTGAGTGAATTCCCGCAATGTTTTGGATGGGTTCCTGCTTCCAGTTGGCATTTGCTCTCCTGTCTGATTCTCTGCTCAATCTCTGTTGCATATGAGTAAGGCATCAAGCCGTTACTGATTTTGTAAAGCTGGTTCCCTTTGGCACCAGTTGCACTTCAGCTGACTCCTGCAAACAAAATGTTTTTCAAAGTTGCGTGGAAGTACGGAAGGAGTCTCCCATTCCTCACTGCCTGCACTTTGAAAATAAAAACACTGCTGTATTTCCCCTGACCTGAACGTGCACAGACTTTACCTGTTCTGGAGCTGACAGGGGTTTCCTACATGTGATCCCGTGTGCAGGTTGCCTTTCAAACTGTTTTCCCCTGTTATTGGATAGTTTCCCAGTTCTGAAATAATCAGAAAGACTTGGATTGTCAGACTGATTTATTTCTTTGTTGGGACAGAAATGAAATGAAACAGGCACAAGCCAAGAGTTTCCATAATCAGGAGATTAATATTAGGCTGTGACATTTTTATTTAGGCTAATAAATAAATAGGTATGAAAAAATGCTGAATGTCTCCCAGCAGCTGTGTTTGGGGTTGATGGTTTTGAGTGCTCAGTTCTTAAGAAAAAGAGGCTGTTTTACCTACATGCATAGATCTGAAGGCAGAGGTCTGTGCTGAGGGTCTATATTTAAAATTCTGACCATAACATTTTATTTCACACAGTCTAATAGGTAGGCATATTCCAGCTGGGAGGTTCGATGCCAGCATCACGAGTCTGATGTTAAGCTTGTGCTAAAATCTTGACCTAGAATTGCTTCATTCCTGCTCTGTTCCAGCAAGGAAATCAAGAAATTGCTGTTGCTTTCAGAGCTCCAGCTTTCTGCTTCATTTCCATATCTTCTTCTTTTAGCTCCCCAAGTGCTGTACGTTTTCCTGTAACTATTATCATAACAGCGTTTCATCGGGGTGGAAAGAACTCAATCTGACTGCTGTACGAACTAGAAACCTGTTTTATCCCGCTCAGCAAACAACCCGAATCTACCCAAGACTTTATGAGCTGCCGCAAGTTCTTCATGGACAGAGCTAATGCGGGTTTTGGTATAGCTAGAAAGTATTGTGCCATGGTGCAAATGGGATGCATGTAGTAAAGTTTTTGAAATCATATCAAATTTTTTTTAATAAGATTTCTCTAGAAAATATGTGATAGAAGAAAGCTGGAGCATTGATTCAGAAAGCTTGAGATTGTAAGATGCCACAACATTCTGCTGTACCGTGAGTTTTCCATGGAAGACTTCCAAAACCTATGGTCCAACCAGTAACAGGATTGCCTCCTGCCTGAAGGTAGAAACTACTGATTCTGGGTCCAGCTTTTCTTCCTGATTTCCAATAACTCAGACAGCGGTGCAGGCCAAATGGTCAAGAGCTGAGGAGCTATTTTAACGAGGAGCACAAGCACGATGCTGAGCCAACACAGGGATTCTCAAGGATTGGTATGTCAGATGGAAATGTGCACATGCTGAAGGAGAGGTGACTGGAAATATGTGGTGGCTTTGGAAGAGGTAGGCTGCCTAGAGAGACTGTGGGTTTTCCATCCTCTGGAGATATTCAGAACTTGACTGGAGAGGGCTCTGAATCCAAATTTGAAGTTAGCCCTGCTTTGAGCAGGGGTTTGGACTAAATGATCTCCAGATGTCCCTTCCAAACTAATTTATTCTATTAATCTCCTTTTTTTGTGTGTGTGCAATTTCCCAGGTTGTCTAAGTGGCAACCCTGTCACTTTGGTCAGTAGTAAAGTGCCCCCACAAAGCCACCCATAGAAAATATCAACAAATATTTCTCCATAGTGGGTCCCAGATAAAAAGGAGATGTTGAAATGGGAAGGGGAAGATTGTAAAAGTTTTTGTAAGTAGACAGTTTGGAGAAGGAGAAAACTGAAGGGGACAGACTTTTGGAGTTATGTCACCAGGCTCATTCCCTCATCTTTTCCCTATCACATCTCCGCTATAGTCACCTTGATACACAGCACCCATGATGTAAGCCAACCAAGGCCTTGGGAGAACATATGAGCTCAGTGCTTTTCCTTTCATATTTTCTCTGGCATTGAAAAGAGAGGGGCATTCCTACAGCTGATATCTCCACTGGACCTCCATGCAGCAAAATGAAACAGCCTAGTGCTTCAGGTCACAAGGGCTATTCGTTGCACAAACAAATAACAGCTTTATGAGCTTTTCCAGGGCGGAAAAGAGCAACTGGCTCTATTTGCTTGGAAATGTTGACAATTATGTTTGTCAGAAAGTCAGAGTGACTGTTGAGAGTTATTTTTTCCTTTTTCCTTTTTTCTTTGAGATTCATAAGTTATAAGGTTGGAAGGAACAATAGTGCTAATCTAGACCAATGTCCTATGTAACAGATGTCGCAGGACTTCCCTGAATTCATTCTCATTTGAAACTTTCTTTTGGGAAAGAAAAGTCATGATGGAAATGTTCCCAGAAAAAAAAGCTGTAAACTCTGGGTTTAGTTTTTCAATAGCTACTCTCTTTTCTGGTGAAAAATCTGTGTCTTTATATTCTAACTTGTCTAGTAGACTTTGAGCTACTAGAACTTTGTTAAACATATGCCGAGCTTTCCATCATCTGCTTTTGTTCCCCATGGAGGTAGCTACTAACCCAATTAAATCATCACTTTGATGAGCTGAACAATTGAAGCTCTATCCTGCATGATCCCAGGACCCCTTCTAAGTTGCACCTTGTCAGGGTAGATGTCTCAGTCTATGTCTATATTTTCTGTCATTGGATATACGGTTATATGGTGCAAGTCTCCTGTGTTACTCAGATGATATTCACCCTGTACCAAAGGTTTGTTCTACCCATCTCCCTTTTTAATGTTTTTTTTTTTCAAACTTGCATGCTCAGTACATATTTTTTAAGATGTTTTAATTGATTTCTTAAGATGTTTGTAACCAGCAGAGCTTACAGAAATGGGAACATACTGTGGCTACTTTTATTCTTGCTGGTATTGGCAGTTAGAGCAGTTGCAGCATATACAGAAGGGCAAAGGAGCTAACAGGACTGAACCTGTGCACTAATGTCATAGCTGCCTTTAAAGGTGTAAGTAAGCAAGCCCTGCTAAATTCCTTAAACATCCAGGCCTTGACCAAGCTCTACTCAGATCTCATGGCCATCCTGAAAAATTGCCATTGGTCTTTCTGAGGCAGCTGGAAGTCCAAAGTCTTTGGGAATCACTGGCTGAGCTCATGGTGCTCATGCAAAGCAAAGCTGGGCAGGAACAGGGAGCTGTGTGAGCTTTCTCTCTTACTCAGGTCTGTGTTAGGACATGAGAAGTGTCTGAAGATTATTTTTTCAATGCTTCAGCTGGTTTTCCAGATCCATTCTTGGAGCTGTTATCCCAGTGGTAAGAATAATACATTTATAACTATTTTCATTCTTTTCAGAGGAATCAAAGTAGCCGTGCTTTATTCCTTCCATGCAATTCCTTTAAATTTGCCTTCTGGTCTTGCTTAAATTTGCTTCTAGGCTTGGAGGAGATCAAGGGCATTTACTTACCTTTGCTCTACAGAGAAACACAAGGAAGAAACTAAAAAACAGGCAGGCTGAGGAGTTGTTACTTGTTGACCAGAGAAACATCTCCTTTGGGATGTAAAGGGCAGGGCTTGCATGTAGTTGGTGTAGGGGTTCACTCTGGCCTGAGCAAATCTGTGCGAGAGGTAGGAGGGGGCCCAGCAGCAGAGAGCACGGTGCCTGGAGGCACAGGCAGTTTCTGGAGAAATGGGCACACTTCAAAATGGTGCTTCTAACTTCTGGGTTAGCTGTATGGGTATGGAAAATACTAAAATACAGATAAGAAAATAAATCTTTCCTACAGGGAAAAAATATAGGAACTAATAAAAAAGTAAAGTGTAGTTGCTTGAGAAATCCCTCAGAGTTCTTTATACTGGAGTCTCCCATTCCCTGTGCATTTTTACTTTGTGTTTTTTAGTAAACATAAGACATGATTAAAAAACCACAGCCAAATGGTGAAATCAGCATCGTGAAGAGGTGTCAAGTGAAGAGAAATGAAAGAAGGAGGAGAGGTTCTTATTCTATGCTAATTTATCCAGGGAATATGACTGAGATTATTGCTGTCTCTTTAAAAATATGATGTAATTCTCAAAAGTTTTCTGATTTTTTGGGACTTCCTTATTTGCTCAGTTGCAGCTACAGGGGAATTGAAAGATGAAATCATTGTTCTTATCAAAAGTGCTCTGATAACTTTGGAATCAGGCTGCTTTGCTGAGAGTTTTGTAAAAATATGGTGGCAGGTCATGTATTGGAGAAGGGTTTCTTGTTTTGAGAAGAGTAGTTGGTATATTATAGAAATTGCATTTCTCATATCAGTTTTGGCTTGTGTTCCATAGTGACAACATTTTTTGGTTTTCCCAGAGAAATAACCACGTTTTATATTTGCTTTGTTACAGAATTAAAGTACTGTCTTATTAGTTATTTGGATGATGTCATGGAATGGAAAAATGATGACAAAGCCTGGCATATGGTCATTTAAAATAAAGTCTGTGTTTCCTGATAGGATTCTGTTCATGTACATGTGAATGCAGTACATAGGTGTGTTGAGCATTATAGAAATGTTCAATGTTATTAAGTTTCATAGACTATAGTAGCACACGAAAGGCTACAGGGAAAGGAAGTGAAACAACCACAGAGACAATACAGAAAATATAGACAACAGAGGGGGAAAAAGTGTCAGAGGAGGGATGTACCAGGGCAAGTACTAAGCTGGAGCGAAGGCAAATGAAGAACAAACCCTGCCTTTGGAGGGAGCTTGCCTTTAGGGTTCTTAAATGTCAATGATGATTAACAAGGATCTCTTATTAGCCTTACCCCAAAACAACAATTGGTAATTTTTCAGTGGGAATCTAATAGGTAAAATGGATGTTGCTATCAAGTCTGATCTCCTGGATATTGAATGATCAGTAGCCAAGACCCTTTTATAGCATACGGTTCTTTTGGCTGTTTATGATCATAAAGCAGATTTTCAGGTTCAGTTATACTGTTTTATCTAATCTAGTCTTCTTTTTCCTTAGCACAAAGGGGGTGTGTGGTCACAGAGGAGAGAACAGTCCTGCAAATTTATACTAGCACAAATAAGAGGACAAGCTATGAGAATGGGGAAGTCTCACTGCAAAAAATCAGTGACCTTGTTAGCAGATCCAGCAGTGTGTATGTGCCTGGAGTGAATCTATGACACATGGATGCAAGTTTAAAAAGGATCCTGTGGGGACAAGAAAAAACCAACCAACCAACCAACCAAAAAACCTGCTGAGGGAAGGGGAACAAATAACACAACAAGGCTGTGCTGGAGAGGAGCTAAGATGCCATACCCAGCTGGGTGAGGAGCTTTGAGCAATGGTAGCTCTTCACCAAAATTCTGCCAAGCCCTAGGGAAGGAAAGAAAATGCATATCAAAATAATGAGACCTTTAGATGGCTCATTTACGGGGCTCTTCTGCTACTGAGATGCATTCATTGATTTTTCCAAAGGAGAGAGTCTACCTGAGTATCAAGGACATGGCCTCCCTTTACCAATGAGCCAGGCATGATTGTAAAAAGCTAGTTAGATGAGGGAACACTTGTGTAATTTCCATGTCGCTTCCTGAAAAGGATAGAGAAACAGAAGGAAGGTTGTCAGGTGAACAAGGTTATGCAATTGATAAAGAAATTGGCTGCAAAGAGATGGCATTAACATTGAAGACACAGTATTCAAGTAGTTGATGAAATTAATGCTAGGAAGGTATTTAAAGTGGAATAGCATTCCTGGCTGGGTATTAAAGAAAACAAATTGTTCAACAGAAACAGAAATAAAGGTAAGGATGGAATAATATACAATTACTTCTGATCACAATCATTTGGTCAAATAACTTCTTGGGATAGTGATGCTGTGTTGGATCTCACGGGTGAGAGAAAGTTATCAGAGATAGCAACAGGTATGGGTAGTGTTAAGGAGATGCAGACTACTGGGGATTGTGTTAAGCATTATGATTTATGAGATACCCTAACTTGTCTGGCATAGGCTGGAGGACAAGTGGTACTGATGACAGCAGGGCCCAGGTATTCCAGAGTGCGAGCGGCCGCAAATTTCTCTGTTGAAGTGACAGAATTCTATATTCCAGCCATGAGGAAAATCTTACAGAGAAACTCTCCAGGTTCACTAAGATAAATAACTACTTTAAGAAGGAGATTAGAATAGAGAGATATTTCAAAGAGTGGAAAAAGGGCCATCAGCAGTCACAGAGGTCAAAATGGGGTGGAATGAAGTGCAAATTGCCAAATGCCAAACTGAGGCAGACCTAGCAAAGGATATTAAAACAAATAACAGAAAGTTCTTGAGTCATGTAGGAAGAGAAATGAGTCTGCTATACAGTGAGAATTTTATAAGGGTTAATGATAATAAAATGTGACACCAAAATTAAATTAATAGTTGGATTCAGTTTTCAACAGCAACTATGGTACTGACTATAAGGTAAAGTCATAACAGTCAATGGGAAAGAAAATAAGAGAAGTTTTACTACTAATAAGCTACAGCTCTAATAAACTGAGGATGAGAGAAAATGCAGCATGGGTTTGGCAAAGGTGTGTAGTGGCTGTGTAAATGGACAGGCTCCTATCTAAAAAAGAAGAAATGCAGTATGTCCTGGACTTCAGGTTTCTTACTGAGCTGTATGGGAAACTCAGTCATGCTGCAGGACGTAGGGAAGAACAGAGGGTTTCCAGGGTGGGTAAGCACCCGCTCAGGCAAGGCAGGAGGGAGCACTCATGGAAAGGGCAGTGTCTAGGCAGTGACACTGTGCAATGTGTTTATATTAATGACCACAGGACAAAAAATAAATGTGTGCTGATGACATTTTGTAGTCGCTCGAAGCTGAGAGGTATGGCCAGTGTTGCAGGGCATGACCTTATCTTCCAGGAAGAGCTGGGTGCCCTGGCAGACTAGAGTTACAGAAGAGGTGACACTCAACTGGACAAAATGCAAACCTCTGTACTTGCAGACTAATTAAAACTTCTGCTAATAAGCTGGGAGTTTGTTGCTTGCATGGGTTCATATATCAATCATGGGATGCTCACGTACTGCTAATCTGCTAGCTTTAAAAAAAAAAAAAAAGGAAAGCTGTCCTAAAAGGCATTAGAGGAAGTATTTCTAACTGAATTATTACTTATTAGAATCACAGCAGAAGATGCTGGAGAGACCTTTAGGTGGGATGCTATGTTTACTTCTGGCCGTGGACTTTCAGAGATGAGCTGTAGAGGAGGACTGCTAAAGATAATTAAAAAAAGGGGCATCTTATGCAAAAAGGTTAAAAGAAATTGTCCTACTTAGCGTAAAACATTGAAAGCTTGGGAGAGGACAATCCATAAATATGTAAAAGAGAGAGAAAAAGAAAAAAAAGCTCTGCTAAAGTTAAAGGCATGTAAATGGGTGTCAAGTGAATATGATGAACACCTTTTTCCTGGAAAATGGGAATGAATTCCTAACCCCAAGAGGTGCTGAACTCTGAAAAATCATTAAAAACCTGAATTACTTTTAAGATGGAGCTGGAAGTTTCTGAAATGGTTTATATGATACGGCTACCTGCAATAGCAAAGGATTGGCTTAAGGACTATTTGTCAGTTGAAAATCCAAACATAAGAAAAGATGAGAGCATGTTTTACACACTTGTCATTTTTTGTATCTCTGAAAGCTGCCAAATCAATCAGAATGATAATGAATACAATTAATTCCTGGTTTTTCCCCACAAGTTTGAGGTATTTCTGAAGCCAAAGTCAACAGTTATGCCCAATTTAGTTGAAAAGTGTGTATTTAATAACTGAAACTGTGTGATGCAAGAAAAGAATGATGGATAACATTTCCTTTTTCCAAAAATAAAAGACACTATATGGTGCAATGCTGCTGGTCATCACTACCAGCAATAAATCTCTACTCATGCTTAATTATGCATTGACATTAAATGTCATCTTGTACACACCCTGTCAACATAGGATTATGCTTCATTTTGCTTCTGCCTCTCACAGAGTGCCCTCGCCATAAACGTATATGAGTGCTACATATCCATTGCAGTGTTGTTTATTAGCTTCTCCTCCTTGTGGAAAAAGAATGCAAAAGGGAGTGACTTAATTTTACAATTTTATAATGAATTTGATAGGTTTTTATGTTTTGTTGGTTTTGCAAATGCATGTTTTCCTTTTATATATAAGAAAGGCAAATTCATGGAATCTTGTGCTTGGAGTATAGCCTGGTGAGGGATGTGATAGTCTTTTGTGTTTGTGGAGCTTATTTCACAATATGGGCAGCCCATTAAACGATTACATCTCCTGAGTTGTACCAAGAGCTGCTGTGGATCATAGAGGTTTTTTCAAGAATTTCTGGGAAAGGTTCATTAATACACCTTTAATGACGTAACTCTTATGACCTGAGTTACAGCTATCCTGTACAAGAGAGGAAGGAACATAATGCTGTGAACAATTTTCCTCTTACTGGTATAGGTTTTTCACAACTAGGATGGGATTAATCTCATTTGCCTTAGAAGAGACAGCTACCTTTCAGACCTCTGAAGCTGGGTGAGACATTGAAAGTGCAATTAATTTTGTCAATAATGTCATCTTTGCAGTCAGTAACATGCACCCTGAATGACTTTTTTTTGTCCTAGTGAAACCGCAGAACAGAATGCAAGGAACACGTCAGGGGGAGAGTTAGGAAGAAAAAGTGGGAGCACATAGAAAAAGGAAGAAAGAAATAGTATAAAGTGAGGAAGGAAAGAACAGCAGCTTCTGGCTCCCCGATTGCTTGTGAGATAGCATGTTTGGAGAGGGAGCAGAAGACAGCCATTAGGAAGACCGGTTTCCTGGAGATAATGTTGGCCAACAGCACATGATGAAAAAAACACAAATTGTTGAAAGAAGAGCCAGGTACAGTGTGATTTTGCTTGAGGGAAAAGAGATTTTGACTTGAAGAAAGAGCAGAGCCAGGATGGCTGGACAGAAGAGGGAATGGGAGAAATTCAGGGCAGCAGTAGGAAAGGTTACACAGTTCCCTTAGATGTGGGAGAAAATGCATAGTAGAAAGTATATGACAAGGGGAAAGGAACAGCAGACACAAGAGAATAGTCCCAAAAGGAGATAAGGTATTAATGGAAATAGTAAGCATATGTATTTCTATATGCTGCACAAAGACAGAATTTGTGTGTGTGTTTATGATCACTGGAGATAGGAATGAACAAAAATGTAAAAGCTGAGGTTCTGAACTAAGAATATAAAGAGAATGTCCAGGTATAATCCACATTTTGAAATGCACATTTCTCTGAATTTCTTCCTTTTTCAGTTTAAAGTTCACCCGTTAGCTGGCATGCATTAGTATTTGCAGTTTGACAGTATGACCAGCTGTGTTTTATCAATTCAAAAGGGAGGAATCCATATTAAACCTTGTGGAGAAGGAAAAGCTATGAGCAAATCACATCACAGGGGTCAAGGAAGGGAAAAAAAATTATTTTTCTCTGGCTTTAAAGGGAACTAAACATTATGAACACAAAATTTGCACTAAGCATAGTCAGAAAGGGAAGAACAAATACCAGTAGGGAATGTCCCACTTGTTAAGGCTAGACAAAGTGTTTAGAAGATGTGATATGTTATGTTCCTATAGGTACCAAACAGATTAGCACTTTTTGGAAAATACAAATTATGGGAAATCTTAAGTAGGTAGCAAATCTGCAGAGCAACATTCCAGTTGCCTGAAGAACTTCTGCTTCTGGAGACATGTTGATACTTTCTTTGTTCATTTTGTTTTTCACCTAGAAGTGTGAGTGGATGTGCATTTTTAAGTCAGATGAGGTTCAAATTCAGTACCCAATTTCGTCCCATCAGGTGAGTAACTCAATCCTAGCTAGTCCATCTAAATGATAAATTAGAGGTAGGATTCTTTCCTCAGTAACAGTAGAGAATAAGAATTTGTCTGAAATACCAGAATTCTTAGAAATTGAGGAAAGCATTAGTATATTGCTCCCTCATTTAAAAAAAAAAGCCAAATGTTTGTTGTTTGCAGTTCAGGTTTCTTTGCTTTAGCTCAGTGGTATAAGCTTTCTTCCTGATCTTTTTGTCCTAATAATCTGCCTGCTACTCTTCAAAAACTCCTGTTGGAATAGGAGTTTCCACACAAAATTATTTTAAATTCAGACACTTCATTCTCTTCCCTTTTGCTGCAAATTAGGCTTTGCTGAGTCTCTCAGATAAATTTTTACTTATTTTTAGCTCCTAGATGAATTTGCAGTAATTTTCCTATGTCAGGAAAGATTATTTTACCTCTGCCCCAATTGTTTTGCAGACAATTGTAATAGAAAGGCTAAGATTGGCGTGAACGGAGAATGCCTGGGTGTGCTGGCACCCTACAGAGCCCACAGCAGAGAGGGGCTCCCAGAATGGCCTGTGTTAATGGCATCCAGATTAACAGTTCATCAAGACCCCATCACATCCACCTGCAGTTTCATGACGTGCTTGGAAAATCCAGCTTGTAGAAAGGAGATCAGTGCTATGCAGTTCTGGGTTGTTATGTTTAACAATTGTTTCTTTTGCTTTCTAGACCTGATGAGATAGTTTTGGGAGCTGTTCCAAAAACAAGGCTTTGTTGGGGTTCGGTAATAAAGGCTCTGTTTTTCACAATGTGGTTTTGTTCCTTTATAAAAATTTAAGAAACTCTCAATAACAGCCCCAAATCATGCTGCACACAGGATGATTTTCGGAGCTCCCTGTGGGAAGACCTTTGCATGGTTTTGCTGTGGCAACCAGATAATAGTGAACAGCCCACGCAGCGAGTGTTTCTGCAAACTGTTACACAGCTCACAACAATAGATCTCTCTGCTCGCTTGTGAAAGATGCGGCACCCAGCAGCATAAAGCCAGGAAAAGGTTCAAGCAATACGGGGCGATTAGTCCTCCCTGTAAAATACCCAGGTGAGGAAGGTATTATTGGTGAATACACAGTAAAAACCTGCCTTTTTAAAAAAGTATAGCTTTTAAAAAGTCTTATTTCAACACTGATCTCTCAGGATAATTAATAAGCCTTACAAATAGTTTGAAGGAAAATTTAGGTGAGACTCAGGCAGGTGTTTTTTTCATGCTTACAGGCTAAAATGGGACCTGGCTGATATTCAGCTATCCACAAATACGAGAGGTCCTGCTGGCTCCCCTTCACTGGGAACAGGTGAGCTCACTTGGGGCTGGCAAGAGCCAGGTGTCCATCAGAGGCAAGAACCAGGTGTCCATCAGAGGCAAACACAAGGCAATTATATAAAGAATTTGGCTAACACTGCTTAGAGGAAAAGGGTGAACAAGCAACCCTGGAGCATCTTCTGTACTCCCTGGAGTGGATTTAAACCACTCCATTGATTACAGCATTTCCAGGCAGCAGTGTGAGTCTGAAACTGGTATAACCTCTACTTTATCTCACCACAGGTGGTGGTCTCAAGTGCCTCTTGTGTGAGATGATAACCAAAGGCTCTGGGAAGGCAGCTGGTCGGAGATCATGCACTAAAATATGGGTAATATAGGTTGAAAGCTGGCTGCAAATAGCCCAGAGGCAGCAGCAACTGGATGCAGTATTCTGAATCCAATGCCTTTCTAATTGCCACTTAAAGGGAAATCATGCTGCTTCTCTTGCTGGTGGATCTCACCATGTTTTCTGTGCAGTTTAAGACAATTACCTGTCTATCTTCAATACAGATAAAAACAAAAGGAAGAAATGATTGCTATTGGGCTCCTTTTGGAGATCTAGTTTGGCTGTGACAACGTGATATGCAAGTATTTTTTTTTTTTTGGTCTTGCATAATTTGTTGCACAGTCCTACAGACATTTGTCCTGACTGACACTTTCCTACGAGAAACAACCAGGAGTGACTAGGCCACCTCTTGGGCAGAGCTGCGGCACACTGGCAGCAGCTGGGGAAGGCTATTATTTCCTGCACTGTATTATCAGACTTGGCACTGGATGACTGATGCCAAATTATTTTTCATACCAGTATCAACCATCAAGAGGGTAAACTCTCTGCTCTTCATTTGGTGCTGAGTGCGCCAATAAAAACATCATCAGCTTTATGTCGTCCTCATGGTGCCCTGCTCTTCAGCGAACAGCAGAGCGATGTCCAAACACAAGTCAATGGTGTGAGCAAAAAGGAAAGCTGATTCGAGTGTAACCGGCTGTGATTTTTTTCTGGAGGGTTTCAATCCCTGGAAAGATTAAAAGATAATTGTATCATCTCTACTACAGGACTGCAGAAGGGTTTAAGGGAATTACAAAATAATTTTTAAAAGTAGGCCTTTCTACAGAAGGTTTAACAAGCCTATGATATTTCTATGATTTTATTCTTATCACATGGTGAAATACTTTTCTATTAGAGTGGAAATAAGATCTTCTCGTTACCATTTTAGTACTAACTCTCGGCCGGGCTGTCAGTTCAAATGGCAGGGCAAACAAAAGCACAGCACTGCCTCTGGGAGATCACTCATCTGAGAGATATCTGAGGGCTTATGAATCAAGTGAGCTGATTTACAGAATAAAAAAAATTATTTCTCTCATGAAAATTTCTGTCATAATCATTAAGGTCCCTTTTACACAGTGGAAGACCAGGTAGGATTGTAAGAATTGTACGTTCTGTCAATTTTGGCATCTCTTTTTAACACTAATTTCCATTTATGTTAGAAGAACTTTTCTTTGCACAGCTGATCTCAAATGTCAACAAAGTCTACCCTGCTAGCAGCTCTGTGCTGTCATAAATCACGTGGTTATTGCACCTCAGGGATGTTAGAAGCTCAGTGCCCATGAAGACACATTAATATTTGAAAAAAATCCACCATTTTAGCAGGCAATCTGACAGATGGATTCTGTCTCCATAGGTATCAAGTAACCACTCCATCACTTAGTAGTTTATTATAACAACAATCACCATGAAAATTTCCCAAAGGGAGGCTTTAATTTTTCACTTCTGAAGCCACGCCGAAGGAATTGAGTCTGATTTTAGTATTCATGTCTTCTCATGAACTGTTCTCTGCATCTTTGTGCTCACAGATGGGCATGAATGAAAATGAAATGAATGAGTGCTTACAGAAAAACAGACCGTAGTAACATACCAGAGGAGGGGGGCAGAAATTAAAACACTGTCCTTGTAGGCTTTATTCAGAGAAAACTATCAGTGACTTCTGGTGGCCTGAGAAACCAGTGTGGGATCAAGCCCTGAATGCATTTCAGTTGTACCTAGGTTATTTATCTGAGGAGAAATCATGCAGAGAATGTTTTCTGAGTTCTAATATTTCATAGCAGTGAGCTTCTACTGCTATACACAGACATGTGCGTTGCAATGCTGACCAATAAAGACAGCCTGAACTGAGCTGCAGCCTGCAGGTCACAAGTTAATGTGGTGCCATTTGCTGGTTCAGATATTATTTTACAATGAGGTGAAGCCTGTGGATCTTGTGAATGCCCAGCACAGGGTTGAGGGTGCTTGGGAAGCCACAGGATTGGGCTCAGAGATGCCTCAAAGCACCTCATGATGGTCCTGTGGCTCTCCACAGCTGCTGCCTTTGGGAGTCTTGGTCCACATGAGCTCAGGGGAGGCTCAGCCACTGACTGCAGAAGGGTGAGGGTTCCTCCCTCCCTGCTCGCCCAGGTCAATGAAGTCACTTACGTGGTCCACAAGTCCTGTGGCAAGTGGTGTTGTCCCTGGGAAATTTCTCTTTTTCATGTGGAAGGTTAGCAGCCAGACTCTTAAATGAGTTGTTTGGCTTTTTGGACAATTCTTTTATAATACCTGGATGTTAATATAATCTTTTTAGCATCTATGGTCTGTCAAGGCCACCTTACTGCCATAGCATGGGATCAATGTCCCTTGTCACTGCAGAGAAAGACAAATATCCTGAATATGATCTTTTTGCCTCAGCAACTAATGTCTGCTATGACTAACTGCCTTTTTGGAATTTGCTTTTTGGAAGCTTGTTTGTGTGAGCAGAAGAAGGTACAAAGACTCATCCTGCTGACTCATTTGTTCTCACCTGGATGGTGGCTGTGGGAGAGATACAGTGCTGGTTTCTTGTACCGTCCGCTGTGTTTCAGCTTGCAGGGGTTCACATGCTGTCAGTTCACACTGGAAACAGTTTTGTGCCCAGTCATTTAAATTTTAAAATGCTTGGCTTCAGTAGGAACACATTTCGACAATCTGTTTGAGAAGAGATTATGAGGATATTTTTCTCTGTTTCCTTTTGCTTCCTGTGCATGCCATCTGATTCAGAAGTTGTCATCAAAACCCCCCACCTTACCTGCTTACGGAGAGCTCGTTTCCTGAGAATTTAAAAGCCACTAACGAACAGTCACGCACTGTTATTTTATTTTTATATTTAGTGCAGTAGAGACTGAAATGCATGGCTTTTCCCCCAGAAGTTTATTATCCCATTGTAAAAGTGAAGTTTAGTGAACGGAGCTATTAGTTAAAAATGAGGGACAGAGATTTCAACAACGAAGTCAGAAAATTGCTTAACTGAAGGGAGATGCTGCCAGCTCTCCCTGGAAGCCAGCTGGAAGCCAGTTCTGCTCTGTAATGGAGTGGTGGGTCTCTGATGGGGTCCTGGTGCCTCCTGCCTACGACCTCCTCCCAGAAGTTTGACTTCTGCGAGGCTGTGTATGGTGGTTTGTGCCTGATGGCTTCTAGCCATATGAAGCTGTTGCTGTGTAGCTTGTGGGGCCAGGAGGATTGGCTCTTCTTAGTCTCTGTGTTGCCAACTCCCTCCGCTATGTAAAACGTAAAAGATGTTTCCTAGCTTTAGTCAAAGCTTCCAAGATGGCCTCAGTGGACGCAACTTAATGTAGTGACAAAAGCATCAATTTTCACCATGCTCTTATCTTTAAAATTCTTCAATTCTGGGATTATGGGAAGTAGTAATTTTGATTAAAATGCATAGCATCTTATTACTGAAAACCCACTTTTGCTCTGCCTGGAAGAAGAGCTGCAGAGAGAATGAGGCTAAGGGAAAACAAGGTCTACCTGTTCCAGCTGGAAAAATGGACTGTTAGATGGGTCAAAAAAGGTGTGGACCACCAGGCTCAAAGGGTGTTAATCAATGGGTCGAAGTCCATTTGGTGAATAAGAAGTGAAGTACCTCAGGGGCTGACACAAGTAACTTGGGGATTCATACTGACCCTGACATTTGTCATATTTTCAGCCCTGCATGAGGAGACAGAGTGCACTCTTAGATAGTATGGAGACAAATTAGAGGGAGGGATTTATATGCTAAATGGAAAAGATTTGATTCAAAAGGAATGCGAAGGATTTTGAGGATTGGCTTGACAGAAACCTCATGAAGTTCAACAGAGGGGTGCGAGGCTCTGTACATGGGGCAGGATAACTCCCTGCACCAGCTGACCTGACTGGCTGAAAAGCCACCCTGCAAGAAAGGACCCGGGGCTGTGATGGATACTAGGCTGAATATATTAGCCAAAAATGCACTTATGCAGGAAACAAGGCAAACTGCCCACTGGGCTCCATCAGAGGTAATGTGGCCAGCAGATCAAGGGGAATCTATGTTCCCCTTTGTTTAGCACTGGACATCCAGCTGTGGGCTCCCCAGTTCAAGAGGGATGTGGATGAACTGGAGAGGCTCTAGAGCAGAGTTCCCAGGGTGGTCAGAAGCCTTGAGGAGAGGCTGGGAACTGTGAGAGCTGAGCTTGTTTGCTCTGGTGAAGAGGCGGCTTCAGGGTGATCAGCTAGCAGCCCACAGCTGCTCAACGGGGAGTTACAGTGATGACAGAGCCAAACTTCTCTCTGATACAGCACAAGGAATAACGGTGGACAATGCCCAAAACTGCCTTTGGGGAAGTTCAAATTGAGTATAAGCAAAAACTTCTTCACCAGGAGGGCAGTGCAGCAGTGGAGCAGGGACCCAGGGAGCCATCATCCTTGGAGATTTTGAAGTTGTAGCACAGCTGACCTAGCGTTAGCAATAGCTGTGCTTTGACAGGAAGGTTGGACCTACTTAGGACCTGGGATTTGATCTTGCACTTACTAAAGCCAGTAGTAAGGCCCTGCCAACCGAAAGATTGGAGGCTTTTCCAGCTTCACCTTTTGGCCCAACTGGACTTTCTGCTGTTACTTTGGCTCATGTGTTAAATGACTCTAAAATTATTTTATTGTGGTTGGGCAGAGTGATATGCCTGTTTTAAACTCCGCAAATCATGGCAACAGAGTGTCAGATTGGGTGACTGAGGTGTACTGAAGAGTTAATGATTTTTGAAGCAGGGCGAAGAGGCAGGGTAAGGTGGCAAAGGTAATGAGGTGAATGGGGGTGAGCCCTGGCCAGGGGAAGGGGTAAGAAGTATACAGATGAGGCATAGCTATAAAGAGGTGGGATGTGCATGGGGCATAAATAGGAAAACCATTACTCTGAAACAATCCTGTGAGAAAAATGGAAGGGTTTAAGGTGTGTTAAAGGCTTTGAAGCCTCAAACTAATATTTATGGCCAGTCTGGAAGAAGAATTTTTGTTCTTTTGCATATCAGCTCTTAGTAATTATAGACGTTTCTCTAAATTTGTTGGAACTATTCCTATGTAATGGTATGTTGCAGAGTTTCACAGAGATCTTGTGAAATACACTGTGGTATCGGATTATGCCTATTGCAAGTCAGTGTTTAATGCTGGCTCGAGGAGCTTAACCTAGAAATTTGCTAGCGGTTATTGAACACAAGCCTTGGTGAGGTTTCTGAGAGTGCTTTGGCACTCCTCTGGAAGAGCAGACGTACTCCGCGAGCTTTGCAAGGCTGTCGGATGGGAAGAGACAAAAGGGCTGAGACTGTCTGGGAAAGACACTGGCACAGCACCGTGCCTGTTGGTGGGGCTGCGCCGCTCCACGCAGGCTGAGAACTTGGCGTGGGCTGCGGCGGTGACTATTGTGCGTTATGAATGGCTGCTTCATGCTAACCAGTCTGCGGTGGCTATTTTTAATCCCAAATTCTAACATGCAAGTTTTAGAACAGCGCTTGTCTCGAATGTGAAAGAAACCACAGAGCAAGGGACTAAAGGGCTGTTTTGAAAAAGGTTCGGAAGGGAAGCCACACAGACTGGAAAGCTGCCCCGCTAAAACCCAGCTTTAAAGAAAAAAAAATAAGACATCTCCTGAAGAAAAGGGAATAATCCTTTTAAAGGCTGCCAGCCAGAGTCATGGATTCAAGGCTGGGTCAGATGCTTGGGTTGATCCTAATTATGTATACCAATGTTACATTTTAATTATAAACTTGTTAACCCAAGATTGCCTTGACCTAGATGAATAAACAATATATTACAAAGAGTAGTTAATAAGAAGTAAAGAATAGCTAACCAACACTATGTTCTTTCAGAGCCAAAGGAGAAAGCTGTAACTGGTGCACAACTTGTGCGTAAGAGAAATTCTACAGTAGGTGTGTAAATTACAGTGGTCCTGACAAAGCCACATTTTGGAAGTGGATCCCTTACTCTTTCCTGTTGGCCGATAAGCTCTTCTGAAGCAGGCTGCAGGCACCTCCCCCTCATTAAAATTTGTTAAATATTAATGACTGCTTCACACCCTTGCAGAAGTCTTTGTGAAATTCCAGCCCTGCTTGAAAATACTGGGTTGCAGCAAGATGAGACTGAATAGAGAAGTGTGTTGGTAACATCCAGTACTGCTCAATTATGAATTTAGCAGTTCCGCTCCAAATTGAAGAGCATAAGCCTCAAAGCTATATTTTTTCTCAGACATTTATGTACTTTATTCCTTTTAGAATTCAAGGCTAAATATGCAGTGGTGTTCACAAAAAGAGATTTTTCTTTTTTTTCGAATGGATAGGTTGGCTGAAAAGTTATGGTCATGTATGCAAGAAGCTTGGCTGAGGCATATCTGGCACGTATGTGTTAGTCAGGGACATCTCGAACCGCTGCAGCACTTTCCTATTTACTGCAAAGGAGGCCTTGGCCCCAAGCACTTATTAACAGCCTTAACAAAGGGTATAAATAGCAATTACTTGGATAACTCAGTCAGACCTGGCTGTATTCATGAGCCTTTAATGTTCCTTTTTTCTTAATTCTGTGGGATTTTTTTGTATGTATGTGACATACCAAAAGAAGGTAAAAATATCCTACGCTTAATATCGTGTAAACATTACTGATTAGAAGAGCCTTTTGTCACTAAAATAAAGAATTTTCCCCTTCCCTCCAGGCCTAGGGTAATCCTTACCTCCCACAGGTTTGGATCTGATTTTTTTCCTAAAATCCCTTAGTGATGTTAGTCCAGTATTTTGATGCCCAGACTTAAGATATTACTGCATTTTACATTAAGAGGAAAAGAAAGAATTAATCTTTTTTTTTTCTTGTTTTAAAGAGCACCATGGCAAATGAGGCTGCTTCAAGGAGAGATGGAGATTAGTGCTAAAAAAGAAAGATCTTTCCTCCTTGCTAAATGGAAAGGTCTCTTGAAGAAACACTGAAGTAAAGTAGGCACGATCGAAAGTGTGTAGAAGCCACAGAGCTCCTTCCATTGCCTTCAGTGAGTTTTGATTTAGGCTCACAGAGCGTCCATTACATTTTTATTACCCATTCTGGACACATAAAATGTTACTTTTATTGTTTAAGAAAAAGAAATCATGAATGACTTTAGCATTCACTGGAGTGAGTCATTGACTTGAGCGAAGTGTAGCATGACTCAGGGGTTCAAAGCAAATCCCCACAGCCCCGTCCTCCACTCCACTTTATGAAGCTCCCCTGAGCAGTCACTGTGCCAGCCCTGGTTCGCAAGCAGGGACCTGCAGCACGAGCAGAATTGCTCATTGCTGTGTGTTCACACTGGGGCATGATGGGAGACAACACAACACATGCCTGAAAATCATTTCTGTCGGTGACATACAAAGCCTTTTCTCTGGTGACCTCTGCAATCATGAATGCATCTCATAGCAAACATGTAGCAGCCCAGGAGTGAAATCCTATCCCAGCCCAGTGGTTGCTGCCAGATGAGGCTGTGAACATGGAATTGTCCCTTGAACTAGATTTCCTGGAGTTAGACTATTGTACTTAGAAATCAGAGCCTGCGTATACAGGTCTTGCCACATGCATTGCCAGTAGGCACTATCGATCCTCACCACATTGTCTATTGACTCCTACTGCATGGCCATATGCCTTGATGGTGGCCTGCTGCACATTCGTTGGGCACAGCAAGAAGTAATGTGGCTGACCTGAAATAGTCATGCTGAGTTGCCCCTTCCCTCAGAAGGTGAGGAGAGGAGCAGGGACCAAACCTCCCAAATGCCTGCTTTCCCATGCCAGTGCAGGTGTCTGATGCGCTGTGCCTCAGAGGAGAGGGCAACACTACTGGGAGAGCTGAGAGCTGTGGGGTCTCTGCCCACCGTAGAAAGCTGTTGACTGCACTTTACCTTCCATGGAAGGCACAGTCAGATTCTTAACTTACCATAGTGTTACAAGGTTTAACACGTTTCCCCCCTGCCCCTGATAAAGGAATGCCACAGTCGGGGTTCGACCGAAAGCCTACACACACCTTGTAAAAAGCTCAGTTCTACTCCGTTTGTGAAACACCATAAAACTACCTTTGGTGACAGCTGGAGCAGGAATGACGTCAGATTAAATACCCTACCAAAAAAACTTCCAGTTCACTGCAGGTGGGTTGTGTCTTTGGGTGTGATAGTGATCAAAAGCAGAAATGCTGAATACCTTGACAAAAAAAGCTCAAAGTGAAGCTGAAGTTAGTGGACAAATCTGCCCATGGATGCACAGGCCCTAATGAGTAGAAACTGCCATAGGGCTTGTGGGACCAAGTAGAATCGTTGCTGTTACCAAGTCCCTCTTTCTCTGTGTGGTAGAGTTTTAAGTTCTTAGGGCTTTCTCATAAATCTCTGCATCTGCACAGCTCTGTATCCTGGGGATATTTAGTGTTTTAGCAGAGCTCAGCCATCTGTTTGCTTGGGGCCTATTCTTGTTCATTTTATTTTTTGGTCAATAATTCTAGATAGTCTCAGGAAGGGGTTAATGCTTTGTTATTGAGAGGACAACTCTGGCCTGTGGAGAAATCCTGAGGTTATCTGTCAGAAACAAGCATCCTCTTGAAAGGTGTTAATTTATTTCCTTTGGGAAGGATAGAGAGGTGAAGGAAAGTCACTGCGCTGTGTGCATAGTTAATTCTGGGCATGGCTGAACTTTCTTCAAGAAGGAAATATTAAAGGTGCAGGAGCAGGCTGTGCCCATGTGCTGAAAGACAAGCTGGCAGGGAAGAAGACCAGCCTGGCTGAACAGAGAGCATTGGCTGGAACTCAGGAAAAGAAGGAGAGTTTATGATCTTTGGAAGAAGGGGCAGGCAACTCAGGAGGACTACAAGGATGTCATGAGGTTACGCAGGGGAAAATTAGAAGGGCCAAAGCCCAACTAGAACTTAATCTGGCTACTGCTGTAAAAGACATTAAAAAATGTTTCTATAAATACATTAGTAACAAAAGGAGGGCTAAGGAGAATCTCCGTCCTTTGTGGGATGCAGGGGGAAACATAGTGACAAAGGATGAGGAAAAGGCTGAGGTACTCAATGCCTTCTTTGCCTCAGTCTTTAATAGTAAGACCAGTTGTTCTCCAGGTACGCAGCCCCCTGTGCTGGAAGACAGGGATGGAGACCAGAATGAAGCCCCCATAATCCAAGGGGAAATGGTTAGCAACCTGCTACACCACTTAGACACACACAAGTCTATGGGGCCGGATGGGATCCGCCCAAGGGTACTGAGGGAGCTGGCAGAAGTGGTCACCAAGCCACTTTCAATCATTTATCAGCAGTCCTGGCTAACTGGGGAGGTCCCAGTTGACTGGAGGTTAGCAAATGGGATGCCCATCTACAAAAAGGGCCAGAAGGAGGATCCAGGGAACTACAGGCCTGTCAGTCTGACCTCAGTGCCGGGAAAGGCTATGGAGCAGATCATCTTGAGTGCCATCACACGGCATGTACAGGACAACCAGGTGATCAGGCCCAGTCAACAAGGCTTTATGAAAGGCAGGTCCTGCTTGACTAACCTGATCGCCTTCTATGACAAGGTGACCTGCTTAATGGATGAGGGAAAGGCTGTGGATGTTGTTTACCTGGGCCTTAGTAAAGCCTTTGACACCATTTTCCACAGCATTCTCCTGGAGAAAGTGGCTGCTCATGGCTTGGATGGGTGTACTCTTCGCTGTGTAAAAAACTGGCTGGATGACCGGACCCAAAGAGTGGTGGTGAATGGAGTTAAATCCAGTTGGTGGCCAGTCACAAGTGGTGTTCCCCAGGGCTCAGTACTGGGGCTAGTTCCGTTTAATATCTTTATCAATGATCTGGACAAGGGGATCGAGTGCACCCTCAGTAAGTTTGCAGATGACACCAAGTTGGGCAGGAGTGTTGATCTTCTTGAGGGTAGGAAGGCTCTACAGAGGGATCTGGGCAGGCTGGATCGATGGGCTGAGGCCAGTTGTATAAGGTTCAACAAGGCTAAGTGCCGGGTCCTGCACTTGGGTCACAACAACCCCATGCAACACTACAGGCTTGGGGAAGAGTGGCTGGAAAGCTGCCTGGCAAAAAAAGACCTGGGGGTGTTGGTCGACAGCCAGCTGAATATGAGCCGGCAGTGTGCTCAGGTGGCCAAGAAGGCCAATATCATCCTGATTTGTATCAGAAACAGTGTGGCCAGCAGGACTAAGAAAGTAATCATCCCCCTGTACTCAGCACTGGTGAGGCTGCACCTCGAATACTGTGTTCAGTTTTGGGCCCCTCACTACAAGAAAGACATGGAGGTGCTGGAGAGTGTCCAAAGAAGGGCAGAAAGCTGGGGAAGGGTCTGGAGCACAAGTCTTATGAGGAGCGGCTGCGGGAACTGGGGTTGTTTAGTCTGGAGAAAAGGAGGCTGAGGGGAGACCTTATCACTCTCTACAACTACCTGAAAGGAGGTTGTAGCGAGGTGGGCATTGGTCTCTTTTCCCCAGTAACAAGCAATAGGACAAGAGGAAAAGGCCTCAAGTTGCACCGGGGGAGGTTTAGATTGGATATTAGGAAAAATGTCTTCACCGAAAGGGTTGTCAAGCATTGGAACAGGCTGCCCAGGGAAGTGGTGGAGTCACCATCCCTGGAGGTAGTTAAAAGGCATGTACATGTGGTGCTTAGAGACATGGTTTAGTGGTGGACTTGTCAGCATTAGGTTAAAGGTTGGACTCGATGATCTTAAAGGTCTTTTCCAACCTAAACGATTCTATGATTCTATGGTCCTATGATTGTTGTAGTTCACTGTCCCCATCACTGCTGCCTGGGTTTGTCACACACCATACTGTCCCATGTTTGGCTATAAGTTTGCCATGGTAGTCCTTCACTGTGTGTCCACCCTGTGCCTTGTCTAACAAAGTTTCTCTCTTAATTAAAGTCTCATACTCCTGCCCTTATGTAAAGAAATAGTAACAAGACAAAAAGAAGTTGTTCATGAGATGATTATGGCCTGTAGCCAATGCACAAAACTGCACTCTAAAAACATATAGTTGATTTTTGTCATGGTAGAAGTACATCACAAGATGGCGTACACCAGAGTAAACATTGCTGTGGGGGCTGTTGTCCCCCCTTCTAATCAGCAGCCCCTGTTGTGGTTTCTGTGCTGTATGATGACATCTTGGATCCATCCTCTTCATGATTACACCCACTCCTGCATGTTCCCAGGAGATGGTTAGGATGGAGTACCGTAAAGTAGGGGCTTGTGGCAGCCCCAGGCTTTGATCCAATCTGCAGAGTCTCACTGACAGCCCAGCTTTGCTTTTTCCCTGGGTGGGTTGACTGAGATGTTGCAGGGTGATTTATAATCATGGGAGAGACCTGCAGTGTCACAGGATGGTATCAACTCCTGATGGATACTCACACGTTAGGTCCCCAAAATAAGTGCCTCTTATATCATCCTTACACAAATATGTGTTTACATTGACATTTATGGTTGCAGTCTTGAAGTGCTGCCAGACCACTGAGCTTATTTTGGGATGATGAACATATGGTTCCAAAGCTTCATTGTTGCAACATTGGAAGTAAATCAAACATTGTCTTCTTGTTTTGTTTGTTTGTTGGACAGTGGCTGGGAGCATTAAGGTGGTATCTCTAACCATTGCATTCTTGAATTGAGAAATGCCTTTCCTTTTACTCCCTTGCTCTATTTTTTATTGCTATTCCAGTATTTTTAGAGCTTTTCTAAAGAGTTAGCTGAGTTGTGGTGGTTTTTTTTTTTTTAATTGTGTCCTCCATATCTTAGAGTTTTAGATACTTATGATAGTTACAAGTGTCTCAGTAAGTCTAGTGCATGTGTTCAGCTGACTATGCATGGTGCTATGCGAACTCATTGACGTGCCTTTTGAACGTACCAGTCCAGCCTTCTCTTGTGCTTCTTTTCAAAACGTCTGGCATTTTCATCCCAAGTCTGTTCACCATCTGGGGCCAGTGTTTGCAGGGTGGAGGAGACAGAGCATGGTGGAAGGCGGCATGGCTTTACATGTGGATAGAGTTGTGAAATAATGAGCACGTGGATTATGCAAACACAGACAAAGGGCCTTTAATAGTCCTGTCATACTTCATTTGGAGACATTGAACTGGAGCTCATCCTGATCCTGGCTCTGAATGAATTGATGAGGGGCTTGCAGGTAGCTTTTTCCCTTGCATCCTCTGCAAGGGGCACCCTGTAATTGCCCAGCCCCAAGAGCAGGATTTTGCATGGTGTGATCAAAGCGGTCTCCTAATCATGCCGTTCCCCAGCACTTTGACTGAAAATAGCAAACCTATTCGACCTGTGAGGAGTGAATGTGTGAGAGATTTTCACCTGCTTATAGAGGCTTGGAAAAAAGCACTTGATTGTACGTGTTACGGTTCAGAGCTGGCTGAAAGTTTTGTCCTTTGTTCAGGGGGTGGAGGTGCCTCGTCCTGCCTTTTGATGGCTTTCATATCCAGCTCTTCCCATTATTTCACTAAGACATATGAGCTTGGTTGCCCTGCTTTTATCTGTGCTAAATATAAATGGAAAAACAAACTGAACACAGCAAGGTAAATAAAGAACAGGAAGTGTAAGACAGACCTCTTGAGACTTTCAGTATTCCCACATGTTTTACGTTATAAACCAGCAGGCGAGCACCGGCCTGCCACACAGGTGGAAATGTGTGTGTGGAGGCCACTGAACACTGAATATTTACCCTGTATCAAATGACAGGAAGGGCTGAGTAAAATAGCATTGTGCTGAACTGCTGTGAAAGGCTGTGAGGTTTCCAATATTCCCCAAATTTCTCTAGGGTGGGCTGGTGTTTGCACAGTTGCTTGCAGTACAAAAACATCGAGGCAGTGGCTCAAACTACTAAGAGAAAGATCTTCTTTACGTTGCTGGTAAATAGAGGTGCTGCTGAAATCTCGTGAGCTTTTATTACTAGGTAAGAAATTTGGGGTAACATTGTGGAGCCAATTATTAAAATGAATACTGTTTTATGATGAATAGCTCTCTCCTCCATCTGCAAGGACAGGCAATATCTGACATTAGACCAGCTGATGCAACTGGACAAAGCAAACAGAGTACGCTTCATTTTGCGGACAGGACCATCCAAAGCATGGCAGTAGCTGGCTGTTAAATTTTTAAGGGCTCTCTCCTAAAGGTTGACACAGCCCGCAGAAAGTTGGTTACCTGAGAGAGAGAGAGGGATGAGATTCTTACTGGAGCTGGGAGCAGTGGAAGGTTGTCAAAGGCTGAATAAAGATGCAGGTGTCTAAAAGATGCAAGGGAAGAGGCAGTGGGGGGTAATTCAGTGGAAGTTTTAGCCATTTCCCAGAGTATGACCTGCTGTCAGTGAGATGTGAAGGCCTTCAGCATTTGGCAGGTTTGGGCCTTTACTGAAGGTTTCTGTGTTTTCACACAGGCAAGATACGATGAGGACCTGATGTTGGAATATTTTTATAAGCATGCCTTTTCTAGAGGAGGTCTGGAAGGGAGACAGTCTTCCAGGGCAGAGGTAGCAGTGTTCCTGTTTTCCTAAAAGGAGAGGTAAGACGTACCATATTTTACAGGCTTTATCAGATGTCCCTGGCTGTTCTTATCAGTTCCTGTGAATTAATGGAAGATATTTAGTTTCCGCAAGTTAACATCCCCAAATACAAAGCTCAGGCTTTGTCAAACCCAGAATCTTACGTGAAACTTGCAAGTTTACTCAGACTTACTAATTGCAATGAAGGGCTGTGAGTAAAGCTCGCAAGTTAAGAGCAAGCCCTTGGTTATTTGTTTTCTGACAGTGGGAGGTGTCCGCTCCACCTCTGTGGGTGCCTCTATATCTGTGTGTGTGCTTGGAGACCCTCCTGCTGCCTTTAAGTTTATAATCAACTAGAAAAGATAAAAGAAGGGATGATTCTTCCCCCAGGATAGATGGGGAATGGATACATAAGGTGATATTCACCTCACCTTTTTTGTAGATACCCACAAGTGGGGTGCCTTACCATGACATGGTTGTGTGGGTTCTCCCAGCAGCCAGTGGCAAGAAGAGGCAGGTCCACCTTGTACATCACCATGAGCGTCACCATTTCAGCATTGAGCCTACCAGGAAGGTATGTGAGTCTCCTGCATGAGATGAGACAAATGCCACCCTCAGTGACTTGCCCAGTTTAACACAGTTATGGGAGTCGAGAGCTGAGCAGAGTACCTTCAGGAACAAAACCAGAGGCTCCAGCATCCATTCTCTGTTGTGTTAGTCATCCTTTCTGCACATCAGTTGCAGTAGGAAGCACCAATAACAGGTGCCTGTGAACCTTAGCAAGTTCTGCCACAGATCTGAACTCCCAGAATGTGGCAGGAAGCAAAGTCCAGGGCCTCAGTGTCCAGTCTGCACACACAGCTTGGGAGAAGGGGAAGGACACGTCACTACACAGATAGTCAATTGTTACACGAGAAGTAGATAAAAATTTATCAGATTAGAGATCTTGGTGTTGGCATAAAATTGCTTCAGATCAAGCAACTGAAATTGTAGGTGCCACTTTGCATCTGGCTTGTTCCCCAGATCAGCAGTGGGAAGATGAAGGGAGTGTTCCAGGAAACGTCCATGAGGATTTGCTCTTTTGTTTATCATTGCTCATCTTTCTCTGTGGTGCATTTTTTCCCATTCTTTCAGGAACTATGTGTGGTACATACCATTCACATTACATTAACTATAGATTGCTACGATCATAGCTGGATGAAGTATTATTAGGGAGATTATTACATACTGTGGGTAGCTGTCAATGCTCCTGATAATATGTTGCTGAGGCGTTCACACAGAGCACAAAGCTGTGTATCATGGGCTTGTTTCCACAAAAGGATTATCCACACAGAGCATCTATTGCCTTGCACTTAAGGTGACTGGAAAAGAGATGGAATTGTGCCACTTTTCTACGAAATCCAGGGAAAAGCCTGAATATTTTGAATGATTGTTCTCTCCTTTTCATACCTTTGAGATTTGGGTCCTGTTTGGCTTTCTTTTATGGGAAATTTTCTGCAGTTTACTGCAAAGTTGCTTGCTTTGACACCTATGTCAAGGGTGTAAACCTGAGCAGACAAGGCAAACACGTTCTTTGTATTCTGGAGTGTCTGAGGCTTGTTCTCCATTTCATTTCTGCACGCAGGCAACAGGGGGTCCTTGGGCTGGAAAGTGACTTTGCACCCAGACAGGACCGACACAGAAGCAGGAGCCTGGTGGGGATGTTGCTGGGGGTGGGGTTCCCCAGCTGCCCCCCCACGTCTGGCTGCACTCGTGCTTGTGCTGGGTATGTGCAGGGACACCGTACCAGAAGGTGGCACTCCAGACCCTCTAACACAGGTCCCGGGATGTGTAGAGCCCCCTCAACACACCCCAGAGGCTGCCGGCATTGCTCCTTGTGTTGGTACAGACACATCTGGGCTGGCTGGGAGCTGAGAGCTGTTTAGCCGCAGACACATGGAGCTCTGCCTGGGCTTATTCCCTACGCCGGGAAGCACAAGTACATCCCAGACCCTGGGGGTACAGCTGTGTGCCTCTCCTAAACTGGGGTTTGGGCTCTGTATGGGACTATCCTTTCTGCTTGCTCGCATACTCCCTAGAAGAGCTTTGGCCTACGCCTGCTAGCATTATCCAAGCAATGCCTGCACAGGGGTGGAGGCAGTGCCCCAGCCAGACACTCTGCTTAACAGGCCTTAGGGATGAGGCTGACTTGTTTTTGGAAGGGAGAGATTTTCCCATTGTAGAAGCAAGTCATGCCGTGCTGCTTGTCCTCAAAGCCAGTGAACCGGCCTTGCTCTTTTTTGATTCGGTGTTACAGAGGGAACTGATAAAACTGCTGATCTTGCTTGTGTGCTGGGAAGAGTGGCTCTAGCAAGTTGGTCTTGCTCTAATAGGCAGAGGAACAGAGAGATTTAGAAAGCAATTACAAAGCAGGCTGCAGACTCAAAAGAATTAGTGGGCTATTAAAGATTTGAACTTAATAACAAGCTTGACTACTTCCTTACCAAAACACTGTTCCCCCCCTCTGCTTTTCCCATCCTCATGCCCAACTAGTGCTGCTGCCTTTACACTCAAGGGCAATGGCCCTTGTCTTTCCCTCCCATGCCCTTCCTGGCAGTGTATTCTCAGCTAACATGGACATCTCAGTATTTGATCATCCTGCAACCTGCCAGCATGTGGAAAGACTGGCCAGTTAGTGTAAACTGTCTCTCAGCTGTCCGTCTGGTGAGTCAGCACAAGGATCTCTGCTGCCACGTAGAGAGCTTTGTTGCTTGAGGTTACACATGGTCCCTAAATTTCTTAATCTGTACGGTTATTTGCCGGGTCATTGGACTGACTGTGTAACAGAAAAGAAGATTTTTACAGCTGAAGTTCAGCAGTTCCCAGTTATGCATGCTCCTTGGGAACCAGAAAGAGTTGTACCTATTCAGCGCTTTGTTGTCACAGAATTTTTCAATGGTTCTGATGCTTATAAGGTGCACGTAGAGCTGATATAAATATTTTCGTAATTTCCTGTTAGGGGTATGATGCAGATACTTCATTGTCAAAAAGTCTTTAACAACAGCCCTCATAATGGATTAAGTTATAATTTAACCCCCACCCTCCCCCCCACCAAAGATGAGTGACCGACCCTGGCTTGCTGGAATGTGATTAAATGAGGTATCTCTGATAAATCTCTACATGTTTCTCTGGAAAGCAATTTCCACTTTGTTTTATTACAGTAGCCGGTGCCTTATGAAGTAAAGGAAAACATTTGTCCAGCAGGACATCATAAATTTCATGACAGACTTTAAATTTTGTTGGATGAAATGTTTAAAGTGGAGCAGACTGATCTTCTAAAAACACACTGGCCTTTCCTGAGTTCATGAGAAGCTGCTGCGTCTCCTCCATTCAAAAGTGTATGAAATCCCCTCTGCAGAGGAAGCCTGGTGGTAGATGGAAGCAATATAGGTGTTGGCTGGGTTTCAAACCCAGGGAAAACCAACACCATCTGAAAGCCAGTATTAGAAATAATTATTCGGGATCATTTTTGATGAGTTGATTGTGCCCCATAAAAGGAGGATTGTGGAACCCACCATAGCCCCAGCAACTTGGACAGAATCCAATTTTTACAGTGGAGTAAGATTAAGTTAAATCACTTTTCCAAATAACCATCATTTGTTTGATTTGCTTTCATGAGGGCTTTTGGTTATGTCAGTAGTTGTCAGATGCAGACTGATGCTTGTGATGTCTCGTGCCTTTCAACTTGAGAAAGTTGTATAAACTTTGCTGCCCTCCAGTTAGAAGGAGCAACGGTCTTCTGAGAATGAATGAAATCCTTTAGCCCTCAGCGCTGAAATGTGATGCTTGGGTCAGCCTTCAGTGTTGCAGGAAGTCTGTATGGTGATGTTTTATGCGTAAACCTACCTTCTTCATATTAAAGGCATACTGAGAGTGGCACTTAAATAAAGAATAACTGAGAGCCTTTATGTGCAGCTGCTTTCTGAATTGCTGAACGCAACTTTTATGAAAGACACTGAAGTTCATATATGTACATCTCGTGGTACTTGGAAGCACAAAGTTGATTTTTGGTGCTAAGAAGTGAGCAGGGTTTGGTTTTGAGAACTACAGGCTAAAAGTACTCATCAAATTTTAGTCTTGACACACATTTCAGTGGATAAACTTTTTCTCTGCATAAATTACCATGGTCCAAAGATTTGTCTTATTTAGGATGAATACTATGGCATGCCATGAGGTACATGCTGCCAGGATGAATGTGATTACAATAACAATAGAAAAGAAAGCCAAATAAAAACTCTTTTGAAATGAAAAGTTGATATCTCAACATCAATAAAGAAACACAGCGCCCACATCAGAATAGAACAGAACCCAGAATAAAACAAACACAGTCTTCCAAATAAGAAACTTTTTGCTTCAGGGAAATGTATTTTTGTAGTAAATTAATGAAAACTAGGAGATTTTGTGAAGACTAATTTTCAGTGAAGGAGCATTTTCTAATGGAAAATAATTTTGATTAATTTTTTCCAGAAGCTGACAGCTGATCCAGGCCTCTGATCCCACCTGGTTCTTCTTGGCACTACTGAAATCCAGCTAATCCCTCGTGATGCTAACAATGTACACAGCATACGCTGTAAAACTTCTGATTAACCAAAAGGTCTAAAGTGTGGCCAGTCTTGCTCAAGCTTAAGCAAAACCAACAAGAAGAAGTCTTTCCTTGTAGTCGTCCCACTCCCTAACTGGCTTTTTAATTAAAGAAAAGAAAAGAAAAGAAAAGAAAAGAAAAGAAAAGAAAAGAAAAGAAAAGAAAAGAAAGAAAAGAAAAGAAAAGAAAAGAAAAGAAAAGAAAAGAAAAGAAAAGAAAAGAAAAGAAAAGAAAAGAAAAGAAAAAAAGACAGACCCAAGAAGTGTTCCTGCAGAGAAATACTGGAGATCTCAAAAAGCTACCAGCAAATTTGTGTCTTGAAGCTCTCAAGATGTGGCAGTCCCAAGTAAAATTTTACTCCAAATGCTGATGTCTGGGGACTGTACATGGATGACTGCAACACATTCATTTTGCCTTTATTATTCTTGCACTGTAACCTGACTTTGGTTCAGGAAGAGGAAATCCATGGCCTTAACTGAAGCCAATCAGTGAAGGGTCATGGGGTAATACTTAACAGACAGGGATAGGAGAAAGGAAAAACAAGGAAAATGTAAGGTCTCCACTTGCTTCAAAGACTCAGTTGGATCCTGGAGACAGAACACCCCTGGAAGGAGAATGCGCTTGGACCCCAAATATACACATCAACTGGGAGTCATAAAATTAAAGGGAGTTTGTTTAGATTATTTGCTTCCCATTTCTCCAGTGACCTGTGCAGCAGTAACCTCGGTGTGGGGAGGCAGGGGTGCCTACTGCAAATGTTCAGGTGTTTATTAGCGTGGTGTGACTGCACCAATAGGAGTCTCAGTGTTTCCATTAAGGACCAGATGTGGGGTTCTGTGGTTTCAAGTAGTCCAAAGGTTGGATTTAAATGAAATATTGACAGACACTATTCCAGAGTGTGATTAGTTGCTTCTGGAGTTTAATCTTTTTTTGTTTTTGTTTTTACTGAGATCCAGTAATATGACGACTTTCCCTGCATTGTTGGAGAGTATAATTAACTCTCTAGTTTATTCCAGGGCTTCAGTAGCCCTAAAGTCAGAACGTATTTTGTGACATCTAAGCTGTATTTCCTTGTGTATTTGAAGTCCATTGGTCCTTCCCTTAGCTACAGTGGACACAGAAAAGAATTTTTTTTTATTGTTTACTTTTTAGAGCTGGTCTAAGTCTAAGCTGGTCATGGTCATGGTCTTTTCTGGTCTAAGATGGACATGGTCATGGTCTGGTCTAAGCTAGTCATGGTCTAAGTTTGCTCTCTGAATAGTCCAGCATGAACTTCATCAAGCTCAAGGTTTATTTGGAAACATCCAGGTCAATTAGGTGCTTGCTTAGGTTAGCAAGTATGCACATATTCATAGGCTGACGTAGTTAAACCAGATTCTTCATTATCTACTGGGCTTAATCTGCTGGGCTGTTTACTGTATGTTTAGCATTTCTAAAACTCACACCATCTGAAGTGGGCTTCCAGAGCATCTGCTGATCTCCATGTACCTAATGGAGGTGTTGCATCTGCCCAGGCCAAAAGAATAGTGAAAGGTCCTGACCAGCCTCTGCCCAGAGATGACAGATCCACACTTTGCTTCAGGGCTTGACTTACACAGGACTGCACAGAGGAATGTAGGAGTGCTTCATGACAGGCAAAAGATGAAAGCCATTTTTTTGGAACATGTTTTCTTATTACAAATATCTGTGATTCAAATCCTTAGACCTGAGCAGGCTGTTGTGTTCATGGTGTGAAAGAAAAGCTCTTACAACTGATCTGGAGGATAAGTCTTTGTCCTGGCTTAACCATGAACACCCAGTCATCAACAGTGTCGGGGGCAGAATTGCTGCCTTTGTGCAGACAGATACATTTACAGAGAAAGTCCAGGACAATGATGTGTCCTTAAAAAACAGCTCTTGCTTAAGTCTGTATAAAGAAACATCTGTTTTAAAATAGCAAACATTGAGAGATTCTGCAAGTCTTAGAAAGCTATTTTTAAATGGTCGTGAGGGATAAACAAAAGGAAATGTGCCATACCAAGAATAAGTCCAAGGCCACAACACCAATAGGACAAAGTCCTTGTCTTTTCCCCACAACTGGAAAAGAATTTCATATTCAGCATTTTACCCTGTGTAATGCAGACTCTGTGGCCTCCTTAGCTAAACTGCGCACCAGGATTAAGAGTACAGTGTGTGGGTAGAACCAGGAGATCATCCAAAAGAAAAAAAGATTGAGGAACATTTTTTGGTTCAGACACCTACAGACAATAATTTTGCTTTTCTAAAATATTTGGAATTTGTGATACCAAGGAGAACCCTGCTTTCAGAGCTGGGCTGCTGAGACTCCCCTTGATTTTCACAAATTTGAATATTACGGCAAAGTTACAGTTATTTCCAGGCACAGAAAGGTACATCTATAATTGTTATTGCTCCTATTACTGCTGTTCTTGATATCATTGCTGTGCCCTATTTCCTCTGTGCTAACAGTAAGTTTTGTCTAATTATAGGATAGTTTATCCTGAATGTGAGGGCTCACTGAACTGATTATGCGTGAGATCTCATCCTATATTTGGCATCTGTATCAGATATTTTAAACACAAATGTATCTTTGAGAATGCATATCTCTAGACTTTAGTTCCTGATTTGTGAAATTAAGATAACAGCTATTCTCCTTCTCCTAGAAGACACTCTGAAAAAAGCTTGGAACAAGGTTGCATCTGCCCTTGCTCTGTATCATGGTAAACTGAAACCATGCATATTTAGGGTAAAAACCAATGCTTTGATCTGCTCTTGATCCTGCTGCTGCCACACCACTGCACTTGCAGAGACTTCAGCAGAGACCTCTTGAATCACGTTTGTGTAAATAGATAGAAAGTTGGATCCATAGTATCTTCCTTTTCGATGACTCTTTTTGTGACTTCCAGTGAAATTCTCAATTCCCATATGAAACCTGTGTAAAAAGCTGGAAGAGAGGCCCATCTGAGGTCTTTTTTGCTCCTTTATTAACAGATGAGTTGGATTTCTTGTGTTTAGACGTGCTATTTGCAGATATTCCTCCAAGACTCCCAAGTTTCACACTAATGTTTAAGCTTCTAGACTATTCTTCTTTGTGTTCAATTAGTATTAATGGATGTACCTTTGAAAAACAACTTCAGATTTTCGATATTTAAATGACTGACTACCCTTTTATTTCTCTCTGTGACTGTATTACATGCTGCTGTTCCCAAGTTTGGGGAATAGTTTAGAAGTTATTCCTATGGCCTTTTGTTGCAAGTTTTCTACAAATCTTAGTGGTGCTGCCACAGATGGTAAAAAATTGAGATGGTTGATAAGTTCTTTTTCAAAGCCAGGGGAATTCATTAACCAGGTATCACTGGAACAAAACAGACTGGAAAATGCTCAGTGCAAATCCTACACAACCAGGAACACTCATCTGCAAAATACCTGTGCTCTAATAGGAGCAAAACCACAATGCTGCTCCCATATTATAGTGTGGAGTGTAACTGTTCCTTAGACATTCCTTTAAGTTGTGCAGTGGGTAGATGGGTTCACAGGGCTTTAGTGAAGAAGCATATAGAAGTGGAAAAACTCAAAATAACTGGAACGCGAAGTAATGACAACAGTAGCCTCTAGGGATATGTTAAGCGCTAAGAGTGCTTACCACAGAAAATTTGTATGGACGTTTGCTTTTCTTGCATTGGCCAGGCCTTATGGTTGTCGTTTTGAGTATTTATTAGAACAATACCACATGTTGATTGCTTACATTCTTTGAATTAATTCCCACCCAATGTAGTGAGATGGAGCTCTGAGTCTTTTCAACAGTTGTGTATCATAATTTCACTTACTGCTGGCATGATTATGGCATACTGCATTTTAATGATAAGTTGTGTAGCTGTAAGAAGACCCTCATATACCCACAGGGTGATCCTGAGGAGGAAAAGCAGAATAAGCTGGTTGTTTAGAGTAGACACTCCTCATGCAATGCAGAACTGGAATGAGCTGGAAATCACAGAGCAATGTTTTAGCAAACCTGCCCAAACCAGAGCAAGTAGGGGTCTGTGTGAGCTGCAAATGGGGAATGGGAGGAAATAATCACTGCCACAATTTGCAGGCAAGACATGGAAGACCAGATTAGTCTCCGTTGCTCTGAAGGCAGCAGAAGCTGTGATCTCCATCAGCAGACATATCCTCTTGATGGGCCCAAAGTCCAAAGCACTTGCACATCGTGTAGCTGCGGTTCCTACATTGTGTTCCCTATAACTGGTCATTTTTGGAGAGTCCAGGGTGGCAGGTTCCTAATATAATTGTCATGAGTGCTTCTTCGCTTTGATGAACAGATATCTAGGACCTGACAGTGGTCTGAGGACAGTTCTTTCTCTTGAACTCATTAGCTTAGATGTCTACAATAGCCCTCCAGGCCTGCGTGGCCTACTTTTGACCACCTAACTTGAAACATCTATTGTAATGCCCCAGCTAGCAACATAAATCAACCTATAAGTCAAGGGAGAGCGACAGTAGTCTTCAGTGATTCATATTGCATGACTTTCCTTCTGAAGGTGCCCCTTTCCCATAACTACAGAAGGAGAGTAGGCATAAGCACAACAGTTATGTGTCTAATGTTCATTACAGGAAATATGGCCTCAATGATACAGGAATAAGCACCCAAGTGGCCTCAAAAGCCTCCCCCTGTGTTACTGTGTTGCGTTGTCTCTTTTGTAATCTGCTATGTCTGTGTGACATACAAGTTTCTACCCGTGGTATTGATGGTCATTACCAAGCTTTCATGTTCTCACAAAGCTTGTCACACGTGTTTGAAATTTGTAATCTGCTTGTTATTTTAAAACTGGTTTTCTCCCAGAAAATAAATTTCCTCATATTCTTTCACTTCCAGCAAAGTTCTTTAGGGACACTTTTGGGGACTCTGCTCTTTGCATGGAACTACAGCCTTTCTGGATCAGGCCGAGTAACCAGCTGTTGGGTTTTAACCCTGGTAGGCAACTAAGCACCACATAGCCGCTCTCTCGCTCCCCTCCAGTGGGATGGGGGAGAGAACTGGAAGGGTCGAAGTGAGAAAAGTTGTGGGCTGAAGTAAAGAATTTTAATAGGTAAAGCAAAAACTGCGCATGCAAGCGAAGCAACACAAGGAATTCATTCACTGCTTTCCATCAGCAGGCAGGTGTTCAGCCATCTCCAGGAAAGCAGGGCTTCATCATGTGTAATGGTAGCTTGGGAAGACAAAGCACCATCCCTCTAAACATCCCCTCTTCCTCCCTCTTTCCCCAGCTTTTATTGCTGAGGACAATGTCATATGGTATGGGATATCCCTTTGATCAGTTGGGGTCAGCTGTCCCGGCTGTGTCCCACCGCATCTTCTTGTGTACCCCCAGCCTACTCACTGGCAGGGCAGTGTAAGAAGCAGAAAAAGCCTTGACACTGTGTCCTGGTTTTGGCTGGGACAGAGTTAACTCTCTTCTTAGTAGCTGGTGCAGTGCTGTGTTTTGGATTTAGTGTGAGAATGATGTTGATAACACTCTGATGTTTTAGTTGTTGCTAAGTAGCGCTTATCTTAAGTCAAGGAGTTTCCAGTTTCCCATGCTCTGCCAGCAAGCAGGTGTGCAAGAAGCTGGGAGGGAGCAGAGCCGGGGCAGCTGACCTGAACTAGCCAAAGGGGTATTCCATACCATGGAACGTCATGCCCAGTATATAAACAGGGGGGAGTTGGCCGGGAGGCGCGGATCGTGGCTCTGGCATCGGTCAGCGGGTGGTGAGCAATTGCATTGTGCATCACTGGGGTTTTTTGTTTGGTCCCCCCCCCCCCCCTTCTTTTTTGTTATATTCCTTTTCATTACTATTATTATTAGTAGTATTAGTATTATTATATTTCATTATTATTATTGTTAATTTTATATTTTACTTTAGTTATTAAACTGTTCTTATCTCAACCCACGAGTTTTACTTTTTTTCTTTCCTTTCCTCCTCCTCACCCCACTGGGAGGGGGGAGGGGGAAACGGCTGCGTGGTGCTGAGTTGCTGGCTGGGGTTAAACCACGCCACACTGTGTAAGCACTGTTCAGCAATAACTAAAACATCAGTGTGTCATCAACACTGTTTTGGTCACAAATCCAAAACATAGCACCATACCAGCTACTATGAAGAAAATTAACTCTATTCCGGCCACCACCAGTACACCAGCAAAGCGGAGCATGCTGCTTGGGTGCCAGAGTTGGCTTGCGATGTACTAGTAGTACTGGAAAAGGTTGTGAGACTTTATTGTCCCAGCATGGCACCTAAGCTAACGAGCTAATGATGTGTGGACATCATAATAAGGCAAGTGCAGAGCTTCTCAGAGCTTACAACACTATGTGGCACCAAAGGGGCAGCAGCTTGGGGCAGCAGCAGAGTGTCATCTCTGTGCTGTACGTTAGTGTGCAAGGCAGGGAAGTTCTTGGAACTGGCCTCCAAAATTAGAGGTGACATAAGTCTTTGGAGAAGGTGTGTGTTTCTCATGACGGACCATCTGGGAGATGGGTTATATACCCGCCTCTGGTACCAAAGTTTGATGTAAAGCACCTTTTCAGGCCACATACTCCATCAAGGAGGATCATCATCTGCAGCATATTGGCAATTTTCTTGTCTAATCTGGTCCTGAATACTTAGGGAATTTTTTCTAACTGGTCTGGGGAGGATATTTAACAGTCTGACACACATTATTGTGTGATTTTTTTTTTACTGAGATTCAGCCTAAATTTTTGTTGGCTTGGGTTTTACCCTGTTGTGCCTTGCTATATCACTTGAATGGCTTTTAGCAACATTTTTTTTCTTCCTCTAAGCTTCAACCTTGGTAATGTTTCACATCATTATTAATAAGAAAACTATGCAGATGTAATTTATGGGGCACATACACAGCAGAGCACACTACACAAAGGCCTACTGGTTTCAGAGTGGAGCCACAGGCCTTTGTTTCCGGATGATGACTTCATCGGCTTTGGATCAGGCCTATGGGGAGCCACAGTTAAAATAATCACTTAAATAACCAAAGTTAATGTATAATTCTTTCAAATCCCAACAGTTTTTAGAAGCTAGCTTACTACTGTCTTGGCTGCTTTATTCATTGCTCGTTGTTTTCTCTCCATTTGGAGATGGTCTGATTTTCTGAAGATCTCATTTAAAAAAGGCTCAGTGCAATTAATCAATGCTGTTGGGCTGGTTTTCTGGAGTGCTCGTTATGTTTCAGTTATGCTGAGCTCCTTTCTGTAATGCTGTCTAAATGCATTCCAGATTTAGCTTTCTGTCTCCTTTGCAGGATCTGTTCCACTTCACAGACTAGGCCAGATGAGGTAAGTTCATGTAGTGCCATTGGTGTAAAAGTGCTGTCATGAAGGTCTACACCAGATGAGGACTGGGCTTTTTAACCACCAGACAGATCATCTGCATGGTCTATGTGGAGAGGAAGTCTCCTCTCTTCTTGGTACTCCATTGGCATTGAGGAATAATAATACTGTAATAATTTGAACCTAGGAGCACACGGACCCTCCCTCCTGCCATGTGCAAGGTGCCATACAGAAAGAGAAGAAAATGGAGAACATATCAAATAAATTCTAAGGCAATAAACAGATTGAGATAAACAAATGGAGGTAGCAAATGGAAATTCAGAGGCAGAACTGGTCATCCTGACTTGCAATGCCCTTGCCACATCACCCGACATGGCTGTTGTCAAGATACTTTGTGGGAAGTCACCATTCTTCTCTTAGTGTGGAAAACCCCAGACATTCTTCTTGACTTACATCTGTAGTCCTTCTGGATGAAGAGAAAACTCAAACTCCTGACCCAAGATATGTAGCATGGCTACGTAGTCATCACTGTTTGAATAAGCAAGTCAAGAGTTTCATGACAAAGTTTCCTCAAAGGGAGGGGGCCATGGCTAGCACAACATCTGGCAATGCTGACATAATCTACCGTTTAATTCACTTCATCTGTTGCCAGCCAGAGACACCCAGAGATGCAGCATTGTAAAATGTAATTATTCTAAACTGTGTGCACAAAATTTCACTCTGAAGGTTTTGGGAAAGTTGCTTTTCCTGCTACGCACATGTGACACATCATCCTTCTGGCTCAAACTGAGTGTCAATGTCATGTGATTTGGCTGAACATCCTATCATATTCCCTGATAGGCATCGGAACTGTGGCTTGAACCCAGTGAGATAAATGGAAGATTTCTGTAATCCTGTTTACTTGGAGACAGGACTACTATTAAACAACAACTGGGTCAGTGAATGGGACATATTTTCTGAAAGCTGCTAAACTCAGTGTTTGTGAAGGTGTCTCCACTGATTCTAGCTGGCCTGTGTGAAACACTCTTGGGATGCAGAAGCCTTTCTATGAGTTGTTGTCCTGCTTCTACTGGCCTACTGGTTTGCATACATGTGGTGCCGTGAATTTGATCTTCCACCATGTTTAGGGAGTGGGGCAGAACTGCTGCCTTGGGGAGGGACTGACACAGCATATCATGATGGGTTTCTGAAGGATTTTTTGTTGCCTTCATTATGAAACCCGGGGTTTGAAGATCATATGGACTTAAGAAAGATTTGAAAGCTGTGATCTCATAAGTGGTATGATAGTACTGGGCGGAGGCTCAACGAGACAAACTACATGAAGGAAACATGATGTCCATGAAGGAATGGTCTCTGAATAGAGGTAGGGAGGTGCTGATTCCTAACCTTCCAATCATCCTCATGCCCAATATTGAACACTGGTTATCTTTAATGAGAATTATTTAATCTTTAATGAAGGTTAGCTCACAAATAACCAATATTTTTGAGGACACAATATTACACTGTCTCTCTTTGAAATTGAGACCCTTGAATCCCTTGTCAGTGCTTCATTCTTCTTGGTTCTCAGTTTGGAGTCATGAATCTTGATTTTCCAAGAAAGAGTAGATAAAGGGTATCTGGACTGAGGGTGTCTAGCTTATTTTTTCGTGAAAATCTCCAGTGCTTAGTGTAATAAAAGGCTGTGGGGGTTGAGTAGTTTCAGCCACAGAAAGAGCATCTTTTGCATTGGAGTCTGCTTTTCAAATCTTGCCATGGCAGACCTGTCAAATAACTGATGGCCTTGCAATTGTCACTTCTAAAGAGAGCAGATAGAGTACATCTGAAGAGAGGAAGAGAAGTATTACCTAGGCTGGAGATCAAAGTACACTTCCACTGGGACCAAATCCAGTTAATGCTATATTTACTTTAATAACCTCCAAGGAAAGGTTCCTATCCATTTCAGTCTCACTATCATTTATGAAAGCCACCAAGGAGGAAATTACAGATTCGTAAAGTCAGCTGCAGGAATTCATCAAGTGCTTATTTAAATAATGGCTTGCTGATTACTGAAGCTTTCATTTCTGAAACAAAAAGAAAATCTGTTCTTTGAAAGCCACATGGAGGCATACGAGATACAGAAGAGCACTCATGGGTTCAGCACTGATTTAACAGGCTCTTTAAACGGGCAAAATCTACTTCGTCCTCCTTGTCAGTTTCTCAGTGCACCTCTGACTGCGACATCCGACTGTCCTAGCTGTTGCTGCTAGTGAAACGCTGTGTGCCGTATATGTGGTGTGTGACATACATGCAATGTGGTGGGGAGTGTCAGAGGGCACAAATGATGCCAATGCAACAACTGAACCTGACTGTCTGGTGCTTCTGTAAACAAGTTATTAATCCCAAATACACTTCCAGAATAGATTTGCAGACAACTGTTGTGCGAGCTTAGTGTTTTTATGGTGTGCTCTGTGAAGAGCAAGTGATTTAATCATTCAGCTGCATTTTAGATGCAGGCTACGAGTGAAATGTAGATAGGAATGCAGTGTTCTTATCCCTTGGCTACACCTATGCTACTAAAGACAATGAGTCAGATATGTTCTCTGACCTGGGCCCATTGTCACAGCATGACTCATAAACGTGTGGCTAAACTCTTCTCTTGAAATGAGGTGGGTCAAAACTGCCTCCTGGGATGGATCCTCCACTATGGCCAGAACCATTATTTGGAGTTGATGGTAAGGGTGGCCATGAGATAGCACTCAAACCTGTGCCCTATCTTGGTTAAGTTTACCAGGGTAGACGTAGCCAGAAGGCCAGCATGGGTTTCACCCAGTAATGTTGAAGGAATTTGTGCTGACTCCATCTCCCCTCTCCTTATTTATCCTTGGCTTTTCCTGGCTCTCTGCACCAACACTGACACAGCAAATGCTGCTGTTGATGATTAGGGCTCTCTGGTGATGACATCTGTCCACCTCTGAGAGCACCCCCATGTGCCACACCGAGAGGAGATCATGCTGCCATCATGATAACGTGGAGCAGACACTTTCCATTTGAGGACACAGTGGAGAGACTTCATGGGCCACAGGATGCCAGTGGGAGGTAGTCAGACAGTTGCACTGCCTGGTGCTCAGGTGGTATGGAGGAGCCTGGGTCTGGTAGAAACTGAGATCCTGGTTTGGAGTAGCAGCTTCTCCTCACTTCTGATGATGGCAGTAGTAGCTGGCTGCTAAATGTCCTTTGAACATCTAGCAAAAGTGGCCAGATGTTTCACTGCAATGGTGGCTATCTGTCACAGATTCCTCCTTTCCTTGGCACTGTTGAGGCACAGAAGAGGGTGGAGTTCTGAAACAGGGCAGATTATAAAGAGATTTCTCAGGGAGTACACAAAGTCCATGCTGAGGGTCGAACTCAGGTCTGGAGTTGTCCATTGGAGCCAAAGGAATCTTGTTAAGGACTCAATGACCAGAACAGTTGAAATCAAACATTTGGTGAAATGAGGCCTTTTAATATTTTCTCTTTTCCTTTCCTAGTCATAAGTAAGGTAAGTGTATAAAAATAATTCCAGCAGTAATCTTCTCCAGTTTGTAGCATTAGTTAAAATCATACAGCTGTGTGCAGAAGAGAAATAGGATAAAAGGTATTATATATACATATATAGAGACAATGAGTGAAGTTACACACAAAGCATATGTGGGAATAGACAAAAATGTGGGTTCTTACATGTTTTAGCTTTATTGTGTGGTCACAGCTGGAACATGTGCACAAGAACAGTCACTCTTTTGTCAACAGCTGGTACTTCACTGCATTCTAACACACTAAAAAAACACTGGCATGCAGGAGCTTTGGTGAGGAAGACCTGCTGTTCCTGCCACTGCAATTAATCATGCTCGTTATGGCTGGAGATTAGAGAGAATCCAGTAATACTTAAGGATCCGTGGGTTATGGGAAGTGAAGTATTTCCTATTTTTACTCCTCCCTGTCAAGAGGGAATAGCCAAGTATCCCATTTAAAAACTTTTAAGTGGATTAATTTTCTTATTCCAAGCTGAGGAGTCTCAGGTCTCATTAACAAAAATGCTCATTCTCGGGTCAGGAAGTGATAATAGGAAATACCCCACTTCAAGTGGAATTGCCTATTGCTTTGGGTGCTAGTAAAAGACAGCAAAAATCAGCCCTTTCTCAGAAATTCACCCTCAGGCTGGACTTTTGGATTGTAAAAAGCAGAAAACAGCAAGGTCCTGGTGGAAAGTGGAAAAGGCTTTATGTTGGGACTTCGGAGAACTGTATTTTATTTGTGGCTCTTGGGCAAGTTGCTTTAACTCTTGACTTCATTTTCCTTTCTCACTCCTTTTTCTGCCTGTCTTGTTCATGGGAGCATCTTTGCTATGTGTTTGCACATGTCTGGAGGTTTGCTGGGGTTTGCTATTGCACCGCTTGCAGCGGCTATTTCCATAGCTGTACCTGCAGCCACCCATCTGACATATCTGGGAGCGAAGGTTTGTCCAAGTGCTTGTTAGCTGCTATGTGACAGTTTATTGTTCCATTGTTTTTTATTCAAAGAGTCTGGTAATTGTAAGTCTATTTGGAACACCATTTTTGTTCTGTGGTACTGCTTTCAAATTTTGGAACTTGGAGTTTGTATCCAGTCATGAGTTAAAATTTACCTTGGATATTTCAGCTGGGAAAAGACTTTTGCTTTCTTTCAGTGTCTGGAACGCAGAATAACAGTGATCAGGGTGGAGCCAAGAGTACGTTACTTAGAAAACATTTTCACTTTTCTTCCACATGAACTCCCAGTTTTCAAACACCGCTGAGCTTTTAGCCAATTGTGTGGTTGTGGGGGTATTCAAGGAGACAGGCGTGACATTGAAGTCTGCCACTCAGATTATTGATGGAGCTTAATATGAAGCCCATGTTATTCAGCACATGCTTTAGGTCCATTGTGTGGGAAATGGAGACTCTCTTTGCATTTGTCTTTTGGCATCGCTGGCATCAGATAAAGAACAACCCAACTACATGCAGCTCCCAGTTTCCCTTGGTGACTGGACCACAAGTGCCAATGAACATGCTGGAGATGAGAAGCATAGATTTCCCTGGAAACCAGCTAAGAGGACAAGGAACAATACAGCCAAAAATATTGCTTAGTCCTTTGAAAATAGAGGTCTTTCTTTGGCCATTATTTTTGTAAAACTAAGTCCTAGATTGCTATTTTATCTGTATCCCTGCTTTCTGTGCTTCTATTGATCCCCACATCTCCATTAGCCAGCTCCCACCAGCTTCTGCATGGAGAACCTGAGGAGCTGTTTAGCTTGAATGTTACTTCCAGCTCTTCTAATTCCCTCCTGGCTTGCTCACCACATCCCATGGTCTCTCTCCTCCTTCCAGCCACTGGCTTCTGCTCTTTCTTCTTTTACTCCTTCCAACACCTAGAAAATTTCTTGCCTTTCCTCAGCCTCCTCAGGCTCCTGCCAGTCCATTGCCATGGCCCCACAGCCTTTTCTGCGGGCAGAAGCACTACCCACGGCAGCAGGAGCTAGCAGGGCGTGATGATGCCTAAAATGATGCCTTGCTTTGGAAGGGAGATCCTTTTCCTAATTTTGCTGTTGCATTGCTGCCACAACAGACATTTCGAACAAAAGTGGCAGAGTTAAAGTGATGGGACTGAGCTGCTGGTGCCTGCTCAGAACTTGAGAAGTAAGGTTTGTAGGGCAGAAAACCTCTGGCTGGCAATGGGCTGAATGTGGGTGAACAGAAAAGTGGTCAGAAAAGTTAGGGTGCATTTAAATGCAATCCCAGGAATGAAGCTGGTGTGCATAATATTTTAAGTATTTTCCCTTACCCATGGCTAACCCGGAACAGCGGTTTATTTATTTAAGTGGCACTTAAGAAATCTACTTAGAAAAGAGTATAGACAAGGGGTTCATCCACTGGCACAGATTCTTCTGATGCTACCACTAATCACAGTGCTGCTTGTGGTGAGCAGAATCTTCTTATTTCCCACGGATTAGTATCTGTCTCAGCTCTGTAGTGCTCTGTGGTGTGTGGCAGGATGGTTTATGTGTGTGGGATGATGGCAGTGCTGGCTGCTCATTAGCTTCCCTCACTTTCTTTGATCATAAAGGATGATGCAATGTGCTGAACTCCTCTAAGGCTGATTCAGCACCACTTACATTGATTCAGCAGCAGTTCTTCACTTCTTCAGCATGTTCACAGACCGTGCAGTTTTGTGTCACTGGGACATAAATATCTCAGTCGTATTATGATCAATGAGTTAATGCATTGGGACACATTTATCTGTCTAACTTCTTATTATAATGTGCTTACTCACCTGTCACAAGCATGATTTGAAGAAAAATTACTTGAATCTTACATTTGGAGAATGGTGTATCTGAGTGACTTGCATAGGTGCTATGCAACATTGCTTGAAAGTCGCATTCAAGTCTCTTACCTGCAGCTTAAAACTCATTAAGAAATCAGAAAAAGTTCAGAAGACATTGCATAAGCCTCTGAGATTGGGAAAATCTGACTAAGAGTGCACTTTGAAGCAGCATCTCCTATTGCCACTGGGCTAGATGGCCCATTGGTTTGACTCAACGGGACATATGTTAATTTCTTAATTAAAGAAGCTTGCTGGAGAAGATCGGGAAAGGAAGGATGAGAAGATCACTTGAGAGGGTGACTGAGAGGGAGCTCACATGGCCCACCCTCGGCAAATGTCCTGGATAACAGTGCTTGTTAAGCCTGGGAGTGTACACAGTGTGTGCATAGATTAAGTACACAAATCTGGGAAGGTGGTTGCCCAAATATGCTAACACTAAAGATGATGAACGTCAGCTGGATTAAACAGTAGCTGGGCAATTACAAAGACTTTTCCTTTTTTAAACAAAGAAGGAGTCAGCTTGAAAAGAAATGAAGGAGAACAAACATTTGTGATGTGGGGAGACACCCGGAGAGGAAACCGCTGCGGCAGCAGTTGTACCCTGGTTTGACACCACCACGGGTCACCCTGCTGGTGTTGCCTTGTTGCCCCAGGCAGACCCAGCACTCTACTTTGTTCTTTATTTGGTACTGAGGCAGAAGGTGGGCTCCCTAACATCTCCTTTAATGGCAGCAGTGGAAAGATTAGGCATCTAGTTTACGCCAAATCATTCTATAGGCAAAATCCCCAAATGGGTTCCTCTGGGGATGTGGGGTGGGAATGATCCCTTTTCCAGCAGTAAGCCTCACTTAGGTCAGTTTTAGAGTGGGACGAACAGCCCTCTGAAAGTGTCAAAATCTCCCTGCTGGGAAAGATCGTTCTTTTTAAAACTAATGACAATGGTAGTGCAAAACCTCAGGTTCCCCTCTTACCTCTCTCCCCACTATAGTCTGCTTTCTCTCCTTTTGAGGGTTTACCCAGTGCATCCAGATAGCTACAGACCCACCAGCTTTGCTCTCTGAAAGATTCTCACAAACAGCCTCTCTCTGGGTGGTGTCTTTAAAAATACCTCCCCGTGTTATACAGAGAGGCATGATTGCAGATGGAACCTCACAGCTTAAAAGTGCTTTTCCTTTCTCTTCTTTATCGGTACTATAGCACATGAGATAGATAGCTAGCTTAATTTAGCTGAAAGTATAAGGGGGTTATATATGCATAGAAATTGTCACTTTTACTATATTATACGTTTAAATGAACCGTGGAAAAATTGTTCAGCATCTATTTTTCACATCTGTGTCAGAAACAATGGTACTTGGTAGTAGAAAATAATTGCACACATGATTTTAGGGGATAGAGAAATATGCATGTTATAGTATATTTTTGTATGTGTGCAGGGAAGTAAAATGGAAGAGTAAACTCCAGAAACCTTAAATCATAGAGTGTATGGAGACCATATGGAACTGATTGCTGACATATTACACAGTAAAACAAAAAAAACCCCACAAGTAATGTTTTTTGGACAAATTATTTAGCTATAAAATGATTGTTTCAAGAAACCATGTTTGAAGCAAAACAGCTTTTACTAGGGTTTTATTCAAACTCTTACTCCCACCATAGATTTGTAGCTAGGGTATCTCGTTTAGAACTGGATTCTTTTTCCAGCTGAAGAACCACTGCTATGTTAGTGCAGTGAGTTCCCCAGCAAAGAAGAGGGTTAAAATGCCACATTAATACACCCATAACTCCTTTCCCTACTGTAGTGTAGCTGCTCTAGAGTGCTTTGATTTCTGAGCATTAATATAAACCATCTTTAACCTGAATATGTGTCCTAAACACAGATGTACATGTGTATTTTTTGTTTATATTTGTTGTTTTAAAAATATACTCGATATATTTAATTTAACAAACAACAGAAAACTTCAATGTCCCTGGAATAATTCCTCCAACAAGAAATTCAGGATTGGGTCTATATGATTCACTCAGGGCTGGATGCAACCTGGAGAAGATGTGAGGAGCACTGACACAACTCCATTGCGTGGAAAGGAAAGATGAGGACTAAAGCCATTGGGTCCCCTCTTAACATCGCATCACGGTGACGCATGGGGGCACCATTTAATGGAGTTCTTGGAGATAACTTCTATGGTGAAGAGAATGAGATGCTTAACAAAAACAACCTGAGAAGCAGCAGGAAGGAGGGGAAAGGAGGCGCAAACATAGTTTATACCCTCCTAATTTGATCCACGTACTTTCTCTATTCTTGGATATACCAAATATATCAGAATTACCACTGCCGTATACCCAGCAGTGTTCACTTAGTGTATTGCTTTTGCTGATATGCAGGTAGTCTAACAAAGATCAGGTCCAGTTAATGAGTATGGTCGAAGGGGCAGCAGTGGTCAGAAAGGCAAAGAACTTCTGCTGGCTAAACTCCTATTCGTGAGAGAAACATGCAGAAAGAAATAGCAGCCTAAGAGAGCCAGATTATCTCTTCCTTATACCTTCTTCTCTGTGTTCTGGCAAAGCCTCAAGGGTGACAGCAATGAGTACCTTCACCTGTGAGCTCTGCTGTATACAAGGATAATACAGTTGTGATGGTAAGACATAGGGAACCAGTGAATCCCTACCAATTATGTGCTGAGCTGTGTCAGAGGAGCTACATGCTGTGTCACTCTGAACCTCTGTTTCATGTGGGATAAAAGAGAGTTAGGCATATGTGCCAGTTCTTGCTTTGACCCTGATGTTATTGTAATAACACTCTTACTATCAGTGGGTTTTACTGGTTGTAACTTATTAGGCAGCATCGCTCATGTTATGGTTGTAGTAATAGCACCGACATGCAGTATCTCTGTAGTAGTGGATGTTTGTTGTCTTGTTTAGCATAATCCTGCTGGGTGAGAGTAACAATCAGGATTTTATGGTTACATGTTTTAATGTGATGCCTAGAAAGAGAATTAGATACTTGCACATATGCTGCAAGTATATTTGACTCAATGATGGATGTTACTCCACGTATTCATATGACAACATAACCTTTATTTCAGTGCTAAGTCAAGAGATGTTGCTATGTTATGCAACTGAGATGGGCCTGAAATGTTGGCTCTACACAGGAATGTTCCTAAAGTTTTGGTACCTGGTACTCCTTGACACTGAATCAAGGAGAAGCTAAGAAATTTTAATTCTGTTTTCAGAGATTTCCAAAGATGATGGTGCTGCCACCTAAGATTTTGGTGTATATATACACCTCTATAATTTTCTTTTCTGAGGCTTAAAAGGAATAGGTGCTAAGATGGTGAAAACTTAAGCTGTTATTGAAACATATTGCTAAATATCACAGACAACCCTTTTCATGCATATCTCATTTTCTCTAAAGCCAGCTCACAACTGGTGCTCACACATGGCTTTAGACAAAAACTACAGGGAGAAGTGAACTGCTGTTCCATGAAAACTTGGCCAGACGACAAAGATAATATGCTTACTGCCCTAGAGGTCCTTGTCAGACTGAGCCTTTTCCACCACAGTCTACAGGCATTTTTCTCCACACATGTTATTTGATAGGGAAATCACTGCAATTCCTCCTGTAACACATATCAATCTTCTGTCAAAGGGAGCCCAAGACAATGAACAAAAAGAGCTCCTATGATGACTGGAGCTGACTGGCTAGTGTTTGGACGTATCAACTTTTACTTATTTTTGGCTTGGAAATAATTTACCAGTAAGCCTGGTTATATGCAAGCTTCTTCAATGTCTGTATTGTATGAGTGTTTTTGCTTGCAGATATTCACGCTGCAAGCTGGGTTGTCAGCTATTTTGACTGTTCTTCCTGGTGCAGTATATGATCTGGCAGATTATTCTATTTCTGATCCACGAGGGGTTTGTCAAATAGCTATTTTTGTGCAGCTAGGAGGAACTGCAGGAACTTTAGGGATTCATTAAAAATATTGTTTGCTTCGCTATCCAGACCTTGCAAATTATGGACAAGGTTTGCTGTAGTTTGAATTAATAAATCAAAATGGTTATAGTTCCTCAGCCAGGAAATCCCTTGCTGCACAGAGGAGTGATGGGGAGGAGGGGTAGAAATCTCTCCAGTCATTTTGAGAGCCTAGATGGAGAGAGGCTGTGTAACCTATACACGATCTCTGTGCAACCAGAGTACCCGTGGCTCTCTGTGGCCCATACATGGGGTGAAAGCAGGGCACAGCCTTGCAGCTCACAGTTCACCAATGGAAAAGAACAGCTGATATTCAACCTTTAATAACAAACCCAGATCCCACCAAAGGGCAAATTTGTGCCTCTCATAAGTACCACAGAGCTTCCAGCACTTTGTGGCTGTTGAGTCTTTAAAATAATGCTTAAACCACCTTAAATAACAGGGCCACCTCCACAGGGTACTCCTGCTCCCAAGAGGCACCACTGACCCGGTCTGTTTTATGCTCAAGTGTAAGGGTCTCTCCTGAACCAGACATCTTTTCTAGTGCTGACTGGAAAATCTTACTATTTTCCTTTTAACTGCAGAAAATTTTAGCTTTTCACATACCCAAAAGAGGGAGAACCCAAACCAGAGCCTTTTCTGCTCAAAAAAGGTTATTGTTTTATTACGGAAAACCTGAAATTCTCCATGGGACATAGATATTATCAGAGAAAAATGTTCATATAACTCAGTTTTCTGTGGAAAAAAATTGTGTTAGCTGCACGCTGTTGACCAGCTGTAATCCTCAAGTCTGTCTCTGTCCTGCCTCTACACTGGAACAATGCTTCCCAGGGTATATTTACTACTTTGTATACCCAAAGAGATTAGAGGATTTACAACGCTACCAAAAAGCATCTTAAATTGGTTCTTAACAGATTCACCATTAGATCCTTTGGAAGATGGGTCCACACATTTACCCATCCTGGTGTATGGCAATATGGTAGCAAAACACAGGAGCAAAAAACTTCACCTTAGAAATAGTTACAGCCCAGCAGTGATTTAAATGTAGCTGTCATCAGAGTGTTTTCCTGCAGTGGAAACCTCTACCTAATTACATATTAAACATGGCCCATTTTTCAGCCCTCTGAACTGCAAAGAATATTTTGAACATTTGTGTCAAACCTCAAGGTCACTGTGTGGCAGATAGGACCCAGGAATCAGGTCATGTATTCGACATGGCACCGGGCTTCCGGGAGGTGTTCATGGTGACATTTAGGGAGACGCTAACATCACCCAAGGGGTCTCTTTTTCTGGAAAGTAACATCACCATGGCAAGAGCCCTGACTCAAAATCTCACTTTTCGCTCTGCTCTGGGTTAATAAATACATTTTAAAAAAAAAAAAAAATCAAAAAATCAAGTCTTCCCTCATCACCATTGTCAGAGGACTGTTCTGAAATAAAAGGCCCCAGTGAGAGGGCAAGGGATGCAAACAACAGAATAAGTGGCACATTATAGGAAAATCTTCAAAGCAAAGACTGAGACAGTCTTGCAAGTAAGAAAGACCCCAGAGCAGCTCTTGTCTTTGGTGGCCTGAGCTAAGGGTCCTTCCCATTGCTCTCTTTCCAGGGCTCGCTCTGCCAGTTCAGCTCTGCTCTGTGTTGCCTCTCCGAAGACACTGCTCAGATTCAGCACAAGACCAAACCAGGTCAGGAGCGCAGTGGGCTCCTTCACAGAAACCATGAGAGTCTGGGTGGGGAGGCAGGGTCGATTTCTTTTCCACTGATTCATTGGCACAAGAAAAGAGCCTCCTTCCACCTATTTTCTTCCACATAGGGCTACTCAGCTGTCTCAGATTTTAGTACAGGGGTGTGTGTGTGTGTATATATATATATATGTATATATTTATTCAGCACAGCTCTTGTACTGCATATATACTGAAAACAGTCATTCTAATCACATTATAATATTCTCACTTATAATGCAGTAAGAATGGCTGTTTTAGCTTCCTCTCAAAACTTAATTTTTACCTTCAAGAACCAAAATTTCATGGTGGAACTGTGGGTGTCAAAAATGCCAATGAAGCCAACCCTTTCTTTTTCCTGTGACACCACAGAGCTTTGTTTCTCTGAGTGTCATTACGTGCTTAAAACCACTGCATTCTTTACATACTGCTAGTTGGCAAATCCATATTTAGCACACAGTGGGGTCAAGAGTTGTTTCTTTAGATGTGTAATTAATGTTAGGCTGTGCAATGCCAATATACATACCTAAAGAGAACAAGTCTTATGAGGAGCGGCTGAGGGAACTGGGGTTGTTTAGTCTGGAGAAAAGGAGGCTGAGGGGAGACCTTATCACTCTCTACAACTACCTGAAAGGAGGTTGTAGCGAGGTGGGTGTTGGTCTCTTTTCCCAAGTAACAAGTGATAGGACAAGAGGAAGTGGCCTCAAGTTGTGGCAGGGGAGGTTTAGATTGGATATTAGGAAAAATGTCTTCACCAAAAGGGTTGTCAAGCATTGGAACAGAGTGCCCAGGGAAGTGGTGGAGTCACCATAGCTGAAGGTATTTAAAAGACATGTAGATATGGTGCTTAGAGACATGGTTTAGTGGTGGACTTGGTTTAATGGTTGGACTCGATGACCTTAAAGGTCTTTTTCAATCTAAATGATTCTATGATTCTATGATTCTAAATAAGAATGTCATCAAAGAAAGACATGACAAGGTAAGGTCCAGTTTGTTGTAGCTGGGACTCTTTCTGGTGCTGAAATCTGAATTTAAAAGCCTTACTTCACATGCTCATTTTGAAAAGTTTGGCCTGTGCAGTTCTATAATGCCCTTTTATGTATTTGTGTGACTGTCTTTGGGGATCTGGCTGTTTCATTATACGTTCTTTTTGTGTCTACAGCGTTCATTTAAAAACAGAACAACAGATGATGAGTAACTCAAGAGTGTTTCAAATGATGTGACTTTCAGCATTAGGAATGAATGAAAGGCTGAATCAGCAGTCCTTAAAGAGTCACTGGAATTAATTTGTTCAACAATATTTATTCTGCTATGTATGAAAGGGGGTAGGAGTGATTGAAGCCCTTCCTGGTCTCTTGTCCTGCCCCAAAGACTGTGTCAAGTATTCATTACTTCACAGACTGAAATCCCAGTGAGAACCCTACTTTTTGGGCTGTAAAGATTTGTTCTAGCTTCTTTTCCTCTCTCATCCAATTAGTAGTTTATTATACCATGCAAAGTGGAACAACTTCAGGAACTGAGAGCAAATGTAGCATGTGGGAGCCATCCTGAGAGGTAAGAGTGCAGATACCTCTAGGGAGCACAAGGAAGCGAACTCTGATTTTTCCCATTCTGTGTTTTGCCAGTGATCCATACCACTACTGGTACTCACAGGGTACCGAGGCTGTAGCCCATCTCTTTTTATGGCCAGTCTTAGACATTTGAAGTCCTAAGCACACTGTGAGAAAACTTACTACATTGAGTGCTGGATGCACGACTGGGAAGGGAATGACTAGTCTGTAGATGTAGAAAAATTCAGGCTTAAGAGGCAAGCCAAGATGCTCAGTGCTGCCAAGACAGAAGTGCTTTCAGTGTTGGCAACCTCGGTGCCTAGAAACTGAAGACATATCTAGGAAGAGTGGGCTCCTGAGTGAGATTTTTGATTTATCTGACAGGACTAAATGTCTAAGCTCGTGTCAGGGCCAGTGGAAAGAAACAGATGCTTGTAGTCTAAACAAAGGTGCTGTTCTCCAGAAGTGCATTTTCTTATCCTGGGCTACAGAGGGAGTCTGGGTGATGGGTCAGATGTAACACCCACAATGTCAATAATTACACCTGATGACGGACCCAACGTCTTCTTTCCTTCTTTGCTCTATGAGACTGAAATCAAGCTTCTGGACCTCACCTTGAGGGATCCCACCCAATTTATCCTTTCTATATTGCTTGATTTATTCCTTGTCTTCTTCAATTTCTCCCTTTTTTTGGCCTTGGAAGCTGTTTCTTTGATGGAAGGAAATCTCAGTGCTCATGCACTTACGGTAGCAGGTTCTCTAGAAATACCCACAAAGGAGCAGATCAAGCATTTTTGCCAGCCTTTCAGAAAAATGCCAGCAGAAAAGACAGCCACAAACCACCTCGATATTAATTTTCATAGGTCACTGCTGTTGTGAATTCTTGAGGTTTTTAGCCTTTTTCACTCTCGTTTACAAAGAAGTGTTAACTCACAGTCCCAGAGGAACACAGCCAGTTGCCTTAATCCAAAAAAGAAACATGCTGACTACAGTAACACATGGGAAGTTTAACGACAGATCCTCCTGCTTGGTGAAAACTGGCTGGCAGCAAAATACATTTTAGGGATCACCTCTAGAAACTGCCAAAGTAGGAAGGGCAGGGAAAATGCAGTGACATGTAAGTACTTCAGGGTGAAACTGAAAAACTCCAAAGCTCATTTAACCACTTTTGTCCAGATTGCCCAGTTATAATACCACTGCTACTGATTCAGGCTATGCAAATGTTGTTTTGGAAGCCAGTGTTGTTATTCCTAGCTATTTGAGTAGAAAGCACTGAGCTCACAGAGTCAGGGAATTGGATGTCTAACCCAATCTTAAATTCCTCAAAGCTCCAAGTGACTCGTGAGTCACGTTGCTAATATTTCAGAAACCACACAGGACAAGCTGTTTTCAGTTTCCTTTAACCTTCAATAATGAATATTAATACTAAAAGACCTAGAATCTGGTTATTTGCCTGATCTGTGTGAAGATCCTGGCAAATTACAGGGACTCAGGGCAAGTTTCAGGGTTTACTCAATTGAAACAGGAGCCCATATCAGGAGCCCTCATGAATATTTGAAGGCTATTTGTGCAAACAACATGGTTTTTTACCTGCTTGCTGGCCCATTCCTTGCTTAGTGAGACTGAGTACAGCTCCCTAAAGTGATGCTGATTTATGTCCAGAAGGAATCTGGTTCGACACATCTCACTTGTTCAATGGACCAGGCAGGTGGGTGAATGGCACTTTATAAGGCTGTTGAAAGCTCAGTTAAAAGCACATGGTGTGTGTAGGCATCAGATCTCACCAGCTGAGCCGGCTTTGCCTCGGGTGGTAATTGGAAGGGAGACATACAGGAAACCTTACGTGCTTCAAGACATGATATGGCTGTGAAGCAGTAATTGACCCAAGGTGCATTCAGCACTGCCTGCAAGGCACTGCTCAGGGTAATTTGGAATTAAAAGGCGTGATCAAAGTAGTTGCAGCTCAAGTTAAATAAAAAGGAAGTAAATGTTAAGAACCTTTCCGACAATGCAACAGTTATGTGCTTGCACAGGAGTGGAATGGAGAAATAGTGTGCAAGAAAGAAGTGCACTAAGTATAGTGCTTACATAATTTGTCACTTAAAGTGAGCTCCAGTGTCTCAGTGAGGATGATATAAAGCCAGGTCCATATTTTCAGTGGGAGTTCAGCTGCAACCTTGCTGAGGCTTTAATTTCTTTTTATTTTGGCAAAATAAATTGATGAGGTTCTGCTCTGCTGCATAGGGCTGGACTGCAAAATTGAGGGAGTAATTTAGAAGGCCTGCATTGATATGCTTGGCTTCAGCAATATTTATGTGAAATAAAAAATTGCAAAAGAGGTTACAGGAGTTAAATGGCTGCCTTCTAATGAACTCAAGTGGTACCTGGTGCCAGTGGTCCTTAGACTGTTTTCATAACCTCAGTGTCAGCGTTTCATGGAGGATGAAATCCAGGATTCTTTGCCTTGCTGCTTGGGCAGCACTTAAAAATCAGTGTAGGAACAGTTATTCTTATAAGAGAAACTGAAATAATGATATTACATGGATAAGTGTTATAATATGGAAAGAATGACAAGAAAAGCACAGAATGGCATAGCTTAATATTGTGAAGCACTAGCTTAACATGTTAAATGAAGAGGAAAAATTTTAAAAGCAAAGTACTTCAAACAAATAAGAAAAAAGACTTCCCTTACAAAGAAAAGCTATCAAAGAAATGAGTCATCTAGGGACCAGGAAGGAGTTTGGGAAACAGATGTTCTTACATTTAGGACAGATGTTTTATGATAACAGCGCTTTGATAGCAGTTGCAACAAGAACCTACTCTAATTGAAAAATGTTGTGGTATTTCACAAGAGGAAAGAAGAGAAAAAAAAGCACCGTACAAACGGACGTACAAAGACAGATTTTCACACTATTGTATTATAGTGATTTTGTCTCCAAAAGGGCACAGAACAGTGAAAATCTTTTTCAGTGGAAATATAGAGTAAGCACTTGTAAACTAGGATAATGAGTTAGGCTCTCAGAAAAAGCTTTCAAAGGGTTAGGTAAGAGGTGAAAAACTAGACTGAGACTAAATAGGGTAGTGATAGTAATCATCGACTGTTGCCGAAAGATGAAATGCTAGGTGCTTGTTACTTATGAAATAACTTTAATGGGAATGAGGATAAGGAAACAGTGTTGCTCCGAGTGAGGCAGGCAGCATCACGTCTGTCCCAGCCATTTGAAGTCAGTGGAAAGACTGCAGGCTTTGAATCTGGCCCAGCTGCTTAAAAGTTTGGGTAGATGTTTGTGAATGTGGTAGAATAGAGAGAAACATCATCATCTTTGATTAGTCTTTACTTGTTCTTGCTACCTGTTTCCAAAGCAGATTTAACATTCATTAAAATCAAAGTATGTGTGTAGGGGGTGGTTCTCATCTCTCCTTTTAGCTCAGAAAGCTAATGCAACAAAAAGGGAGAGACCTTTAACTAGCCCCAGTTTAATCAGGAAAGCATATACAGCCCTCTGAGAAAATGGACATTTTGACAAGTGGATCCCCTTGAGAGCTTCACTTGGGCCCAAGATAACTTTTCATCACAAACCTCTGAACTTTTTGGCAGGACGAACCCCAACTCATCTACAAAGTCAAACAGAAGATTAGTTTCTTCTCAGACAGTATATCCTGGAGAAGAGTTTTTATTACAAGAAAGAAGGATAAATAGGTTGCCAGATTCTGTTACTAGGTCAACGTCTCTGCTGTCTTCAAACAATCAGAGAGATTTCATAGTTTGGGTGCAACTGAAAATAAAGCCTCACAAGATTTTAAAGTAATTTTATACAAAATTTGAGTTTATGTTTACATATGATAGAATATATAATCCATTTTATTTCAGACTACTGTGTTAGCACTAGTTGAATAAAGACAGAGTTTGCTTTATTTTTCTGGAAGCAAAAACAACAGCCATGAAAACAACGGTGCAGATGACTTTTAAAGCTTCCTTTCCAGATGCTTATTTTTTCAGTGTCCATTCTTGTAACCAGAGACCCTGTAAATACAGTCTAGGGGCACTTTAAACTTAAGTGGCAAGGCTCAGTTAGGGATTATCTCTTAACTTTTTTGAGGTCAGGAGAGCTATTTCTTTTGTGCTTGTCTGTCAATTACCAGGTAAAATGCTTGCAACTATCAATTCCAGGCAGTTAATTTTTCTGAGGATAACAGAGTCTTTAGCAATACCTTTTGGCAATAGTCACCAGCATCCCTCCCAAAATGGGTAATCCCCTATTATTCTTCTCTCTCAAAGCCTGGCATGCCAAAGTGAGAGTTGACCTGGACTGAACCTCAGTTGTAAGGTGTAGTTGGGTAGAAGTTATCCACTAGTTATTCTGCACAGTTGGTACCAAGGTCTGAGGAATCCCTTTTTTTCTCATGTGACATTTTTCCTATTGCATGTTTTAGTTTTGTCCTCCATGACTTTGACCTTTTTCCAACCTGCAGGCTAGTGGAGGCTCATCACTGAAGGCTTTCTTCTTCATGTTTGGGTAGGTGTGAGCACAGAGGAACTGAATGGGTAGAGATCAGCTTTGCTCCCCAGACACAATGATCATGACCAACAGACTCAAACTAGCCAAAGGTTTTAAGGCACATTATAGTAATTTACTGCTAGAATAGTCCAGCAGCAGACCACACTTCCCGTGGGGTTATCATGGGCTTTCTAATGAACTTTATAGAGTCTCCAAGCATTTATTTTGTTTGACTTTGACAATTGGGTCTGTTTTCCAGGAAGCAGCCCTCCAGATTTACATCTAACTAACACAAGGCAGAATATGGCATCTTAATTTTACAATATACATTTCACTGGATGACCTATAAAAATATTGAGGAAAAACAAATGTGTTATTCTACAAGATCTGAAGAAATTTCCTATTAAATGAAATACCTTTTCCCACTGAAGCATTAGATTAAATGAATATATCAGAAGAGCTTTATACCCCTTGGCTGTTACAATGTGATGGCTCATTAAACAGAGTAGAGGAACAGGAGGCTATTGTAGAACAGAGAAATTAGACACTTATTAAAACCCGGAGTCTGAAGACATAATCTTTTTCCCTAACAAATCTGTACCCTCTGTAAACAGTTTAAAGATTTTTTTTTTTTTTTTTTTTTTTTTTTTTTGTAGCTTTTCCTAATCACTTCCAGGAGCTCTCTGGAAGTTTTTTGGAAGTGACTATGTTATACAATTCTTGTTAGTGACTAATTTTTGTATGCTCTTAGACCAAAATGTAGTGAGACTGGAGGAAGAAAGCTATTCATTCAAACTTGTCAGCACATGTCTCTAAATTAATTATTCCCCCTAACCTACCACGATTTTCTGTTGGTAGAATAGAAAACTTTGTGAAAAATGAAGGCAAATTCAGGGTTTGTTAACACAAACATACATCTCCTAGCTGATTCACATTTGGTGTAAAATGTACCAGTTAGCAAACAGTAACTGAAAGCATAAGAAAGAGTTGAAGTATTCTACATTTTGCAACATGTCCAGGTCTTCAGAACATGGCTTACATTAGTCTAACGATAGAGAACATATTTTTTGATTCTGGAAAATGCTTTTGTGTTTTACTTCTTATTAAAAAAAAAAAGAAAAAAAAAAGGAAAAAAGCCAGTCCTGTTGTCTGGGCTGAGAAACAGTTTGCCCAAGAAAGAAGTCCCTTAAGGAAAGAAGCAAAGACATGGAGGTGTATGCTAGCCTCCAAAGCAAGTGCCAGTCTCGTTTGTACTGATGAGAATCCACAGTCATCTCTTGGGTCATCCAGAAAAAAAGAGAAAAACTTGGCATAAATAAGAAAAGGTTGTCATGCCCCTGGGCTACTATCTCACATGGGCTCTGACTGGGTCCATGTGAACAGGAGGGGTGAAATCCTGCACCACTGAAGTCAGTGGCAAAATTCCCACTGAATTAATTGGGTCAGGATTTCTCCTCAAGGGTCTAGTACAGAGCCCATTAAGTAAGTGGAAATCCTCCCCAAAGGAAAGACTCTACATTTCTATGTTTTTGTCTCTCTGATCTTGATTCTTTGGCTTTCCCAGCAATAGGATTATTCCCATATTAATAGGAAGTACTCATGGACTTCTTTGTAGGACAGGGACTTCGGTAAGGTTGTCTGCATGGATGCCAAGTACTGCTAAAAGTATTGATGACTTGTGAGAAGACACAGGCTTGGAAATTTAAATATCCCAGTCCATTTGCAAGCTACTATCCAGCCATCATTGGGGATCATTATTTTGCCTCCATTGATCCACAGCTGGCTTTGAAAACTAACATGATTTAATGCACTTTGGTTTATCCTGTTATTGCTAAGCGCTGCTAATGACCCCATAATTTAAACATAATATTAATATTTTTTATTTGAAGAATTCTTTTGACTGTGAAAATGTTTCCCTCAACACAAGGCTGATGAAAAACTAAGCCATTTCATGAATCAGAAACAAGCTGGGGGAGGTTTGTGTGTTTAATTGAGGAAGAAGAGTATTTATAAAAAAATAAACGAAGTTTTCCTCTGCCTATCAGGAAGAATGGGGCAGATTTTTAAGTAATAAATCCAAGGTACGTATCCACCAAGGGGACTGCATAACAAGGTGGTGTAATAAACAATTTTTGACAGAGGTCAGAAAGGTTACCAGCAGTTTGTGTGACTTAAGAATTTGGATAACAGGATTTAATTTTTACAGGATAAACTAGATATTGGCTGAGAAGAGGTAAGCATGTGCAAAGGATTGTAAGATAATGGAAAATCAATAAGATCAGAAAAGGGGTTACTTAGGAAAAGAAGTAGGGATCCTACAGTGTAGAAAGAAAAGCTGTGGAGGTGCAACAGACCATGAAGTAAAGACTGAGGGTATTCCAAACCAGTAGGTTGTAAAGGAAAGAAGTAAATCTAGGGTTATGTCAATGACTGAATTCAAAATAAATATTATATTAGTCTTAATGGCCAGTGGCAGAAAGCTTGTATCATATTATTCTGGTTGAAAAACCTTTGGAAGCTAGCAGGTATAACAGCTGTCCTTAATTCAGGATAAATGTAAGAAACAAGTACACTCTTTAGGGAATTAGATAGCTGCAATGACGGGAAACATCATCCAAAACTAAGGTATATGCAAGGCTAATCAGTAATCCAAGCTGGCTGGAGGGTTTTCACTCTGAATTGAATTTAAACATAGAGGACAGGCTATTGCTTCTATGGATTGATGAAGATGTGAGTAGACAAGCCAAAAATACAAAGATGCTAACAAAAAATTATCTGAAAGCCATGGGCATAACAAAGCTGAGCACTGGGATTATAGCCATGAGAAGAAGCCTAGCAAAAGTTTTCCATGTGGTAGCTGAAAAATGCTTGGATCCAGGAATAAAGAAACATAATATCTTCTTCACAGATAGCTGGCCTGCCAAAAGAGATGCTGGACCCCACAGTTCATCCCCTCTTATATTAGAAACGATCTGAAGAGTCCCACAAATTGTCTAATGCTAGGGTCCCAAGTGGTAACAGCGGGTGAGGTGGACAAACTGAAGGCAACATGGCAAAATAGCTCCATGGATCTGTCAGAAATTTCCACTTTCCTCTGCTGCCTGCATGCGTAGGAGCTACATGCCATGAGAAAGACCTGCTGGCCACTGACCCAAGGACACATGTGTCAAGCAGCACTGGCTATGGGCTGTGCACAGATGATCAGAAAGACCACAGTCTGTTCCCTGGTCTCATGAAGATGGGGAATCATCTGGAGCAGAACAATCTTCTGTCAAGTCAAATCTGGCCTCTGAATACTCCCTGGACTGCAGTAGCTCAGAGCCAGAGGAGCTGTCTCTGCATCAGTGTTGTCATGTTTAGGGAAACCCCTGCTAGCCCGAGCTTTCTGTTTTTCTTGTCAAAAATTGAGCTGCATGAGCCTTAGGCTTGGGCCCAGACACTGGTATATCTTGATTTTGTTCTTCTTCTCTGTGGCTTTTGTATGTAAGAAGTAAATCAAAATCAAACCCCAAAATAGAAGGCTTTTGGCTGAAACCACAGACCTCCCAGCACAGCAGGACATTCATTAGTCCACTTCTCTATTTAAATGCTCAGCAAACAAGGCTGACTAGACACTTGAATAATGTATTCATCTTAAATAAAAGGACATGGCTGTTTTCTGCTAGAGGTTTTCTACTTTCAGGATGTCTACGCTGTCAAATAGCTTAGCTTCCCCTGTCTCTCCATACACGTGCTAGCTCTTTTCTCTTTTGGAGTGAACCAACTGCTTTCCTCTGACATAAAATCCAGATTTGTTTCTTGGAGTAGGTCTTTTCAAAAATTCCTCCCTACAAGATGTATGGACAAGATGGCTCAGATTTGCCTCAGTAGCCCAAGGACCTTGCGTAGTCTCTCAGTGCTATCCCAGCAGGTCCCGCACTCCATACTCTCATATCCTGTTCCAAACATGTTTCCTGGGCATCATACTAAAATGTACTTCTCAGGTGGGCTCTTATAATTTCAGGCACTTGGAACTGGCTCCCCACAGTGCTGCATTAGCAGCATTATCTCAGGGCCCCATGTGGAGACCTTGGCCGCAGGTGGACACAGCCCACTGTCCTGGAGGCACCAACGTGGAGCAGCCTGCATGCCAACCAACTCCACCTGGCTTGGCCTGGAGATCCTCTGTGAGCTGTGGTCACTGCTGGGCTGCTTTGTTCTCTCTCTGGTCTCTGCTCTCCCTCCAGTGCCCTCTCAGTCCATTTTGAGCTCTCACACCACTTCCCTTTTCTTCATCCTTTGTCACCTGTCATTAGTACTTTTCCTCTGTATTCTTTTTCTTCTAGGTTTTCACCCATCCCAGACTGACAGTTTGGCTAGGACTCGGCTAGTGCCTGGTCCTTAAGGAGGATGTCAGAAGACCTACATTGCCTGGCTTGTAGGGGAGCACTGCTTCCTTGGGCAGATGTGTTATGCCATATAGAGATAACCTTATTAACCTTGTTGCCTTTGTTTCATTGTTTTGTAACTTGTAACATGTTACTCGTATTTTTCTGATACATTCAGGACAATCTTTGAAGCATTTCCCATTAAAATTTCCTGCTGGAAGATCCCAATTCTTGACATTGACACCGTATTCCTCCTTGGGTAGGAGGAATTGACTCCTCTGGAATTGCAGCAGGGTTGTGACAAAACAGACAAGACTCAGCATCTTTTAGGAAACTGCTGGTCTGTAAAATGAACAGGAAAAGTGTCTTCCCCTAAATTAGCAAAGAAATATGACCTAAAGAACACACAGTTTTCTTAGACCCTGAACAACCTTGGCCCTCTGGGTGATTAGGTCAGTGAACTTTTATAAATCAAGCTTATTCAAAATCCTGGGCTAGTTTGTGAAACTGGAGATTTGCAAACACTCCAGTGCACTCAGGGGTGTACTAGCCACACAGTTGTTTTTAGTTCCTCTGTTCAGAGCATTATGGTTCTATAATGAACAGATGAACAGCCTGTACAGTCTTTAGTTTAAGACTGGTTATAGCTTGGCGTACTTCAAAAATCAGGAGTCACCAGGTACAGAGAATGGCCACAGAAAGCCACACTTCAATTTATGTATCGCTTCTTTGTACAGTTTGCTAAAAAACATAGAAAATTGCTACTGAAAGTGTTAAGTCTTGTCCGTGAATTTATTAGGAATCCTAAGTTTTAAATATACGTACTCAAATATCCATGATTTCAATTCAGCCTCCAGATGTAAAATTTTTCACCAGGGCTGTGGGTGCAATGCCAGTTAACATAAAGTGGTATTGCTTTCCTGATCATGTGAGGCTGAGCTGATATAAATTCGTTAAGAATTTAGCATATTAAGCACTAGACTTTGTGGCTTTCTTGTGCAACTTCAAAACTACCATAAACATACTAGGCATCAGTTACATGGGAATGCTAATAGCTGCATGCTTGAGATTTTGGTGAGTACTTCTGAAAAATAGTGTTAGAGAAGGGATCAGAAAGCTAGCAATTAAGACGGTATTACAGAAAAGCCCATGAAGAATTGAATGCAGTCAAAGGGAAAGCACAGTAAAACTGGGAGTATGTGCCTGCAATTGAATAAATAGGAAGAGAATCATGTTTAAAACTTCTTGTTTATAATCATGAAGTCTTTGTGTAATTCCATCATGTCAAGAGTAAATGCTCACTGTCTGTCCAAGACAACAGCATAAGTTCAGTTTGTAGGATAAACACAAAACGGTAGTGTAAGTGAGCCAGCAAGACCTTTTACATGTTGGAGATATGCAGCAGAAGACCACCCACAAAATCTATGAGTGCAGTCCATCCAAAAGATGCTCCAGTGTTTCTTCTGTGGCTCTTACTCCTGAAATAATTAAAATTTGAAGAGATGCAGATGATCAGTATCACTGCATGTGTTATTTCAGAGAGCAGTGTCTTGTGATGGTTTAATTTCCTGGTCCTTTTCAGTGGTCCTCACTGAAGTCTTCTTCTCCCACTGAAAATTTTTTTCCTATCATCTTGCCTCTGTGAGTGTGGCCCTTCAAATTTGGCAAAAAGTCAAACTTGCAGCTCTACCATGGCTATTTTGTAACCAGCAACAATACTCTTTTACTGCTGGTAAAAATGTGTTATGTATTGCCTAATGCTGAGAAAATGGCATCCTCTCACACTATATCCTTTTTCTTTCATCCATGGTAAATTCATTTGCACCTTCCCAAGAGAATTTCTTCCTGGCTTTCAGAGCAGGAGGATGTGGTATTCCCTCTGCCTTCCTTCAGTGTTTATTATTGCTGAGACATGCCATTTTTATTTCTGTTGAATATTACATTTAATATTGGTTAGTAAATTCTGCTTGAAGAACCTAGCTATTTGTAGATTCTACACAGAGTTGCTCCAAAACTTTCACCTGGAATAAATTAACCACAGGAGGAAAATGGTTTGCAATGTAAAAGTAGCAACAGGCATTTTGTCATCATTGCTAACAAACAGAAATCTGTCTGGACAACCACTGGAATTTGAAATACGGGTTGTCCCAGCTTCCTTTCCATACTAAATCCTATGAGAACTCTTGCACTTCAAATGTAATATCTCCAGGAGAGTACGTCAGCAAAGCTGCTTTAAAATATCTTCTTTACTCTTTCATTAGGACTAGATCTGGCTGAGGAAATGTCTGTAGCCTTTCATGAACTGGTAAACTATTAAAGCTTCATCTAAATAGGGGAGAATGAAATGCAATCAACTGTAAACAGAGGTGAACAGGAAATTCTTTTTCCAGCTATTAAGAATGCATCTACCTCTTGCTAACATTAGGTTCTGCCAAAATAAAATTAATAAAAGTGTTTGAATTTGGGGCTGGCAGTAAAATGCTGCTAATCTTAGGCCAGTGGCTCTAAATGACCCTGGCTGAAAGAGCCAGGAGCTGCTTAGGAAAGTACAACACACTTTGCTTCTTCCTTTAACATCACCGACTTTTTTGAATGAAGTCATCACATCATTGCATAGCATTTCTGCATCTGTTCCTTCATCTGTAGTGTTTTTCCGAACATGATCCTCAGGGACAGCGCACTAACTGTGTGCAGTTAGTGGCATCTATACATACATTTTCTGAATAATAATTTGAATAAGATCAACACCTGTGTAAGCAACTAGAGGAAAAGAAAAGGCAGATTTGGTGTGTAGGACTCAAAATTAAAATAAAATGCAATTTAAAGCTTTTTTTTCAACAGAGTCAGGAATTTTTTCCTATGTGCTGCATAAACCAACCTTCTATTGAATTCAACTGCCTTTTACATATAGAAGGATACTGCAGAATCCTGGAAGCTAATTTTGCATCCATTCTGTGGCACCATCACAATTTCCAGGCAGCGATTACTCAACAGTAATAGTTTACCCCTACTTCTAGCAGATGACTGTTAAGACTCAGGATCAAGAAATACTTGACAGTATTCCATTAAGAAACAGTGAGGGACATTAGTTTCATTTCACCTTATATTAGCACAAATCAGCACACCTTTAAGGGTATCACAGATACGGCTGTGTATTTTTTATGCATTTCATATGTTCACAGTCACAAGCAACTGAGCATTTTCAAAACCTTGAGAACACATACACCTCCAGCAATGAAAGTACATGCATTTACATCCATGTACCAGCCAGACTTGCTCTCTGCACTTTTGGTATTAAATATGCAAATCATCTCATATGTATGTGAAAAGCAAGGCCTTATTTATCTGGGTCTCTCTGCTGCTTGCTGCCTAGTCTGCACCCAGAATGCAGTATATTTCCTCAGATCCTTTTATGATATGAATATCTTTACCTTGCCTATTTATAAAGGCAGCTGGCTCTTTACTGCTCCCCTGGTCTGAGGCCACAGTAAGAGCTGACTCTTCACATTCGAAGGTCCTACTCAGCCTGAAACATCACCTAATTATATGATTTGTGTAGCATTTCATGTGGTTTCAAGTGAATGATGTGGACAAAGGCAAATGTCGAGTCCTGTGACCAATAATGGGGTCTATTACCCTTGGCTGAGTAGATTTGTACTGACAATCCCGAGCAGTTATGAGCACAGCAGAGATGCTCACGGCAGCTTTTCTGCCCGAACCAGAGAAACCACAGCCATCGTATTTGTGAAAGGGCAGCAACTAATGCAAAGGCAGCAAGGAGAGAAATCCATATGTTTTTTTTCAACTGGACTGTTGTTATTACATTTTCTTCAAAGTGGCAAATGGCGAGGTGTGGCTGTAGGTAGCTAGATGGAGTTGCTTTTGGCTCCTGGGGAGCAAAGATGACAGTCAGTCGAGCTGGCAGGCTGTGCAGATAGCAGTGCCAGTCATCACCCTCCCTCTCCCAGAGACGTTTGGCTTCAAGGTTGTCTTGCTGCGAGGGAGGTTTTTCACTGTGGGACTGGGCTACCAGCACAGCAGCAGCCTTTCCTGGTTCCCAAGGTGGGACAAGTTACATATATAACAAACTGGAGACCCTAGTGTTTCATTTTCCCTTTAGCTCCAGGTGAGTAGAAAATCTACTGGCAGCCCCTGCTAACTGACAACATGATTGCAGATCAGCCTGCTACTTGGTGACAAAGAAAAGAAGAAAATGACTGCAAACACCTCCAAAATTACATGTGGCCTGAGATCTGAAACGATATTCCCTAGCTAAAAGACCTTAGAATAAATAATCCCATGGTTTTTGTTCTTTTTTATTGAATGAGATTTTCGCACTATGCTAACATAATTTAATTTTATTTTCCTTGGCAGTAAGTAGACGGTCTTTAATATGTTAATGTTATTAATAATACTTGGCACGCAGCTAACTCCTTCCATCAGACTCTCATGGCCCTTGGTGAATGAAAGCCTGAAATATTTCCCTGGAATGGCAGGCATTAGCTCAGTGCTGCACAGAGACGCTGTGTGAGATCTGGGAACATAACCCTCATCGCTGATTCTCATAACTTGGAGCTAGATTGCAAATTGGATTACATGTTCATGCAAAAGAGAAGAAGTAGGAATGCCTTTTATATCCCTGTCTGCACAGTGGTCATTGCATGGTGGATAAAGATTTACTGCTTATTTGGGACTGTAGTAAACTAGGATCCTTCACCTGGCACGAGAAGGGAGAAGGGGGAAAAGGTGAGAAGCAGATACAACACCTTGTAAAGCAGCATGTTACACAATTTTCTTGCCTGAAAATCATGCTCTGACCTTGAAACCAAGGCCCTCCCAATTCCTTGAGAACGTGCCTCTGTCATGCACTAATAACTGCTTAAATCCTTCTAACTAGGCCAGAAGGACACATGGGCACATGGACAAGTTACCACATGCCACCTGATCCGCAGCAACTCTGTGCATATGTCTCTTGGTCACGGTGACTGTGAGATCCTGTAGCTCACTTCTGGAAGTAAGCAGACTTGGGTCATTTCGCATCTTTGGGGTTTCAAAAGCTGCACCCAGGTCAGAGGCAAGTAACTTCATGAGCTGAACTGGGAGCATAAGACTGCTGTTGCTGCTGGTAGTCTGAGTTAAATGTAATGTGATTTTTTACTATAAGACCACTTTTTAATGAAACTTGTAATGATACTTGGCCATTTTCACCAAATAAACTTATTCCAAAGAAGAGTTAGAATGATCTCTTATCTGTGTGGCGACCTGCCCATTCACTGCGTTAAACTCTTTGTAGGTTCGATGCTATCAAAAACTGGGACAAAGCCGTGAGTCCCTCTATGTCCGTACTTTGTGCAACCTCATGGCTATAACCACATGTCTCTTCCATGACTTGTTTAAAATCAGCCAGTTGTCTCAATCTATTTCTAAAAGTACAAATGTCTATACTCAATAAATAAATAGCAATGTAATTACAACCAACACATGCATTTTACACTGCTGTCGTCACAGCATTTCCTCTCTAGGGCTTTGATGCAGGAGTTATTGAGCCAGACAAACACTTGATCACACCCTCTGCAAATAGGTCAACACATGCACAGAAAGGCTGTGTGTGGATGTGGTTGAGGAATTAAATTTAGCCTCTGGATTTACCTAGTGATTTGACAATAGCTTAATTTTTCTAGGAATCAAATCTGGTTAATTAATGTATAATTTAGAAAGAAGACTAGAGAGATTCATACCACAAGGTGGCTTCAAGATAGATATTGTATGTACCTAGAGTCTAAATAAAACTGTATGTTTTTTAATGGAAACATAAAAAGACACAGCTATTTTAAACACCTGTTCTAGGAACTGGGGGATGTTTCAGTCCTTTCCATATAAGCATCTTTATTTTTTGTTGCACCTGTAAAACAGCATCTTTAACCAGAACATCTTCTGTGTGAGGTCCTCAGATAGCCAGCCCTGTAAACTTGACAAATGGCTGCAGTGAAGTAGCATTTTAGCATATGTTTGACACATCATCTTGCTTATATCTTGTCAACTGAGAAGGAAAAAGAATATCACAAACCTTTTGAATTCATCACAAGTCAGCAAAAAGCTAGAGATATCTTTAGGTGTCTCCAATATGGGTATTACAGCCCCGTGTGTCTAGGGCTGCAGTCAGTGCAGATCCAGTCAGCTGAGCTGACAGAGCTCAGACTGTGATTCATGTCCACCAAATATTGACAACTAATTTAGGATAAGATGAATCACACCAAGAACTCCATTGACTTCACTGGCTAGCTCTACACTGACAGCAAAGGGAGGGTAGGATAATTTGCACATAAGCAGGTGCCTGGATATAGTCAGAAGAATCCCACCGTTACAGTATGACTAGTAGTCTTGGTCTTCAGGTCATTCCTTCTTGAATTATTGTTGTTAGACACCAGTATTACTGCTCTAAATTATTCATTGTGAAAATATAGAAATAAGGCTCCTAAGGTTTTAGAGACTTAAATACATGCTTAACTCTATTTAGACTCATTGAAGTAAAGGCTTTTCAGTCTTAAGGTTTACTGGAAATTGAAAATTATTTGCTGTTACAAATATTTCCCCCTCCCCCAAAAAAAGAACTGGCAGTTTTTCTATGATTCTGTCCTGTCCTTTTAGGGTTTGGTCCATGACATTCAAAGGCACGGGGGCTGCATTGCACTAATCACCAATGAAACATGACTGAGTGAGGATTACAGTTCCTTATTTTCAAAAGTTTTTTTTGAGATTTCATCCAAGGTTTCTCTGTGTGGTCTATTTATTCATAAAACTTAAGGGGCGTTTGTGGGAAAACATCTCAAAGTGGAAAAAGGATAGTTAAAAAAGTAGGAGTGCATGATGGTGTCTGAAAATATCTCTTTTCCCTTATGGTCAGTATTTTCTTCTTCATCTCAGAGGT